>NC_057762.1:20903562-21220832 GCF_010389155.1 Erigeron canadensis | reverse complement strand
CCTAAGCTAGTTAAGGCTGCACTTTTGTTGCTTCTGTATGACGCTTTTTCTGGATCAAGAGAAATCGCAGCATCATAAAGCGACAATGCTTCAGCAAAACGGCCGTTTTTATAATCTTCATTACCCATGATCTTCAACTGTTCAGGATCCATTCTTGTAGATAGAGCTCTACAATAAGGATTAGCCTTTGCTTGTGGCCTTGTAATGTTCCCCATTCCATTTGGCACGGGCCGTTCAATTTGAACGTTTTTGGGAATATAGTTAACATTGTTTGGATTCATTTGGCGTAAATTACCCAAATTTCCAAATACTTTCATGTTACCGTTATAGTTTGATCTTTGATGATCTTCAATCATGGCTTCAAGCTCTCCTGATCTCATCATTCCTTGAGCAACCTTTTTGTTTGCTCCATCATTTTGGAAATGTTGACCACTTGGTCTAACTTTTGACCCTCCTGATCCTACCTTTACATCAGGTACACTTTTCTTATCTGTTTGTTGAGACTGCACATATACTGGTGGGATGGCCTTCCTTTTTTGATTTGGCGTAGGCCTAGGAATAATTCGGTCAGTTTTATTCTCGGGTTGTTCTACTGTACTTGATGAATAATCAATTGATGAACCATGTGACCCTTTTCTTCTCCTTGTATCGGAACCCCGGCTGCTTGTAGTTTTAGGGAACTCAAGCACATCGACATTCGGTAGTGAGCCTGTTGAGACCGAACGTCTAGGCCTTCGACCAAAAACCGCGCTAAATACACCACACCCGGACATATTCCCCAACTCAGCCATATATAACTATATGTCCCAAGGCTTTTTATGGCTAAATATTTGGTCTCCTAGAAATGAGATAGGAATACAAAGATTTAGTAAAGGAATGTAGGCTAGCTTTATATGAGAATTTTGCATGAAAAAGTCTTTGTTTGGAACTTTTTAATTTTTAAATGTAAAACAATGAACATAGTCAATCAGATTGATGACTTGTATAAGAAGCTAAACCTTTATTATTGTTTTGGAATAATTCTCTATCTTAATATTATTGACAGATATAAAGATAAATAAAAAGGATATACGTAATCATCATTTAGAATGGGTAGAATATATATCCAAGCTAATATATGTGTCATAATGTGTCCTTTTTTGTCTTAAAAATCCATTACCAGTTTCTTTATTAAACTGATCAATTATATATACATGTACTTATTACATATATCTTATGACAATATATTGGTAGATAATATATATCTCATTCTTCTTTTAACTATTATATCAAATTAAAATTTCTTCCACCAGATATATATATACAATACATCATTTATCTTTTATGTGAATAAAAAGATTTTAATTTTATTTTTTTTTAGTGAATCTTTGCACGTACTTAGGCAACAAGATGGTGACCATGAGCCATTACAAGTATTCGAAGAGAAAAATCTCAATGCTTGTCGGTCCTAAGAATCGAACTCAAAACCTTGCGTAAAAGTTAAATATTATTAAAAATAAAACTATTCAAACCTTTTTAAAAATCTATCTTTAACAGGTGAAGCATATCATCTTTACAAACTAAAATAGAAAACGTCCATAAAAGAATTGTACATTTCCGTATCAAAAGTTCACCCCTGAATTTTGATATTAGGTATACGACTATATAATGCACCTTAACGAAAGTCCGTAAGGCTTCGAAAGCAAAACTCGTTAAAATAAAATGGAACATATAAAACATTTTTATTATTATTACTATACGTATATTTTGACAATACTAACTTAGTTTTTTGTTGTTTTAAACTAGTTATTAATAAAGTGAAGTAAATGTTGGAAAACAACAATTTATTTATATTTAATTATTTAATTGATTTGGATTCTTCTTTATAATAAAGTAAATGTTGAAGAAAAAATATGTGGTGTGGTGTGGTGTGGTGTGGTGTGGTGTGGAAGGGGAGCAACAAAGGAGGTCATCGAATATAGGATGATCTGTTGATACTAATTGATTTTAATACGAAGAAGAGGGATTCACGTTTGATGTTATATATGTTGAATTTAACGCCCACTCCCACGTCTAATATCCAACCTGTAACTATAACATCTTCTACTAAAGTCTTCTTCTTTTATACGGAGTATTTATTAATTTATTATTATTATCATATTATTTTATACGTTAGCTGATATTCGTAGGTCGTAACTGTAACTTACAATTTCCATATGGTTTAGACTATACATGTATGTATAGTAATATTTGTATAGTATTAGTATTTTTTCATATTGCATAAATTGTTGTGTTATGTTTGTTATACATGTAAGTTATCGCAATGCATGTTATATAATGTGTTTCATCATCGTTTATTATTGTTTTTGAACGTAGAAGCTAACTACAATCGGGTGTCATATACTTTTCGTTTGTAAATATATAATAAAACATACTCCATAATATTTATTATTTTCTAAGATAACAAAAATTGAAATACATTACCAATATCTTAAAAATAAATAAATAAATAAAGGTAATGGGGGAACTCTAGTCCCAGTACCACAATTGGATATCCATCGACCCACCCCGTATGAGCCATAAAATGCCGGTAAAATACTTCAATCCTAATCCCCACATGATGTGGGCACCCCGAAGGATCGAACCCGCGTATTTAAACTCCACATATTGGTCTACGCTTCATTGGTAACGGGTACCTTAAAGGAATTATTTTTTGCATCCAGCGGGGATCGAACCTAGGACCTTAAGGTCACAAAGTGTTTGCCTTACTACTAGGCTAATTCCTTGTTGGTACATTACCAATATCTTAATCTTAATATATACTATAAGATAGTTGAACTAATGACTTATCAGCCAATCAAATCGCTCAATTTCATCAAATTATCTCCCGCTTATATCATCATTTAGATTAGATACAAATTAAAAACTTTAATATAAATGAGGTATTATTACATAGTCTTTAATCATAATATCGTAAATGAAGTAGTCAAACAAAAGGCTAAGGTAGTTTAAACATCAAGAACATAAATGCTATCGTCTTTAATGTCTCTACCCATACTCACCAAGCTATCCTTTCTTTAGCTCCAAACTCATCTAATCTGATGGCACAACATTTTCAAAGAGCAAGTGTTAGCTAACAAATTAACTAAGTAAGAATAACATATTTGAAAACATTTGCCAATTAGATATATTAACAAAAGCATGTCATCGTTATATGTTAATATCACATGAGCATCATAAACATCATAAACATAAGAAACATCATGAACATCATAAGCATCATATAGCAAAACACATTAGAAATTCATCGTAGTCCTAAATGTGCTTATCATCATAAAGTTTTACTTTTCATCTTTCTTTACTTTCTTTACTTCTTTACTTTTCTTTTGCCTAGACGTAGGCTATGTAACATAAGCCACACATACTTAGGGATGTGGGGTTGTGTGTAGGCGGTCATAGACCATACAGGGAGTCCTCACACCCGACATGATGGGTAACCAATATGGGGTCCATCGGCGTCGTTAAGGAAAGACAAAGTCATTTCCAACTGAATAAACCGTTTATGCCTTTACGCATTGGTGGTTAGTTACTCCACCTGGAATAAAAAAACATAACTATGCGACAAGGAGCAACTCAAGTGACCACGTACGCACTAGCTTTACAGCTAGCACGGGTTAAGCTTAACACGACTTTAAATATGCTCGAGACTTCTTTATTACATTAGTTTAGGCTACACTTTCACCTAAACTAATCACTTTTATCTTTACTTTATATTAACGTAGGCTACACTTTCACCAAAGTTAATCACATATCGTAATTACTTTAGGGCCCTTAACGTGCACGTGAACATGACAATCCTAATCAAAGGACTAGTGACTAGGTGATCAAGCCACACAAATAATCATATCATAAACATGTCACCATTCCGTGTTCACATATCAAAAGCATAACATTATATCGTGATCATTTAGCTTAAGCATAACAATGTATCATGATCACAAAACATAAACATGGCATCATATCCTATTCACATTTCATAAGCATATCATCATTCCATAATATAGGAACTTACCTTATGCATTTGCGACCTGCATATACATATCATTCATCATAGAAAGGTAAGCATCATATCCCATATCAACCTCCCATAATCCCCTTTACTTTACTTTTAATCATAAATAAACGTTTGAAAGGTTTTACTTATGAAAACGTATTTTGGTGTACCACCAGGTAACAAAAGATGTTATCTTACCTTGGTACAGCTTAAGAACCTGTTATTAACTGATTATAGTGCTTGCTAAGTGCTCCCGACTACCTATAATGAGTATAAGATCGACATATAAGCTAAACGAAATGTTTTGTGCAAACTGGGCATCAGGTGCGTCGCACCCCTAACTGGTGCATGGCACCAATCAACTAAAACTCAGATCAGATACAGGTGCGCCGCACCAGCCCTTGGTGCGTCGCATATCGGGCTCCCATCGAAAATTCAAAATCCCAATTTGGGCAGTGGTGCGTTGCACCTAGGGTGCCGACCAGCAAACCCAATTTTGAAATTGCTCTAAACGATTCTCATTCAATCTCAAACCCTTAGCCCGACCTGGAGACATAAAATTGACCTCTTTAACAACACTTTTGATGACTTTAATTCATCAATCAATCCTTTAATCCTTTACAACATAAATCATCATTGAAACACCCGAATAACATGAATTCGGTAAACGTTTAATCAAATATCCCAACCCAAACCCTATGGCCTGGATTGAATACTCATCTATGACTCATAAGATCAGATTTAAAAGAGAAGATTACCTATATTACCTGTAGATGACATAGGGGATTCAAGATCTTAGCAAAACTTGATCCAGACGGCACGAAATGAATGAATCTTCAAGAAAACTTTCTTTGAGAGGAAGGGGATATGAACTTAGGGCTATAGCACGAAATTATGACTAATGTTTGAGTCTAATTAAGCATTAAACTCCTGGACACATCTTTCATTAAGTACCCATAAGTCCCTCAACTTCCTAAACGTTACATTTGTAGCTTAATTAAATTACCGGGAGACTTAACGATCTAACAAGCACTTAACTTTCATACTTTTCTTTGAAATACTTTCATTAAATTCATATTAAACATATAAGCATTTAATCACATAATCCCATATAAGGCACATAAACTTAACGAAACTTAACGTTGACTAACGGTCAAGTCAATAAGTCAAACTCAAAAAGTTTGGGATGTTACAATTACCTCCCCTTTAAGAGGATTCCATCCTCGGAATCTTTTCAGAAATGAATAGATCTTGGTACTTCTCCTTCATCACGGATTCAGTCTCCCATGTTAGACTTTCACCATGATTATGTTTCCATTTGATCAAAACAAGATCAATCACTTTTCGGCGGAGTTTCTTTTCCTTTCTGCTAAGTACTTCCACTGGTTCATCTATCATTTTCTTCATAGGATCACTGCTCACATCTTCAATAGGATTAACACTTGATTCTTCCGCCAAGCATTTCCTCAAATAAGAAACATGTAATGTGTTGTGAATTCCATCCAATTCTGGAGGCAATTCCAATTGATAAGCAAGATCCTTAATGCGTTTTAATACATGAAATGTCCAATGAAATGTGGACTTAGCTTTCCTTTCTTTCCAAATCGTAATATACCTTTCCATGGAGACACTTTCAGCATCACAAAATCACTTTCTTTGAATACGACCGGTCTTCTTTTCTTACGATATAAGTCTTTTGACGTTCTCTTGCTACACGTAAAGCTTCTTTAGCAATATAACTTTTTCAGCTATGATTTCTATAATTTCATGACCTATAATTTGCTTTTCGCCGGGCTCCAAACTTGGAGTCCTACACCTTCCACCATAAAGCATTTCAAATGGTGGCATTCCAATTCTTGCATGATAGCTATTATTATAAGCCAATTCAATCAATTTCTAGTGACCATCCCATTTCCATTCCGGAATCTCCAATTGCTGTAACAAACCATATGGCTTTTTGTGATCAGCTTTCACACGTGCACAAGTCAAACTGACAAAATGAGAAACTTTTCCCTTGATGTTTGGCCACCAATAGATAGGCTTCAAATCTGCATACATCTTTGTGATACCGGGGTGAACTGAATATCTTGACCTATGGGCTTCTTCAAGGATCAACTCTCGGTTACCACCAAGCAATGGTACCCAAATTCGACCTTTATATGTCTGAAATCCACGGCTGTTCATTTCCATACAAGGCGCTTCTTCTTCTTCTTACCGTTACCTTCTTTGTCAACATTCTCTTTCAGAAGAGCCTTAGCCTAGGCTTTCTTGATGCGCTCAAGCAAACCAGACTTGGCTTGGACAACCATACTCATCAATTTGCAGGAAGAATTTTGCACCTTTCGACTTAATGCATCTGCAACAACATTAGCTTTACTAGGACGATATTTAATCTCACAATCATAATCTTTCAGAAGTTCCATTCATCTTTGTTGTCTTACATTCATATCCTTTTGAGTGAACACATATTGCAAACTTTTATGATCAGTGTACAATGTACACTTAGTGCTATATAAGTAGTGTCTCCATAGCTTCAAAGCAAACACCACAGCAGTTAACTCTAAGTCATGTGTCGGGTAATTTCTTTCATGAGGCTTCAACTGACGTGAAGCATAAGCAATGACTTTGTCCCTTTGCATAAGAACACAACCCAAGCCTAAAATAGAAGCATCACTATAGACAACAAGATCATCAGTACCTTCGGGTAAGGCGAGGACAGGAGCTTCACATAACTTTGTGTTAAGCGTTTGAAAGGCCTTTTCTTGAGCTTCCGTCCACAAGTACTTCACTCCTTTCTTTGTCAATTCGGTCATAGGTTTAGCTATACGAGAGAAATCTTGTATGAACCTTCGATAATAGCCCGCTAAACCAAGCAAAACTTTTGATTTCCGTGGATGTCTTAGGCTGTTCCCATTTTGAGACAGCTTCAATCTTTGCAGGATCAACTTTTTATACCTTCAGACGAGATGACATGCCCAAGAAATTGCACTTCTCGGAGCCAGAATTCACACTTTGAGACCTTTACATATAACTTTTTTTCCCTAAGAACTTCAAGAATGGCTCTTAAGTGCTCACGGTGCTCAGCTTCAGACTTAGAGTAAATAAGAATATTGTCATAAGGACAATCACATAATGATCTAGAAACGGACGACATACCCGATTCATAAGATCCATAAAAGCGGGAGGAGCATTTGTCAACCAAAACGGCATGACAAGAAAATCATAGTGCCCATAACGTGTACGAAAAGCTGTCTTGGCTACATCTTTTTCATCAACTTTTAATTGATGGTAGTCAGACCGTAAATCAACCTTTGAGAAGTGAGAAGCACCATGAAGTTGATCAAAGAGATCACCAATACGAGGGAGAGGATACTTATTCTTATCTATTTGCTTGTTAAGCTGACGGTAGTCTATGCACATACGGATAGAACCATCTTTCTTTTTGACAAAGAGAATTGGAGCTCACTAAGGTGAGGAACTTGGACATAAGATCTATCTAAAATGTGACCTCACGGTCGGGAGGAATACCGGGGAGATCATCAGGAAAAAACATCAGGAAATTCAGATACTACATCAACGTTAGAAGCATTAGGCTTCTCCTTTCGTGTGACAATAACATAAGCAAGAAAATGAGTCTTATATTGTCGTATGCATTTACGATCCTTCATCATATTTATAATCTTTAAACTTCCTTTCTTCTAATCACCATAAACTGAAATAACCTTGCCATCCTTAGTAGTACGTCTCACTATCTTCTTAGAACATAAAATGATAGCATTATTCTTAGATAGTCATTCCATACCAATCACCACATCAAATCCACCAAGAGTATTTGATATCAACTTCTAACTTTATATCACATCGGCGAAGACAATAGGCGATGAAATTGCAAGGAAGGTTTACGTGCCAGTTCGTCATACATCATAGTAGTATGTAGAAGGTCCCAATCATCACATATCGTCCCGTAGCAAAAGCAAAACTGAACGAGTCATAAATATACAACAAACCAAAATGTGTGTCGCATGAAAGAAACATGCATCGCATTACCTGGAAACACATAATATGCGCCGCACCCAGGGTTGGTGCGCCGCATTTCAGCTAGGTTCAGGAAAATTTATCTTCCAACTTATTCCAAACGACATTCCTGTACTCATGAAAAACCTTACACTTCGTGTTCCTTATATAGATGTGCTTTATTTCATGAGGTTCATTAACCTTTCGTATAAACTTCTCTTCTTGATCCAACTTCATCATTTGTTAGACCATAAATACATGTCCGCTCTTTGCATAGTCAAACGCTCTTCCCACCCCTGTCTCCAACTTTCTCCTCTTTACTTTATTCGGATCAACACAGACACAGTCACACAAACACAGACATGTCGTGATACATTTACAATTACGTTCTTGACCATAACTGTAACTATATCCTTTCATACGTGTGCCCGGTAACACTTATGTGCATTACCTACTTCTATTCCTTTAAGTGTACTACTTTAACTTAACTTATCAAACTTCATAGTACATGTCATCTAAGCCAGTGGCTCGACAACACTTACCTCGAATCACTTCTCATCAAACTTCCTTTCAACTTCTTTTTACCTTTATGTACACCGTTATCACCATACGTATCCATACACAATCTCTTGAAAACATATAAGGAGGGGTTAGCCACTTTTCCTCAAGAAAACCGTTTATCATAGTAGGAGATGATTCAACAATGGATTAAGCGAGAACAAAAAGAGGTTAAGGCCTACTATAACAACATAAACTTTACATAACATACCATAGCCTCAAACCTACACTCTCACTCATCCCAACCCATCCTATAGTCATTTCTTCACAAGACTAAAGCATTACTACTTAAGCCTATCATCTTTCATGTGGTTTAAGTCCAAATTCCTATGGCTTTGGTCGGTCTTTGGTTCACTTAAATCATTTCTCTGATACCAACTTGTAACATCTGTCATTTAAAAAACCAGGATTTTTAAAAACTTTCGCCTAACGGCGTTTAGTAATAGCGGAAAAGGATCTCATATAAATCTGCCCATCCGTAACCGGATGAAACATTTAAAAACATTTGGTGTTACTATATGCATCATCGAAATAATAAAAGAAAATCCAAGTCTTGACACCAACATAAATGCCAAACATAATTACATAATCTTTAATCATAATATCGTAAATGAAGTAGGCAAACAAAAGGCTAATGGTAGTTTAAGCATCAAGAACATAAATACTATCGTCTTTAATGTCTCTACCCATACTCACCAAGTGTGAATCCCTCGATAGCTACAGATCGCTCTCGAGATCGTCTATGATTATGTCGTGAGTGCGGAATCCTCACGAGATAACTAGTTTGATTAGTAAACGGGTATATCGCTAATTATCAAGTAAATAATCAGCCGTATGATGCTATATTCGTTTCTATAAGCTATAGAACGAACTTAGATGTCTGGAGTACGTGTATGTCGAATATGATCTTATTTTAGGGTATTCATTCGTATATATATGTTTCAGGTCGAACTGGGCTTGCTGGGCTTTGTTCTTACGAACTTAGCTGCCCAGCCCATGTAACGAAGTTAATCTTCGTTTGTACCAAACGAAGTTTATCTTCGTTTGCCTCTAACGAAGATATACCTTATCTTCGTTAGATATAAGACTTAGTTATATTCCTTAGTGTTTCATCAACAAAGAATCCTAACACATATTATGTTTGTACTTGTATATCACACAACAAACATCATACATAACATATATATAACACCAAAACATGTAATCGATCATTACCAAAACATAAAGTCCATAATCTATCAATTACATATATAGATACGACATAAATTAACATAATGTCTTAATCTAAACGACATATCAAATCTAAGTTGATGTTGTCACATCAACGTGCATCAACAAACTCCCCCTTGACAGCAGTACCTTCGATTTCTTAGTCTTCAAAATCTGATCATTCATCAAACAACAATCTTTTGCTATTTGCATGAATATCTTCATGTAAGCAGAGTTGAAGTATTTTACGATATCTACTTTCTTCATGCTTCCAAAATGGCAAGAACGAACACTCTGTATCGTATAGTTTTCTCAGATCATTTCTTGAGAAGTTCACCAGCTGCATCGGATCATAAACTCTTCTCAACAAAATCTTCTTCTTTGAGTCTGCATACATCTTGGCTTCACCAGAATTTCAATCAATTTCCCAATTATCCATCTTGTCCAAGACATCTTGTGCCCATTTCTTGGCAGGGACCTTGATCATGCACTTAATATCATGTTGAACATACTCAACTGTTTTATCTGGCTTAACCACTCTTTTCTTCGATCTTGGCTCAATCTTAAACTGTGGTTTATCAGAATCTTTCATGTTCTTCCTTAACCAGAAATCTTTTCTGAGATTCTTACCAACAACATCAGCTAAGCCATCATCGCTTGGATTGATAATCCAGTTATTTCCAAGCTCATGTAAATCTTCTTCACATAAACTTCTGAAATGTCTCTCACACCACGCTAAGTACTGACAACCTTCTGGTCTTTTAAGCACAAACAACTTCAGTTCATCATCATAAAACCAACTCCAGATGATTGTGTTCTACTTTGCGGCATCTTTGTCTGAGATATGAGTCCAATACAGATTTGGTTTCCACGTTTCCTTATGTACTATCCAATCATTAACTCTTTTCTCGGGAACACGTCGATCAACAATATGTAATGAATCATCATCTCTGAGAGGAACTGGAAAATCATTTGGATTGAATGGTCTTGTCACATTAATCTCATAGTCAGATGGAATCGATACATCACCATTCTTAGCATACACAACAAAATGTAGAACTTGAGTTAGGCTGCTGAATGGGACTTGAAGCATTCTTTCCCTAACATCTGATCTCTTCTGATCCAACACTCTATTCTCTTCAATCAACGGATCTTCAGGAATTGAGTCCCATACTTCATCAAACCCATAAGGCTTCTTGAATATATCTAGATTTGGTTCAGGGACAAATTCGCCTTCCTCGAGCTCATCACCATCAAAGAATAAATCTGTATAATCTGGATCATCTATTTAAATTTACACAAAATGAACACCAGAATAGAAAGAATAATCATGATAATTATAATAAAGATTAAATGTACTTGTATTGAAATAAGATAAATTACATTTTCATTACACAAAATGTCATAACTTATTACACACAATCAATTATACATTCTATCCAAAAATCTTTATCATAGACAAAATTAGAAACCTGAATCACGAGGAGCACCAGAAGGACCAGCAACAGAACCAGAAGCACTTTGCTGAGAAGTATCACCTCCTGTCTCCCCCTCGATCGCTGCACCCTTTCCTCTATCTTCAACTGGGCGAGAAACATTCCTTTCACCAGCATTATCAGCATCATCATCGTCATTCTGACGTCTTGGTTGAACCGCTGACAATCTGCAGACCTCTTCAGGAACTTCTCCCCCTTGATTCTTGACCTAGTTGATCAAAAAGGTTAAGGCAGCACGAGTATCAGTGAGATTAGACTCCAAAGTGCGAACTCTGGTCTCCAAAAGATCAACACGACGACCAAGAACAGGAGCAATAGCAGCAGTCGGTCTTGGAGGATCAGACATTGCTACAGAAGAAGCTTCAACAACACGTCGACGCTTAATTCTGGTATATTGAAGTTCAACACTCCCTTGCCTCTTCACCGGACTAACCGAACTTGCTCTGTTTACAGGATCTTCGATATCCTCAAAAATCTCACGTAATTCAGAATCATGCTGAGCTGCAACATCAGGATCAATCTCAGCAGCAGCAGGAGTGGAGTTAGCTGAATCTGAAATAGCAGGAACAGCATGACAAGTCTTGCTTCTACGCTCTCTATGAAACGCAACACCCTCTTGATCAAACGACTGATGCGAATGATCACTTTCAGAAGCAGCCGCGACGTCATGAATCATCTTAGTTCGACGTTCAGCAGCAGCAGAATCATCTGTGTCTGTCGCATTTGTAGCCGCAGAACTGTCGGAACTATCAACATCATCTCCATCATGTCCATCATCCAAACCAGCAGACTCATCCCCTGAATCATCATCAGAATCATCAACAGAACTCTCAGAAGAACCAGAATCATAATCGGCATCAACATCATCCACAAACATATCATTCTCAAGACGAGATCGATAGTTTGGATTAATCAGGTGACCAAAAAGTGGTGGATCATGGAGACCAGCCACATTACTCGTATTGGCTTCAAGATTAGCAAAAAGACGCGAAGGCCAAGCATGAAGAACGTAGCGAGGACCTTGGTCATATACTAAGTCAGGACAAAAATGTCTAACTATAGCCATCACAAAGCGAGGATACAAAAGAAATCGCTTTCTCCCCCTAGCGTTAATCTGATCAATAAACTCTTGATAAAAGTATCGGGAGAAAGGATAAGGTCGATTATATACCAAAGCAACCATCTGCGATGCAATCTGAGCAGACAGTTGTTCAAACCCAGCCTTGCGATTGCTCAAACAGACGAGCAATGCATATGCTAGATAACGCCATCGTCCTTGAAACCCACTTTTGTCGAAAGGAAGCTTGACCTGTCCAACAAATCCCATCCTTTGAAAGCAGCGAGGAAGAAGTGCGAACTTGTATGTCATCTCAACGTCTTCCTCTTCTTCTACGTCTGGTTTTGCTCCTAGATGTAAAATAGTGCGGAGCAATTCAACATTGAAATCAAAAGATGTGCCTTCAATAGTAGCACGTACAAAACTCTGTCCTTCAACCATGACTTCATGAGCAGTGGACCAGAAAGAATCAATATACTGCCTAACCAGTCTTGGCGAATCACAAAAAGCAAAAGATAATCGTGAGCGAGCAATATAGTTGAACATTTCATGAAAATGCTCGCAATTGTGCTGATCGGGATCTAGATTCAGTGCAAGATTATGCTTTTTCACAAACTGACGTGGAGCGAGAGCCATTTCTGCAAAACCAACCAAAATATCGAAACAAATATAAATAATCACGATAAATGAATTACAGAATTGAAAAACCCTAATTCGAAAAACCCTAATCCAGAATTTCACAAAGTAACACTGAACGAAAATAGGCAATAAATTCGTTAAGTATACAGAACGAAGATAGAATCTAAATTCGTAAGCAATGACCAAACGAAAATAGATCTTAAGTTCGTAAGAATTAAATTTAAATTTACACCTAACGAAGTTTAAGTTCGTAAAGTCTAAACTGTACATGCAAGTTCGTAAGTTATAACTTATCTTCTAAGTTTGTAACTTATAAACGAATTCTAAGTTCGTTTGAATAAAACGAGGGGTGTTAAACTTTGCTAAGTTCGTGCCCTATCAACTAAGGTCTAAGTTCGTAAGGCATCATCTAAAGTTAAGTTCGTTTCTACCAAAGTTAAATTCGTTCAGTTCAAAATCTAAGTCCATGTTCACACATCTAACTTCGTTTTGAACTAAAGTCTAAATTCGTTTGCACAAATCTAAATTCGTTTGAGTAAACCAAGTGAATGATTACAAGAATTTATAAATATAATCAAAATGAATCAAATAGAAGATACATGGAAAACCTAAATCGTTTTCGTGAATGAAAATAACATCAAACACTTACTTAGATCACAGTTGGTACAACGAATCGAGACAACGAATTAAAATGAGAGAAAAGAAAATAGTTTGGGTTTTAGGGTTTTGCTTGAAAATGAGAGTAATTTTCGTTTGATGAAGCAATCAACGAAGAAAAACCCCTTTATATAGTGAAGTAACAATGGGCCAACAATGGGTCGGGCTAAACTTCACAAACGAAGTTAGCAAAACGAAGATAACCTTCGTTTGAACAAAAATAGTTTCGAACGAAGATAATAGATATCTTCGTAAGAACAAATCAAAATCAGAAAGTATTCCAGAGTTCAGCAAGTGTCTGAAACATTTTCAGATTTTCATTACAAGCAATCTTCCAAAACACGACCCTTTATCACAATCTGTACACAGCAAAAACTCGTTAGAAAGCAACCTGTTCATGCCTTGTACTAAAAAACGTGCTTATCACCCAAATTCATAATCATAATGTAAATAGATAACCGAACATTATAATCTTGAATGAAAACCCATGGTTTAAACACTATCCATAAACAAACTTGAAAATAATCAATTTAAATATGAACCTCATTACCAATTTGATTATGACACCGAGAACTTCCTTAGATCATAGATATGCATGACAACAAACCATCTTGAAACACTTAAGTCCCATACTAGATGCCGTCTACAAAACTAACAAACAATGAACAATCCAACACAAATTCACTGAAGAACTTAGGAAAATATCCAAAAGGTTGTCATAAATCACAAGATGAAATTCAAAAGAAACTAGTGTCAAATTTGATTATTTTCATTAAATACATGAATCATAAATAAATAACTATTCCAAAAACAAAAACCAGTTCATGTATTCATCCTTTACATGCTCAAATCTGCATCACAAATATTATCACTACACACCAAGGATCTTATCGTTATGATATCATCCGTGTAAATAACAGTGTAGTAACAGAAATCAGCATTCCAACGTTATCTTCTTAACCTGAACACTGCACACTTACCACAGAACTCATCAACGCATTGAGAACAAACAGTATAATGCAGAAAATTCAAGTTACAATCACACTCAATCAGGGTTAACAAATATGAAATAACTAAAAATCTAACAAAAGATCAAGGGAGGTCATTTCTTGGTAAACCCTAAAATGTCACCACACAAATTTAAACAAACCCGATTAATAACTTGGTGACAAGTGAAAATTATGAAATTTCAACTAACTTTGACATTTCACATAACACTTGAAAAGATCATTTTCTAAACTTAAACAAATTAATGTCCATATTAGAAAATCTTCTTTGTAAACAATCCACACAACCTCATTAAAAATTCAGAATTTAAATAGGATTTCTCGTGCAATAAGAACTTATAAAAATACTATTTTGACTCAATTAAAAAGAAAAATAACACAGAATAAAAATTGCAGAATAATAAACTAATCTAAATTCTAATTAACTAGACTTTATACATTATTCACATTATGCATGATTACTGCTGATTAGATCAGTTTAGCATGTTACATAAGCCTGCGGGTGAGAAATAATTCTCTTATTATAAGTTTTGAACCGTGACCCAACAGCGATTACCGGTATGTTTGTCCTCTTAAACACTCGGTACGTCCAGTTTCCTTTAAGTTATGACACTTTCGACATACCCTGGCCAAGGACAGTCACCATGTAACCCGAGTAGCCTAATATGCCATTTGAATAGTTTGCGAACTTATGTAACCCACATTCAGATATACTTTCGTAATCGATACAAGCACTAAGATAAAAAATATTCAATATATTCAAGAACATCCTTAACCAATCATGAGACACTTTGTGGATAACTGAATTGAATTACTTTGTGATTTCACATATTTGCTTCTGCATTTCATGATTTATAAGGAACCCGTGATTTTCTATGAGATCCATGTAGCGAAATTTCTAACAACCTATCCCAAGTTGGAAGCTTTAGGTAGGCTAGGTATACAAAGATACCCCGAGGACATACTTGTCCGAATCTCAAAGACCACATTAGCCCCTTAAGTTGCATTCAATTGATTTGCATAACAATATCACATTTACTTTTATGCTCATGATTGGTAGAGGTTCGTGCCTATTCATTGAACAAATCTTATAGTAATGCTAGATCTTTCACAAAATTTAAGGACTAGATCAATTCATTACTGAAAAGCAAGCAATCTCAGCCATATATCTGAATATGTTTCCCACAAGAACATTGTATAATTTATGTTCAGATTGAAGGAAACCTTGGTACTTTGTGCCTACCGATATATCCCAAATTGTAATCACTGAACTAATCAGTCATATTACGATTAAGCAGGCTTAAAAGCTAATGTATCGTCACTTCTCATCATTTATGTAACACCCCGCTAAAGCGGAATATACGGGATGTACAGATAAGCACAAGCACGCACAATACAAGTTCAAACACAGCTTATAACATTAAGGAATAAGAAGTATCATAAGTTATTACAACATTTGGGATAAACCCTGAATTAGATAATATTCAAAAAACAGAACAATTATCTGAAGTACTCTTTGAACTCAGAACAGGAACAAGCAGAAGGAAGTCTTCACAGCCACTAATCTTGAACGCACGAACAATCTCCATAGAAGTAAGCTGGAAGTAGGAAGACTCTTATGCTAAGAGAACTAAGAAGCTAGCCTGAAAAGCATGTAAGTTCAAAAGGGTCAACTACAAAAGTAGTTGGTGAGATTCACATAAAGTACTCATTAGTTATACATAATATTAGTATGTATATTAAGAACAAGTCATAAGGTCTGTACGTCTGTTGAAAATACTTTGTAATATTAAGAATAGTTTTGGAATATGTAATGTACTTAATATGCATGTATGTAATTACTGCTAACCCGATTGGTCAATGATGAACGATAATGAATCAGTAAGCTCACGACAACCAAGTAAGCTACAAGCGTGATCTAGATCAAATAAGTACAGATAATATGCATCCTCCAGAACTGTAGAGAATGAGGGTGGACCTACCCTAACAGCACTGTCCATAATTACCTACGGTTCATTCCCTGAACTGTGGGATATGAATTGATAGCAGTAAAAATAGAACTCATACATAGAACAATAAGTACATACAGAGAACATATAAGTGATACAAATGTATTCAAGATCCTGCCCATTCAAGATCTAGAATACAGTTTCAGAGAATAAGTATGATGATAGGAATGTATTCAGATCCTGCCCATTCAAGATCTAAATACACTCAAGAGAGTATATATGAATAATAATAAGGATGTATTTCAGAATCATTTTATAAATAGTCTGTACGTTCATAAAATAGTACATAGAACAGTTTTTAGAACATATGTATATATTTTTATATATACATTTAAGTACGAAATACTTTTCATACGATCATACAATAGTACGTAGAACAGTTCAAGTACATATATATATATATATATATTTATATATATATATATAATTTAAGTACAAAATAGTTTTCATGCTTTTCAGTCCCTGATAAAGAACTTTGAACAAAATGTACGAAAAGGGGATAAGTGAACTCACAGTGATCTGGTACAGTACAGTTATCGAGCAGAAAGGATAAGCACAAAGATAGATATTATTATATCTATCGAAGTCCAAGCACGTCTTGTCTGAGGCCTAAGTACACGGCGTTGATCACATAATACGTACATATATTAGTCTTAGTGATTAATTAATCACAGAAATGTTCTTGATGATCCGATGATTTGATCCTTTATGCACAGAAAACGTTTTGACTCTTAATGAACTTTAAGTACTTGAACATGCCTTTAAAATGTCTTTGAATATACATTAACAGATTGTACCCAATTGTTCTTGTAATTGTTAGCGTGGAACTTGTACCCATTTATCACGATCAAGCAATAAATCATTATTATTTTATTCAACTAGAACTTGGCATTAGGGTTTGTGCTATAAACATTGTTATAAATTGTCTCATGTCTTGATCTACTTTGGTCTATTAATAGATGTTCATATACGAATTTAGGATTCACGATCGAGTCATAAGATTATAATATACTTTCTTCACAATAAGCTAGGATTGTATCAAGGTTTATTTGTCATTTAAACAGTCCTTGGCCAAAAGATAATTTAGATCGTTCTATATTTGGTGGTTTAGATCGTTTCGTCCTAGGCACCTTTGGATCGTTTTGAGTGAGCTTCATTTAGGTCGTTTCATACAAGTTCTGTTTAGATCGTTTCAGGCAAGCTTCCTTTAGATCGTTTCAAGGTGTTGTTCAGTTTAGATCGTTTCGCTGCTTCTCCATTTAGATCGTTCTACTGCTTCTTCGTTTAGATCGTTCTACTGCTTCTTCGTTTAGATCGTTTTACTGCCTCTCCATTTAGATCGTTCTACTGCTTCTTCATTTAGATCGTTTCATCAACAAGCAGGAAGAGATCGTTTCATCAAGCAGAAAGAGATCGTTTCATCAAGCAGAAAGAGATCGTTTCATCATTTTGTTCGTTCATCCATTCTGTAATCGTGACAAGAGTCGATTCAACATTAGATTGAGTGAAACCGATCGTATGATCAGTTGCCCAGAATGTGAATCAAGACTGAGCCACACTCCAACCATAATGACAACGAGAAGTAGCAGTAGCAACTCAAGAACATAAACACGAGCCCAAACAACCAAGAAATCAAGTCTTAAAGAGGTCTAAGTCGGTCTTGGAACGAGTTAGGACGTAATATTAGTACATGTTAACATGTTAACACCATTTTCTTATCACATTTTCAGATTTCAGAATCAATTTAACACATGAACACTTGGTGGTTTCAAGAACAAGTTATGCTCATATTTGAAAAATGGGTTTTGCAATTTAATCACGTTATGACCCAAATTTGTTCACCAACATGATGTTAAACACATTTAGACACAAACCCATTGCTTATAAACATGATTTCTTAACAAGAGCGGACCAAATCATCAAGAACAAGAACATAGAAAGTACACTTTTATTTTGATCAAATTCTCAAAGAGATGTTGTTATTACCTGTGATTTGATGTTGGAAACGTGTTTTGATCGTCACAAAGAACCCAAAAGTACAAGTGATTTCACTCAAACAACCCAAAATCAAGGTGGTGATTTTGTGTGTGTTTATATGTCTGACTATGTGTTTTTAGTGAGAGAGTGAGAAATGGAGGTGATGAATGAATAGTAACTTTTCTCACACTACAACATTCTATTTATACCTTTTCCAAATGGATGCACTATGTATTTCCAAGGGACTATTTGTGAGCATTTTTCACTAGAACACTTATGGACACGAACATTTATGAACCGAACCTTCACATTTTATTGAATTAATTCATAATCCGTCACATAACTCAAGATTTAAGATCTAATTGACCTTCAAATAAGCACATATTTTGAGTCTAAAGTACGTCAAGCACCTAAGTAGATTGGACAGTCTAGCCGTTCAGATGGCGAAAGTACGACTTAAGAAACTAAATTAGAATATTTATAAGGCGGTTGTTACAATTTAGCGCAGTAACCTTACTTTATTCATATTTTTGAATTTTCGTTTTTTCAATGTTTTTGTATTTTTCTGACACTAGATATATACAAACGTATACTAAGACAACTCTTTTTGTATTTTTATGACTCTATCTATGTACGACTTACACTACAAAGACACGAAAAATAACTTTAAGTTCTTTGAGAGAAACTACTCGGCATTCTTCATACCATTGAGTTGAAATAACAACTCAAGACGAGGTCCATCAAAAGCTTTAGTGTATAGATCAGCAAGATTATCATCAGTAATAACCTTTTCTAAATGAATAAGCTTTTTCTCAAAACAGTCACGTATGAAATGATACTTTATAGCTATGTAAGCTTGGTGACTTTAAAGTTTTTCGGATTCTTGGTAATATCTATGGCAGACTTATTATCAATACAAATAGGAGTATTAAAGATATTCATACCATAATCGCGCAATTGTTGCTGTATCCAAAGTACCTGAGAACAGCAATATCCAGCAGCACTGTACTCTGCTTCACAGGAAGAGTGTGCTACAGATGTCTGCTTTTTGCACTGCCACGATATAATTCTCCCCCCTAAAAGCTGACATCCACCTGACGTTGATTTCCTATCTGAGTTGTCACCACCATAATCCGAATCAGTATAAGCTACGAAGTCAAAAGAACCATACATGGGATACCAAAGACCTAGACGAGGCTTGGCTTTCACATAACGAAGGATTCTTTTTTGCAGCTTTCAAGTGAGACTCTTTCATATTAGCCTGATATCTAGCACACATAGAAACAGCAAAGGTAATATCTGGACGTGAGGCTGTCAGATACATCAAAGATCCAATGATAGCTCGATATTGAGTGGCATCGACGGATGGATCATTAGGCTTATCAGGACACAACCCATGATTAGTCTTAATGGGAGTAACAGCATCCTTAGCATCAGACATGCGAAACCGAGTAAGAAGATCTTTGACATACTTGGTCTGATGTATAAAGAAGCCATCCTTCAGTTGATCCACCTGTAGTCCAAGGAAGAAGGTTAATTCCCCCATAGCACTCATCTCAAACTTAGCCTTCATGCTCTGTTCAAATTCCTTGCACATTTTGTCATCAGATGAACCAAAAATGATGTCATCGACATAAACCTGTACAAGCAAGTAGTCCTTCCCTTTCCATTTAATAAACAACGTGCTGTCCAGATTCAGTAGGAACGATAGGAGCAGGCTCTAAGGTAGAATCTGCTACTTTTGTCCCACTAGATTCTCCAGATTCAGAAGTAGGCTCAACTATTGATGAGGAAACAGAAGAAGATCCAGAAACAGGTCCACCATCTAGAGGATCATGAAGAGTAACAACATCCTCCACTGTTGGAACACCTGCAAAAGAAATAGGACCACGAAAAGAAGTGAAGACACCATCATAATCAAAATTATTAGCAGGACCAAGGTGTACAGCAGGTTTATGACTGACAATTACGACATTTGTACCAAGATCTACTTTGCCAGTCTTCTGATTGTACACACGCCTAATCGGTGTACTTGGGACATAACCCAGAAAGAAACCCTCCTCAGATTTAGGTTCAAATTTCCCTTGAGGAAGAGTTTTAAGAAAAGTGCAAGGAACACCGAAAGGCTCAACATTCTGCAAATTGGGCTTTTTGTTTTGCAACAGTTCGTAACTAGTTTTCTTAAACCGTTTAACTGTCAAAACCCGATTCAGAATGTGACAAGCTGTATTCACTGCCTCTCCCCAGAAAGTAATAGGAAGCCCTGAATCAACAAGCATCGTCCTAGCTGTCTCAATTAAAGTCCTGTTCTTCCGTTCAGCCACTCCATTCTGTTGCGGCTCATATGGTGCACTATACTGATGTTGAATTCCTTTGGTCAACCAAAATACAGTAATAGTATTATTCTTGAACTCAGTACCATTGTCACTCCTGATTCTCTTAACTTTGACTCCATGGACATTTTCAACTTGCTTGACAAAATCCATAAATCGTTCTGCAGTCTCATCCTTGGTCTTCAGAAAGAATACCCATGAGTACCTCGAGTAATCATCAGTGATCACCAAACAGTAAGACATCCCTCCAATGCTTCTTTTGTTCACAGGACCAAAGAGATCCATATAAAGTAATTCGAATGGTTTGGAAATAGAGTTGAGTACTTTGGATTTATGTGGATTCTTATGTTGCTTCCCTTTCAAACACGGTACACACTTATCTTCCATCCCAAACTTCTTAACTGGCACACCGTCAACTAACCCAAGACTGATAAGTTCATTCATCTTCCGAAAGTTGATATGTCCCATTCTACGATGCCATAGGAGAGATTCAGACTCATTTGCCTTGCTCAACAAACAAAGGGGCTCATTTGGATTATCAACACCTAAAAGTGAACCATAGATGTCTCTCTTCCTAGGAGCTTTGAGCATGATCCATTCTTCTGGAATAACAAAACCCGGCTTCAAGATGTATGCCTCCTTTTCTGTGAAATGAACATTGTTGCCCTTATCACAGATCTGTGAGACACTCATTAGATTGTGAGTAAGTTGTTCCACATAGTTAACTCTTTCTAGAATTAGTTGTCCATTGACGACATCTCCTTGACCGGTGATGTTGCCGCCCTTGGAACCAGCAAAACTAACATACGACCCATTTATACCATTATAATTGGACAAGAGCTTCTTGTCCCCTGTCATGTGCCTGGAGCATCCACTGTCAAGGTACCACAAATGAATAGGTTTCCTAGGAACTCCCTGCACATAAAATGAGAAATATTAGTTATCATTGGGGACCCAAACCTTCATAGGTTTGGGTCGTCCCTTCTCATCCTTGAGAATCAGTTCAGTCCAATATCCATTGCTAGAAGCCGTGGGTGTGACTTGATTCTCAACTTGTCTTCTCACTGGAGAAGACTTCTGACCGCTCGTCGGAGAAGGTCTTGGGGAATGAGGGCCAAGAGAAGGTCTAACACTTGAGTGAAGTCGGTTATAAAATGAATTACGACTTGGATATGTTTGTGACCGACTCGAACTCCCACTGAGGGTAGTGAATCTTTGTCCCATAGGGGATGAACCTTTTGGTAGAGATTCACGTCGTTGAGGTATAGTAAACGGTTTTGAAGAAGATTGAACTTTAGTCTCATGAACCTGTTTATCATTACCCAACCCCCTTTTTCCTTCCGAGGTGGAAACCTTTGAAGGAAAACCCGATCTCCGAGGTCGATTAGGACATACACTGTAAACATGACCTTTTTCATGACAAGCAAAGCAAGAGAGGACCTTAGTCTTTTTCTTTGTATCTACCTTATTATTGGTACTTACAGATTCACTATTGTCCACTGACTTACTTGTTTTTCTAGGATCCTCATGGTCTCGTTTGGTCGGTGACATCCTAGACTTACTTGGGGACTTCTTTCGAGCAGGCATTAAGATATGCTTCAAAGCCTTAGTTGCTTCGACATTAGCAACTAATTCATCGTCAGATTGACTATCCCTAGACTGTTTAGGTAAAGGAGTTTGACACAACTGACTTAATCGCTTCATATCCTCAATATCAACATCCCAGACTTTATCAATCCTCTTAGGGTCAATAGATGATAATGGAAATTCTAACTCAGTGTAGACCCTACTACTCTTACGAAGTGTAAAGTGAGTAATACTGTCTTTCTGACCATAAGAAGTAGACGAATCTAGGACGACACCTTTTAATTTCTCTCCCTTGGTAGGTTGAGAAGAAACTCCTTTGAACTCTACTGTCTCCTCAATCAAATTAGGCTTAAGAGTCGAGTCTTTCAATTTACCAACATCAACACTAGGTTGAAGCAGGACTTCAGGAATATTAGGTTCTACAGGAGTATAGTTATTGTTGAAAGGATGAGGCATGCTATTGTAAGAAACCTTAGCAGTGTCAGAACTCTTAGATGGAGAATCCTCAAATTTTTTCATATGCATCAAAAGCTCATCATGTCTAGTAGAATCAACCTTAGCTTGTAAGTCCACTATTTCTATTCTAGCATCAGCCAGTTCTTTCTCAATAGTAGCACACTTTTTAGCTAATAATGCATAAGCTTCACCACCTACTCTTTCTACAGCCACAGCATGTTTAACTTTGTCTTTCATAGCATTAATGTCAGACTCTAAAGATTTAATCCTATCCTTTAAAATTTTTTCTGTATCAGTGACAGTTAAATCTTTTTTAATCAACTTATCTCTTTCTTCATGAGCAGCATTAACAACAGATTCTAAATGCTTAATTAGTTCATTCTTTTGTTCAATTTCATCAAACATTCGATTAACAATTTTGCAAACATGAACAATAGTACGAAGAGAGTAAGATACCTGTTGATCTGCTTCTTTGCAGTCTGCCATGTACGCGACAAAGTCATCCACACTCATGCCTGCTGGAATTTCATACTCCTTCATCTGCTCTTCAATTGTCTTTTCAACCTTTTCAGTAGCAGAATCGTCTTTGTTCTCAGCAACGTTCACCTCTCCAGAATCTTTCGTATCAGCAACCTCAACCTCTTCATCAGACTCAGAATCAGTGTCATATACCTGAGTAGAAGATTCCAAGTTCGAGCTTTGAGCATTTTCATACAAATGCTCATCACTGTGGTAAACTGAGGTGTCCAAGAAATCCTCAACAGAATCTACTATTTGAGCCATATCATCAACTATTTCGGCCAAATAAGCATTATTAGTCTCATCCTGTGGAAGATTCCAGACATAAGAACCATCAGGTTGAGCAGCTACGATAGCCTTGTCATTGCTATTTCCAGTAGTATCATCAGTCAACAAGAGAGCTCTACTTGCATTCGGATTAAAAGAACGATTACCACCTCTATCTTGACGGGTAGGGGTAATGTTGACATCTCTCTTTGGTCGTTGACATTCTTTGGCAAAATGTCCAAAGCCATCGCAATTATAACACTTAATCTTTGACTTGTCAAAGCCCTGAGTACCCCCAATAAGCTGTCTACCTGTTCGTTGCATAAACCGTTGCACTCTCCTGGTGATCATTGCCAAATTCCATTTCAGATCCATTTCTTCAACATCATCTGGATCTATTTGGTCATAATCTTCATCAATGAGTGCTGGATCCGTGATCCTCCCTACAACAAAAGCTTCATGTGCAGCACACATTGCGGCAAATACATTCATCCTTCCCTCAGCAGATTTCATATCCATGGGCATAGACTTGTAACCAGCAGAAGTTGATGAAATGTTACCAAACGTCATATTTCCTGGCTTTGCATTCTCATTAGTCTTTCGAGCCTTGAAACCAGCATCAGAAGCCATGAAACCAGCAGAATCATCTCCATCCATAACACAATTAGAACCCTCTTTCGTGCCAGAAGTACCAACCCCAGAAAAGAATGCATTAATATCAGCTGTAGGATTTTTCATAGTGGCATGATAAAGAGATGGATCTTGTGTGAAGTTGTCTTGGAGATCCTTTGCCTTATCCTTCATTTCTCTGTTTCTTAATGTGGATATAACACCATCTATACGAAGAGATGCACAATCAGCTCTTTCTTGCAATCCATGACGAAATTCTTTATAAGCTTTCGGCAAACCATCCAAGAATTTATCCACTATCTCAGTAGGAGTATACTTAAGATCAAAATAGGCTAACTCAGCAAGAAGATGTTGAAATCTCAAGATAAGATCCTCAAGTAGTTCGTTCTTGGTAGCATTAAAGCAATCAAATTGTTTCTTAAGGATCTTAACTCTATTTTGCTTCAATAATGGATCACCTTCACAGTGAGCTTCAATAGCATCGAACAATTGCTTTGAAGTCTTGTACTCCTGTTTAGGAAACAGGTGAACTAATTCTTAAGGAATGCACATCCTAAGAGTAGAAAGAGCCTTAACTTCAACAGCATACAAGGATTTTTCTTCGCCTTTTAGCTCTCCTACCTTGTAATTAGTTGTAACACCGTTTACAGTAAGAGTTGGCCATTCATATCCTTCAGTGATCATAATCCACATGTTCAAATCTTTTTGTTGAATATAATCTTCAAATCGACCTCTCCACGCCCAGAAGTCAGCCAATGAAACTAACTTCGGTGGAGAATTAGTACGTCCAACGAGATGATCATGATAGACAAGAGAATTCAGGTATTGAGCAACAGCAGTGTTTGTTGACGAGGAAGCCATTTTGTAAATTCGTTTGCTGCACTGAACGAAGATAGAGTTAAGTTCGTTTGAAGGAGAGAAACGAAGATGGAATTAACTTCGTTTGCAGGAGAGAAATGAAGATAGGATTATCTTCGTTTGAAGGAAAGAAACGAAGATAAAGCTAAATTCGTAAGGTGAGAGTAAACGAAGATAACTTGAAATTCGTTTGAAGGAACTTAACGAAAATAAAGCTAAATACGTTGGAAGAACTCAAAACGAAGATGAGGTTAAGTTCGTTTGCTAAATTCGTTTGAGAAAACGAAATTAGCGACAGTAAGGGTATCGGGAGGTTGTTTTTCAGAGAAAAGAATCAAACAAACGATCTCGAACCTTCGATAAGATATCGATTGGCTCTGATACCACTTGTGAATCCCTCGATAGCTACAGATCGCTCTCGAGATCGTCTATGATTATGTCGTGAGTGCGGAATCCTCACGAGATAACTAGTTTGATTAGTAATCGGGTATATCGCTAATTATCAAGTAAATAATCAGCCGTATGATGCTATATTCGTTTCTATAAGCTATAGAACGAACTTAGATGTCTGGAGTACGTGTATGTCAAATATGATCTTATTTTAAGGTATTCATTCGTATATATATGTTTCAGGTCGAATTGGGCTTGCTGGGCTTTGTTCTTACGAACTTAGCTGCCCAGCCCATGCAACGAAGTTTATCTTCGTTTGCCTCTAACGAAGATATACCTTATCTTCATTAGATATAAGACTTAGTTATATTCCCTATTGTTTCATCAACAAGGAATCCTAACACATATTATGTTTGTACTTGTATATTACACAACAAACATCATACATAACATATATATAACACCAAAACATGTAATCGATCATTACCAAAACATAAAGTCCATAATCTATCAATTACATATATAGATACGACATAAATTAACATAATGTCTTAATCTAAACGACATATCAAATCTAAGTTGCTGTTGTCACATCAACGTGCATCAACACCAAGCTATCCTTTCTTTAGCTCCAAACTCATCTAATCTGATGGCACAACATTTTCAAAGAGCAAGTGTTAGCTAATAAATTAGCTAAGTAAGAATAACATATTTGAAAACATTTTCCAATTAGATATATTAACAAAAGCATGTCATCGTTATATGTTAATATCACATGAGCATCATAAACATCATAAACATAAGAAACATCATGAACATCACAAACATCATATAGCATAACACATTAGAAATTCATCGTAGTCCTAAATGTGCTTATCATCATAAAGTTTTACGTTTCATCTTTCTTTACTTTCTTTACTTCTTTACTTTTCTTTTGCCTAGACGTAGGCTATGTAACATAAGCCACACATACTTAGGGATGTGGGGTTGTGTGTAGGCGGTCATAGACCATACAGGGAGTCCTCACACCCGACATGATGGGTAACCAATATGGGGTCCATCGGCGTCGTTAAGGAAAGACAAAGTCATTTCCAACTGAATAAACCGTTTATGCCTTTACGCATTGGTGGTTAGTTACTCCACCTGGAATAAAAAAACATAACTATGCGACAAGGAGCAACTCAAGTGACCACGTACGCACTAGCTTTACAACTAGCACGGGTTAAGCTTAACACGACTTTAAATATGCTCGAGACTTCTTTATTACATTAGTTTAGGCTACACTTTCACCTAAACTAATCACTTTTATCTTTACTTTATATTAACGTAGGCTACACTTTCACCAAAGTTAATCACATATCATCATTACTTTAGGGCCCTTAACGTGCACGTGAACATGACAATCCTAATCAAAGGACTAGTGACTAGGTGATCAAGCCACACAAATAATCATATCATAAACATGTCACCATTCCGTGTTCACATATCAAAAGCATAACATTATATCGTGATCATTTAGCTTAAGCATAACAATGTATCATGATCACAAAACATAAACATGGCATCATATCCTATTCACATTTCATAAGCATATCATCATTCCATAATATAGGAACTTACCTTATGCATTTGCGACCTGCATATACATATCATTCATCATAGAAAGGTAAGCATCATATCCCATATCAACCTCCCATAATCCCCTTTACTTTACTTTTAATCATAAATAAACGTTTGAAAGGTTTTACTTATGAAAACGTATTTTGGTGTACCACCAGGTGACAAAAGATGTTATCTTACCTTGGTACAGCTTAAGAACCTGTTATTAACTGATTATAGTGCTTGCTAAGTGCTCCCGACTACCTATAATGAGTATAAGATCGACATATAAGCTAAACGAAATGTTTTGTGCAAACTGGGCATCAGGTGCGTCGCACCCCTAACTGGTGCATGGCACCAATCAACTAAAAACTCAGATCAGATACAGGTGCGCCGCACCAGCCCTTGGTGCGTCGCATATCGGGCTCCCATCGAAAATTCAAAATCCCAATTTGGGCAGTGGTGCGTTGCACCTAGGGTGCCGACCAGCAAACCCAATTTTGAAATTGCTCTAAACGATTCTCATTCAATCTCAAACCCTTAGCCCGACCTGGAGACATAAAATTGACCTCTTTAACAACACTTTTGATGACTTTAATTCATCAATCAATCCTTTAATCCTTTACAACATAAATCATCATTGAAACACCCGAATAACATGAATTCGGTAAACGTTTAATCAAATATCCCAACCTAAACCCTATGGCCTGGATTGAATACTCATCCATGACTCATAAGATCAGATTTCAAAGAGAAGATTACCTATATTACCTGTAGATGACTTAAGGGATTCAAGATCTTAGCAAAACTTGATCGAAACGACACGAAAGGAATGAATCTTGAAGAAAACTTGCTTCGAGAGGAAGGGGATCTGAACTTAGGGCTATAGCATGAAATTATGGCTAATGTTTGAGTCTAGTTAAGCATTAAACTCCTGGACACATCTTTCATTAAGTTCCCATAAGTCCCTCAACTTCATAAACGTTACATTTGTAGCTTAATTAAATTACCGGGAGACTTAACGATCGAACAAGAACTTAAGTTTCATACTTTTCTTTGAAATACTTTCATTAAATTTATATTAACCATTTCATATTAAACACATAAGCATTTAATCACATAATCCCACATAGGGTACATAAACTTAACGAAACTTAACGTTGACTAACGGTCAAGTCAATAAGTCGAACTCGAAAAGTTTGGGATGTTACAAAACCTATTCGTGTTATGAGCCTGCATCATGATCATACATATACTTGAATGTCAAGTACAGGATAACAAGTATGTTTATATTTTAATTTCTAATTATCTTTAATAATAATATTAAATTATGAGTACAACTGGTTTTAAAAAAAACTATAATAGATAAATTATTATAACATGTGCCTTGTGGAATGACTACGACAAACAATTCCATTAATATGTCTCAGCTAATAATGACAATGACGAACTTGTGATTATTGTATTGCAACTTACAAAGTATAACACTTAGAACCGTATACATTTAAAATTATAAGCTGTTATGAATTAAATGTATGGAAAATCTAATATTGATAATATCGTAAACCCTGTGTCCAGTGTTGGACACGGGTCTAAAATCTAGTTTATATCTATAAAGATAATAAATCATTTAGATGACATATGATGGAGAAAGATATAAATTAGAAATTCAAGTAACGAAAATAAGTTTCTATGATTTACTTTATCTATGATTTAGATAACATGTGATGGATAAGATATCTATACTTTAAAAAAACATTCGAAGTGTAATAGTTTTGGTTTAAATATATTCAAAACTTCGTAAACTTATGCTTTATTCAGCTCGAATATTAAATTTTATATAAAAAATGAATCTTATAACGTATACAGGTAATCCATAAGCTCGAATATTAAATTTTATATAAAAAAGGAATCTTATAACGTATACAGGTAATCCATACATCGTACGGGTAATGATACTAAATTATTTTTTATGTTGTATTAAAGGTTGGGGTTGTACTTTACCTTGACACTTGTTTGGGGATACAACAAAAATATTACAAGATTAAAATAGTTGACATGATCTTTGTTGGTGGAGATTTTTCTTATGTCTCGTTTATCATAATTGGAATAAATTCTAGAGGGAGTTCATTTTGTATTTCTAGCATAGATCTTGCTTGCATATTGTGCTTTGTTATTTGTTTTCTAACACCTTACTAGATTTTTTAATATTTATGATAACTTTTGTCGTTAAAAAAATTATCTATTTATCTATCTACAATATATACTATTATAAATAAATATCAATGCATCACATTATTCGATGCATGTTATACAATTTATCAAAAGTCGCATTTTTTTGATGTCATTTCAACTACACCATTATGTCTTCTAAATTTAAAAAATTATCTTGAGCTTTATTAATTGTTATCATATATCTTCCCTATATTTAGTACTCTAAATGAACCGAACAATTCATGAACTGTTCAGCGGGAAGTTCGTTCATGTTCATTCGTTTAGTTAAATGAACGAACATGAACACAACTTTCATTCGTTCCCTTATGTTCGTGAACGTTCAATAATATGTTTGTGAACGATGTTTGTGAACATCCATTCATTTATGTTCATGAACATCCATTCGTTTATGTTCGTGTACATTGTATTTGATATATATATATACTTATACTAATATTAGCATTAATATCTAATAATTTATATACTTAAAAAGAAAATTAAATACAAGTTATTAAGATAAATACTTATATTATATCAAGCCATAAAATGTTTTCACTTTTAAAGTAGGAAAGTTTTGTAAAATTTTTAACTGATTAATAATTTGTAACTTTGAATATGTAGTCTACTATTTCAAATTATATGTTTGTAAATATTTTTAGTTATAAGTTTGTTAATTGGTGTTTTTGTTTGTGTTCCTTCATTTGTGTTTGTTCGTTTGTGTTCCTTCATTAGTGTTCGTTCGTTTGTGTTTGTGAACCGTTCGTTAAGCTAAACGAACGAACATGAACAAGCTCTCGTTCGTGTTCGTTCAGTTCATTTACAGCCCTACCTATATTTAAACGAGTCGAACGACTAATAGAAGCAATTAGATATAGTCTCGTGTCAATAACACAAAATGTTTACTTCTTTTTTAATATAATATGAATTATTACTTATGTGTAATAAAAAAAAGACCCGTAAATTCAAATGTAAGAATATATGGAAAATAAACTAATAGTTTAAAAGCTAATTATTAATGTTATTTTTTGTACCAATCAATGTTTGGGATCAAATAATTAAATATGGTTTAATGACTTATTAGTTAATTGAATCTTTCTATCTCTTCAAACTGAATCTTATCTTATATTACTTTATAAAGGAATTACAAATGTTAATAAAGCTGTCCATAATAATCTATACTATATATAATAGAGGAATGAGTTTTATTTTAAGACATTTGACTGTTGACTTTAAGTAATTTTACTTAAAATGATATTTTAGACTTTAACTCACAAATTTGTCTTTTCCTTTGTTCATTAGCTTTATTTGTTTTTTTTTTTTCACTTTCTTTCTCTTTTTCTCTTCCATCCCTTTCTTTTCCTATTTATTGTATTATTCACAATGGAGATGGGATAATAATTTTTAGGGTTTAGTCACTGGATGAGTAATGTTCTTTTCCTCATGTACATGGTTGCCCATTAAACTAGATTGTCGATATATAGCACCAATATACTTTTTAATTTTGTACAAAGGTAACCAAATGTTGACTTGTTTACCTGAAATAGCAGGTTAACTGTTTCTTTAATTAATTAATTAATTAACACTATTGATGATGTGGTATATAAACTATTAAGAACCCGCTTGCAGGATATCTAGCCTCCAGAGCAAAAAAGTTAACTGATTAATTACGCATAAATCCTCAACCGGGTCATTAAGAAATCTTTAACGAACACAAACTCGCACATGAAAACAGATTAACACATTTCATCATAGCCACTTAACATATGAACAAAAGATGGTATTTTTATATAACTATTATTAAATCAAATCACTAAGCACGCAGCGGAATATAAATTTTATGTAGTTAATTAATTAACCAAGAGAGAAAACGTGTACCTTAAATTGAAGAGAATACAGTAAGGAACTTTATAATAAGGTTTAAAATTAAACCTCTCAACGATCGCACACACAACGTTAGAATGTAGGTATGCTAGTACTTGATCACGAACCGAACAACCTTTGTTAACACCCCTTTAATTCAAACTAACCAAAACCTGAAACCCTTTGTTTTTGGTAGAAACGACCGAAGCCAAGAGAGAGGAGAGAAGGAGAGATTTTTAGGGTTTTAGAAAATCTTAAGATTTTTGTGTGTTGAAAACAATTAGATTAGCCCTCCTTATATAGGAGTAGGAAACTTGATGACTAAGTTTAGGGTTTTAAAACCCTCCTGTGATAACACGATTTCAGCACCGAATTCACAGATTCAATGGTGGATAGGACGTGTGTGTGCTCTTGGTGTTTTAGTGTGTGTTTCTAGAGAGAGAGAGAGAGAGGGGAATGATTGGAATTAAGTGTGTATAAAGTTACAGGAATGAATAAGAAAGGATTAAAGTTGTTATGATTTCTAAGGTGTGAGGGGTTATTTATAGTCTAACTATACATTTATGCTAATTATCACATTTAGTCCCTCAACCTTAGAAATCATTCATCTATGAATTAACAACAAGTATGTCCACTAATCTTAATTTAAAATTTATCACTATTTTGAATTTCTAACATTCTCCCCCTTAGTGATATATTGTAATGGATGAAGTACGTGTTATCTTGTCTTGTAGGAATGAAATTGATGAGCCCGGTGGTGAAGACAATTTGTTTGATGAAACAAGTATTTGGATAACTTGATTCAATCTTGGTCTTGGACTTCTTGAAGTTAAATCATGAGATGATTCTCAATGTTCTTTTCGAGCAGGGAATAAAGAGTGTGTGTGTCTTGAATCTTTGAAGATTGTTGAATCATGAATCAGAGTTGTCTTTTGAGGTGCGGAAGGTATGAACTTGGCTTTGACTCTTCAATCTTAGATTCTTGAGTGAAATTCATCTTCTTGGAATGAAGTATCATGAACTTGTACTCTCCCCCTTGATGTATGCATTGAAGCTTCTTGAACAAGTGTTATTGTATGACTTGAAGATCCTGAATGAAATATTTTGATTACTTCTTTGTCTTGAATTTTCTAACCAATCTTTCAACTTTTTGTAGCTTTGATCTTTGTCATATTGACTTGAACACTTTGGGGAGTAATCATTTGAATGAAGTTTGGATAAGTCTCTTATAAAGTAATCATGCTCCCCCTCAATACATGAATATAACCATATTGGAGCATCTTTAAACATTTGTTCCATCTTGAGAGAATATCTTTTCATCTTCAGTCTCAATCTTATCTTTGAAATCAATTTAGATTTCCTCTTTTTCAAAATCAAGAACTCAATCAACTAAAATCTAGTGAAAATTTGAGCTCAATTGACTGAAATGTTTTGAAAATCTTTGACAAGTTAATCTGAACAATCCATAGCTCGATTTTCATGAGAACATATTTCGGCAAAAATTTGGAGGAAACTTGAAGAAACCTGAAGTACAAAATTTCCAAATTTCAATTCTTTTACTTCAGTTTCAAACACAAACTTTTCTCCATCAATTATTCTTATTTCTTCCCCAATCAATCATAATCTTTTTCTCCCTCCCATAATGACAAAGTTGGAACCAATGTCATTATGTAAACATTGATTGATAAAATGTTAAAAGAAATAACACAATCTGAAACTAGATTTATTGCACATGGAGAACTGTCGACCATCAAAACCGCAACCCAAACCATTAGCACATCCTAAAGAATCCTAAATGTGACTAAAATGTAAGGTTGAAGTTGTTGGTACAATATGGTGTTTGTGTTTGTGAGATGAGAAATGGAACCGGATAAGAATGATCCGTTAACATATTCAAAAATCAAAAAGATTAATGAAATGACCGATAGAAATGTATGACATTTTTCGGATTTCCTATGTATCAATGAGGTATGCACAAAGCCATGTTCTAACATAGTTTGGTCTGCGGCTTTTCAACCACGAGATTGCTTCAAAGAATATAAATCATGGTTAGTACAGCCAAAGTGTTCAATAACCACAATCTATTATCCTTAAACACTTTTAGGTAAAATCCGAGGTCACTGTTAGACTTCTCGTTCACTGAATAATCACATAAATGTAATTATGAGACCTACGTTCAACGTTGAAAAAAAAATGTTAGCATTGGTAGGATTTCCATTTGATCATCGTGGAATATCAAAAGATATCACTACAAATGTTCCGACTATATCACAAAGATAAGCAATAATATCACAAAGATATGACTCGAATGTGTCCTAAAGAAATGAATAATGATCAAATGAATGACCAATCAAGATAGCTCTAGACACAACGTGATCAAATGAAGTCTGGGACTGGAGCAGACTGTTGCCCTTATTCAATATCAACATCTTGCAAGTGAAGGGTCAATAGAAATGAGAAAATCTCCGTGAGAATTGAAACAAGTATTTGTTAAGAAACACTTGAGTGGTTAGGTAAAGATGTGCATCGCTTCACTGGGTGTGTGAAGTCTTTATCAAGATATCAACAAATGACATCTGATAGAAATGTGTTTAACCCAGCGATTTGAGAATTTAGGAAGGGTATCATTTCTTTTAACCCTTTTCTCACAACATATCACCTTAACCTCTCACTTTTTGACTTTACTTCCTCCATCCTATTTCATCACTCAAAATACCCTTACAATCTAATGAAAGAATTGAATACTCCGGGGTTAGAACTCATCGGTGATGATAAAGTTCATGGAGTGAATGGATTGCTCATGTGCAAACTAATCACCGAACTTCAGTTGATTGAAAATCATCAAATGTGTGTATGAAAAAGATTTAAAACACATTTGACGTTTTGAAAGTTTTGAAATCACAAACTCCCCCTTAATCTATGCAAGAGTAGATCAAGAATGTCTTTCATAGAAAGGTAGAGTAAAAATTGGTTTATGTGTTGTGATATATACAGAAAAATTTGAGAGTCTAAAGTGAACAAAATTTTAAGGAACATAAATTTTTGCTTTGACAACAATGTTCATAGTAAGATTGTTAGGGAGTACACAATGGAGTTCAATCCTTCGCATCTTACATCAACAAGTTGGATGCAATAAAACATTTAAGCAAACTTTAACTCAATCAATTGTTCAAGATGAGATAACTAGGGAGTACACAAAGGCGTTCAATCCTTCGCTTTTCATATCAACAATTGATAGTTTTTTTTGGAAAAAAACTTTATTTGAAAGCAAGTAACAACAGGATCTTAAAATGTATAAACATTTCACCATAAATATGACATTTAAGAACGGGTTACATACATAGTATATGTAAGTCTCTTTGAAATAAATAAAACTATGAAGTCCGGGTTACATACATAGTATATGTAAACCATTTTGGAAAAAAAATCTTTTTGTTTGTTTTTCAAGATTTTCTATTTTTGTATTTGCTTTTATCTTTTCAAATTTTGTATTTTGTTTTTCTAGAATGTATCAAGAACAAAATAATTTAAGGTTCAAGATTTAGCATGCCAAGCTTGGAGATAAGAAAGTTAAACCTCTTTTCATCCAATGGTTTGGTGAACAAATCTGCAAGTTGATAGTCAGTTCCCACAAAGTAGAGTTCGATGTCACCTTTCTCAATATGGTCTTTGAGATAATGATATCTAACATAAATATGCTTTGATCGAGAGTGATTTACTGAGTTGACTGCAATAGCAATGGCTCTCTGAGAGTCACAATAGATAGGGATATGATCATATTTCAGACCATAATCAGTTAGTTGTGTCTTCATCCATAGAACTTGAGCACAACAACTAGCCGCAACCACATATTCAGCTTGAGCCGTTGATAGTGACACACAATTCTGTTTCTTGGAAGACCAACTCACAATTTTATCACCTAAAAATTGTAAAGTACCGGAAGTGCTCTTGCGATCAAGCTTACAACCTGCATGATATGCATCTGAATAAGCAGTTAGATTGAATCCAGTATCCTTAGGATACCAGAGACCTAAATTGAGTGTACCCTTCAGATAACGAAAGATTCGTTTCACAACTTGAAAATGTAAATCAGTTGGAGCAGCTTGATACCTAGCACACATACATGTTGCAAACATTATATCTGGGCGAGATGCTGTAAGATACAACAATGAACCAATCATACTTCGATATCTCTTTTGGTCAAATGGTTTCCCATTTTTATCAGCATTTATGTTTGTTCGAGCAGCCATTGGGGTAGAAATTGATGAACATAAAGTCATATCAAACTTTTTCAACATGTCATTTATGTATTTACCTTGTGATATAAAAATACCAGTTGGTAATTGTTTGATTTGAAGACCCAAAAAGTAGTTCATTTCCTCAATCATGCTCATTTCAAAATGATTAATCATAAGAGATGAAAAGTTTCGGCAAAATGTTTGACTGGTTGACCCAAAAATAATGTCATCAACATATATTTGGACAAGAAGAACATACTTACCTTGTTTGCGAATGAACAGGGTAGGGTCAATTGTGCCTTTGGTAAAGCCACCTTTTAGTAAGAAAGTAGTTAAGGAATCATAGAATGCGCGGGGTGCTTGCTTAAGACCGTAGAGAGCCTTGTCTAACCTGTAGACATGGTTTGGTCGTTGAGGATCAACAAAACCTTCTGGTTGTTCAACGTAAACTTCTTCTTTGAGGTCACCATTCAAGAAAGCAGTCTTCACATCCATTTGAAACACAGTGAAGTTTCAGAATGCGGCATAAGCTAAGAAAATTTGAATGGCCTCCATTCTTGCAACTGGAGCAAAAGTTTCGTTGAAGTAAACACCAGGTTGTTGGCAATAACCCTTTGCAACAAGTCGAGCTTTGTTTCTTACAACCACTCCATTCTCATCCTTTTTGTTTTTGAATATCCACTTTGTTCCGATTGGCTCAGCCTTTCTCGAATTTGGAACTAATCTCCATACTTTCAGTCTTTCAAACTGTGCGAGTTCTTCTTGCATAGCCTTAACCCACTCTAGATCACGAAGAGCTTTAGAGACAATTTTGGGTTCGATGTTGCTGAGAGAAAGTGCAATAAGACACTCGTTTACTGAAGTACGAGTAGTTACTCCGGCTTCTAGATCTCCAATTATTTGATCAGTAGGATGATCTTTCAGCATATGTGACCATTTGCGATCATGAGGAAGAGGATCTTGTTGTTGAATATCAACATCATCATCATTAAAACTTGAGTTTTGTTGAGAGATGGAATCATAGCTTGGTAGAACTGCTTCCTCATAGGATGGATGATCAAAATCAAGTGGCACATACACATTTGGAGTGTTCAATGGATTTGTTGTCTAAGTAAATTGGGTAGGTTGTTCTTCAACATTCACATGAGAATATTTATCAGGAGAGGATGGTGAAGAAGAATCATTAGAAGAGGATGAAGAACTACTACTAGAAGATGTAGCACCTTGCTCAGAAGAACTTGATGATAATTCATGATTGTTGTCAGGAACTGGATCATTGTTTGGAATTGATTCAACGATGACTTGAGGTTCTTCATCATGAATCGGTTTGGAATTGTAGAATTCTTCAAAAAGAATATCTAATTCATCACTTGATGGAGTTGGAAACTTCTTGAATTTAGATGCTAAAGTAGAAGTCCTTGTTGAAGTACTTGAAGCACTTGGATCATTACTTGTTGGTAGCAAACTTTCTTGCTCAAAAATCATGCCTGGCATCTCATCAAACCAAACATTCATTGTTTCTTGAAATGTATTTGTTCGGCGATTGTAGATTCGATAGGCAATTGATGTCTTGGAATAACCAACAAAGTAACCTTCATCACCTTTCTTCTCGAATTTTCCAAGATTCTCCCGATCATTCAAAGTATAACAAACACACCCAAATATATGAAAATAGTTGATGTTGGGTTTTCATTTGTTAACAACCTCATAAGGAGTCTTTTCAAAATGCTGATTAACGATGGACCGATTCTGAGTGTGACAAGCAGTGTCAACAGCTTCAGCCCACATATTGGATGGCAACTTGGAATAAGCAAGCATTGTCCTTGCAGCTTCCACTAGCGTTCGATTTCTCCTTTTAACGACACCGTTTTGTTGTGGGGTACGAACCGCTGAAAATTGGTGAGTAATGCCTTTGGATTTACAAAACTCATCAAAGAATGCATTCTTGAACTCAGTTCCGTTATCCGAACGGATGTAACTAACTGGAAGTTGAAGATTTACTTGAGTAGAAGTGATGAAATCAATCAAAATCTGAGTTGTTTCATCTTTGGAAGCAAGAAACTTGACCCAAGTATATCTTGAATAATCATCAACAATAACCAAGATGTATCTTTTCCCATTTCGGCTTTGTACTTTCATCGGCCCACAAATATCCATGTGAAGCAAATGAAGAGGTGCTAAAGAATTTGGAGATTTCTTCGGTTTATGAGAAGCTCGCTTAATGTTTCCAACAGCACAAGAAGGACAAACATGCTCACTTTCATACTTATAGTCCGGCAAGCCTTCAACAAGATGCTTGTTGACCAAAGTATTGATTGTTTGAAAATTCAGATGTGAAAGCCTTCTATGCCATAACCAAGAATTATTTGATGTAGCCTTTGAAATGAGACAAATATTATCGGTTGGTTGGTTATCATCAAGATTGATGGTAAAAAGATTATTATCGCGGTCACCACAAAGAATATCAACTCCATCTAGATTTTGAACTTTGCAAAGAGATTGTCGAAAAAGAACTTCAAGATTGTTGTCACGGAATTGTCCAACACTGAACAAGTTATGACTTAACCCCTCAACATAGTGAACTGATGAGATATGATAAATCCTCACCAAATCAAACCCTAGCTATATATATGGACCGAAATATGAAGGAGATCGAGAGCTAGTAATATATTCTTTTTATTTGGATATTGAGGCTAAAACATAAGGTTGGATGAATTTGTGTATTTATATAAACAAAGTAAAATCGGCCGAAGCCTACAGGAGGAAAAGATAAAGGAAATCAAGAGAGAGGGGAAGAGAGAAAGGAGCAAATCCTAAAGAAAGGAGTGGGACCCACCAGGCTAAGACAAGGCTTAGAAGCCGAAAGTGGGGGCCCAAGATCGAAAGAAAGAGTCAAGAGAGAGAGGCTAGAGAGAGAGGGGAAATCCAGGAGAGAGAGAGAGAGACAGAGAGAGAGAGAGAGAGAAAGAGGTAAAAGGAGAAGGGGGGATGAGGCTGGAAAGCAAGGAATGTGGGCCCCAGCCGAGGCTCCTAGTTGGAATCCAAGAGAGAGAAATCAAAGTTAGAGAGAGAGGGGAAGAGGCTTGGAAGAAAAGGATAGGCTAGGTAAGGTTAGGAAATTGGATCTTGACCCAACCATGGAAGTAGCTTAATTTGTGTAAAGGCTTGAGAGCCCGCACAACTCACAGTTAGAAGGCTAAGTTCCGGGGCTGGTGCCCAAGCTTCATGACAATGGACCAAGACCTTCCTCTCACTCCCTCTACTTGACGTCAATCTGAAAGTTATCATTACATATTTATATTTATGAATATTGATACGGATGACTTATAAATCAACACATCATGATTCCAAATGTTCGATACCTCGTACCTTGGAATTTGGGCCAGCGGCCCAGTACGGCCCATGTACGAAGAAAACCCTAATGTGATAGCCTATAAATACTCTTAATCATTGGCTGTCAGATCATTCATTCTACATCACACAATTCATTCATTCATTGCAACATACACACACATATTCAATATAAATTTATCTGCAACAACAGTTCAATACATTTATAAATATCATCATCAGTATATCTATATACAGCAATCATTATATATAAATCATATTACATTCATATCCTCCATAGATCGAAACATCTCTATGGGACAATCATCATACACCTTAGATTCGCCAAGAATTTATTAGGTTTGCACTACTTCGTAGGAGATCTTGATGATTTTCTTGGTTAAGTCTTCTTTGTGATTGAGCTCCTCATTTTCATGCTCAAACATTGGCGCCATCCGTTAATTTACTGATAACGGGACGGTGATTCTTTGTTGTTGCCAAACACAAATCATCTTTGTTCTTATTTTGTTTGTTGTTTGTTTTCTTTGCGTAAATGGCTGATGAATTCACTCCTATTTCTCAAATTGTATCTTCTGGGTTGGGGAAAGGTGTTGATGTTGATGGAGATGATTCTCCTTTAAATCTGGAAACCTCTGGAATCTCTAATGCTCAAAATATCTGTGGTGAAAAAGTGTCAGATTTTGCTTCTAGATCTAGTGAAGTGTTGACAAGTGCACCCAATATTGTTCTTGGTAGTAAGTATGGGCTACCACCCATGATGAGCTTTAGATCTAACCTTGGGAGTGGTAGTGCTAGTGTGGGATCACTCTTTTCCTCACCTTCACCTGCTATATCTCCTTTGGTATCTTTATTTTCAACACCCCCAACTAATTCATCTCCTATCACTATGCTCTCTTCTAGACCTGGCCAACTAAGTTCTCACTTAGCAAGCATGGCTAGCTCAACCATGACTGGGGGTCAGACATCCTTGCAAGCAATGGCAGGCTCTTCCTCTCAATCTGTAACTATCCAGGAGAGTTATCTGTTTGAATTGCTAAAGCTAGCTGCCATGGGCACTCAGCAAGCACAGACTCCACCACCTCTCCCAACCGACTGGTTTTCTGAACTCTCTGCCAGGTTAAGACCAACTCCACCTCAGCCAACCCCACCACCTCCATTGCCTACAGGTATGGAGTCCATAATGAAACTGTTGGTGGACGAGATGAAAAAGCAAAAGCCAGTGGAACCTCCTCCTGAACCAGTTAACCCAGCAAAGGAGTTATTAAAAATGCTAAAAATTGCTGTTGGGGAGGAGGCGGATGAGCAGGCAAGGGTGGCCACAGTACCTAAGTTTGTAACTAAGTCAAGGTTCTGTGACTGGGTGGCAAACTATGCCTTCCCAGACGGTCAGAAGGTTCCCACTATTGGTGGCACTTATGACGGAACCAGAGACCCAGAGGATCACTTGGCAATCTATGATCAAGCCGTACTAACTGAAAAGTGGGTGGACCCCGTGGCGTGTCACCTGTTCCCGGGTACCTTACAAGGTTATGCCTTAGAGTGGTTTACTAAACTTCCGGAGAAAAGCATTCAAGACTATGCAGATTTGAAGAAACAGTTTATAGCTCAGTTTGCTCAGCAGAAGAAGCGTCAAAGGAGCCACTTGGAAGCACACTTGATCAGGCTAAAGGGTGGTGAATCGCTGAAGGACTTCATTGCAAGATACACTAAGGAATGTCAAAAGATACCGAGTCTCCCCGAGAGCCAATAGGTGTCAGGTTTTACCTTAGCATTACTCCCTGGCGATCTTCAGGACGACCTAAGTAGGAGAATTCCATTGACGTTTGGAGAGGCTACTGAAAGAGCTTTCGATTTCATCCGATCCAGGGAAACTGCCCTTCTTGTGAAAGGGGCAGTTGGAAGGGATAGACCTGGGGGAAGTCTTGGGGCTGGAGGCTCGGGAGGTGGAGGATACGATGTTAGAAGAAATGATAGAAGGTTTGATCATAGAGACAATAAAAGGAGAGAGGAAAGAAGAGAACTTCAAACCTCCTCTGCCAATGATACATAGGTCTAGAAAGAAAGATATGTCCAAGTACTGTGAATTCCATGAAGACCATGGTCATGAAACAAATGCCTGTAGAGAGCTTAAGATCGAGATAAAGAGAGCCTTAGATGAGGGAAAGTTGGAACACTTAGTCCCTGGTGCAAAGCAAGGTAAAAGAGCTACCTAAGCTAAGAAGACTTACACTTGGCAGAAGCAAGATGGGAGGAATGATCGACCTCCACCCCCTGATGGCCATGTATACATGATAAGAGGAAAAACCAAGTATGAAAAAAGAAAGGCAGAGGTCCTTGAACCATGGAGAATGGTCTCAATCTCATTCCCTCCTGTAAGGGCAGTCTCTTCTGACCCAGTGGTAATACAGGCTAGGGTGGCAAACTTTGAGGTTAGAAAGGTATATTTAGATAATGGAAGTTCCTCCGACATAATATATGACCATTGTTTTCAAAAGTTACCTCAGAGAGTTAGAGATCTTAAGCGTCCATCAAGGACTCAGCTTGTCAGTTTCATGGGGGAGTCTAACAGGCCGGTAGGAGAAGTTTTAATGGAGGTTATGATGGGAGAATACCCGTTTCACCGAATTGAACTCATTGAGTTCATGATAATAAGAGCCCCCTCTGATTATAATGTCATACTGGGCAGACCTTCCATGCAAAAGTTTGGGGCAATTCCATCAACAGTTCATGGAATGGTGAAGTTCCCAACTCCAGCTAGCTAGAATAGCTACAATTCGAGGATGAATGACTTGGCCAGAAGAGTGCAGGCAAGTTGAGAAAGTTCTACCAAGAAAGGTTGAAAAATTACAAGAAATTCAAATACAAGATGGTCCCGAAGAAAAGGTGATAATCAACAAGAAATTTCTATAACAACCTGTAATCATCGGGTCACAACTTCCAGAAAGAGTCAAGGAAGAGTTGGTTCACTTGTTGAAAAATAATTTGGACGTCTTTGCATGGCAGACGTCCGATATGACAGGAGTCCCAAGAGAGTTAGCTGAACACGCATTAAATGCCAACCCCAACATATCACCAAACAGACAAAAGAAGAGGGGAATGTATCAAGATAGAAGCAAAGTTGCATGTGAGCAAGTCAATGAAATGGTGGAAGCTGGAATTCTTAGAGAACTTAAGTATCAAACCTGGGTAGCCAACCCAATCATGGTGAAGAAGCCAGATGGTTCTTGGAGACTTTGTGTAGATTTCAAAGACATCAACAAAGCTTGCCGAAAGATAACTACCCTCTCCCAGAAATTGACTGGAAGGTGGAATCTCTTGATGGGTTTAGATTAAAATGTTTCTTGGATGCTTATAAAGGGTACCATCAAAATTCTATGAAGAAGATAGACGAAGACAAGACAGCCTTCCATACAGACCAAGGAATTTATTGTTTTGAGAAAATGTCTTTTGGCCTAAAGAATGTCGGGGCTACTTATCAGCGTTTGATAGACAAAGCATTCAGAGATCAAATTGGAAGGAATGTGGAAGCCTATGTGGATGACATTGTGATAAAGAGTCAGGCTGAAGAAATAATGTTGGCAGATGTACAAGAGAGCTTTGACACCCTAAGAAGCATCAATATGAAGTTAAACCCGTCAAAGTGTAGCTTTGAAATGGAAGAAGGAAAGTTTCTTGGACATATTGTGACTCCTAAAGGAATCAAGGCAAACCCTAAGAAAATTCAAGCAGTGATAGACATTGCATCCCCTCGAACTAAGAAGCAAGTTCAAAGTCTTAATGGGAAGTTGGCTGCCTTAGCAAGATTTCTATCAAAGTCTGCTGAAAAATCTTTACCTTTCTTTAGAACATTAAAGGGAAGCTTAAGGAAGCAAGACTTCTCGTGGTCGGCCGAAGCAGAGGAGGCATTCAAGGATATGAAGAAGTTCCTTGCTGATCTCCCAACTCTCACGGCTCCGATCGCAGGTGAAACACTTACTCTATATCTTGTTGCTTCTAAAGAATGTGTTAGTGCAGTATTACTTGCAGAAAGAAGCAATCGCCAGATGCCAATATATTTCGTAAATAGAGCCTTAAAAGGCCCAGAAATAAACTATCCATGTTTGGAAAAATTAGCTCTTGTCTTGGTCCACGCGGCCAGACGCCTAAGGCGATACTTCCAAGGTCAACCTATTCGGGTTCTGATTGACAAGCCAATAAGGCAAATGCTAGCCAAACCTGAAGTATCTGGACAATTAGCTAAGTGGGCTATCGAACTGGGTGAACATGAAATTAGCTTCCACCCAAGAACGTCCATCAAGGGCCAAATCTTGGCTGACTTCTTGGCAAAAACTGACTCTTTCGATGTCATAGGAAAAGAAGTCTAGGAGGTTCAGGCAACCCAGGAAGAGGAAAACCCAAAGTGGACCCTCTTCACAGATGGAGCATCTAATCAGGAAGGATCGGGAGCAGGTCTCCTCTTAATTGATCCCGAGGAAAGAGAATACACTTATGCATTAAGGTTCAACTTCCCAGCATCCAACAATGAGGCAGAGTATGAAGCACTCCTTGCTGGCCTCAAAATGGCAAAACAAATGGGAGTAAAGAAAATACAAGTATTTGTAGACTCTCAACTAGTGGCAAACCAGATCAATGGCACATTTAAAGCTAACCAAGCATCCATGCAACTTTACTTAGAAGAAACAAAGAAGCTTATTGAAGAATTTGAGTCTTTTCACATAGAGCAAGTTAGAAGGAATCAGAATAAGAAGGCGGATGCTTTAAGCAAGCTAGTTTCACTAACCTTTGCTCACCTCACCAAAGAAGTCTTAGTTGAAGTCCTAAAAGAAAAGTCTATAACAAAAGGCAATGAAGTATCTCAAGTTGAAGAAGAAGAAGACTGTTGGATGACCTCAATTTACAACTTCATCAAGAATGAAACACTTCCAAAGGACAACCATGAAGCTCAGAAGGTGAGAATGAAGGCACCAATGTATCTCATCATTGAAGATAAGTTGTTCAGAAAATCTTTTTTAGGTCCGCATCTCCGATGTGTAGGCCCCTCCCAAGCTCAAACTCTCATTCAAGAGGTTCATGGGGGTGCATGCGGAATTCATGCTGGACCAAGATCTGTGGCCACAAAGATAATGAGCCTTGGTTATTATTGGCCTTCAATGAACAAGGATGCCAAGGAAGAGATAGAAAAGTGTGAATCCTGCCAAATACATGCTCCAATATCAAGAATACCAAAGCAAGATCTCATTCCAGTAAACACTGCTTGGCCATTTTATAAGTGGGGGATTGACATTGTGGGCCCATTCCCGGTTGGAGTTGGAAATGTAAAGTTCTTAATAGTGGTTGTCAAATACTTTTCTAAGTGGGTCGAAGCTAAACCACTTGCCACAATCACTGGCCAAAGGGTGATCAACTTTGTTTGGGAATACATAGTATGTCGGTTTGGAGTACCTCATGTCTTAGTAAGTGACAATGGAAAACAATTTGCTGAGAATCCTTTCAAAACATGGTGTGAAGATATGAACATTAGACAAGTGTTTACCTCAGTTGCCCACCCTCAAGCAAATGGACAAGTAGAAGTGATAAACTAGGCAATAGTAGGAGGTATCAAAGCAAGACTTGGCAAATGTAGATCCGGTTGGGTGGATGAGCTTTTAGGAGTACTGTGGGCCCACCGGACTACCCCAAGAGGAAGCACTATGGAAACACCATTTAGTCTTGTCTATGGAACTGAGGCAGTCATCCCACTAGAACTAAGCATTCCAAGCCATCAAATTGTAAACTTTAATCCTGCTCAAAATGAAGAAGCTTTGAGGGAGAACTTGAATCTCATTGAAGAGAGGAGAGAAGTCTCTCACATCAAGTTAGCTGAAAACAAGCAAAAAATGGCCAAGTATTACAACAAGAGAGTCCACCATGTGTTTTTCAAACTGGGGGACTACGTCTGGCGAAAGAATGAGGTAAGTCGGGTAGAGAACTTGGGAAAGCTGGGACCAAACTGGGAAGGACCATACATGGTTAGCCAAGTAAATGGAGATGGTTCATACATCCTCACTGAGCTTGATGGGTACCCAGTACCTAGAACATGGAATGGGACAAATCTGAAAAAGTGTTATGTCTAAACAAAGTGACTCAATGGAAATTCAATTTTATGGTCTGATCTATAGATCCCATTAGTTTGTACTTCTATCAATGAATCATGTCTTTTATGTTTCAATCAAAGAAATCCTTCTACCTTGTATTAACTTGGTCTATCAATGAAAATGATCTTCATTTATGGTCCGATCTAAGTATCCCATATATTCTTATATCTTTATGTTATTTACATCACTTGAAACAAATAACTTTTAAGAAAAATTATAAATTTTTTGCAATTTGCAATCACAAGTTGAAAACACAGTCTCGAACATAGAGTCGAGCATGGGAAATAAAAAATGCTAGCTAAATAATTCCCAAAATCCCAAGGTATACCCTTGGATGTGATTATCTTATAAGATGTAAAAAGCCAAAGAAATTTTTAAAGCTAAACACTTAGATAATTTTTCGTCTTTTTATCTATACGAGAAAAGGCAAGCACTTCCTATTGGGAAGCGACACTCGCGAGTAACAAATATGTAATAAAGGTTAAACAACCAAACAATATATAGTCTTTCCAACATATCTTTAAATAAGAAATCATACTAGAAGGCTACAAGCCAATGCAAAGGAAAGATAAATACAAGTACATAATTTCTGAATAGAAACACAAACCAGTATTAAAAAATACAAAGACAAATGCAAAGTCTAAAAATGCATGACAAATATGATAAAGTAAGCTAAGCTAAACATGAGCATCCTCCATAGCTGCTGAATCAAGAGCATCCTGAGTAGTAGAGTCAGGACAAGCTGTTGAGGTAGAGGCAGAAGTAGATGGAGGAACAGAAGTGGATGGAAGAACAGAGGCTCTGGAAGTAGAAGCAACAGCAACACCCGGAAGAGGACCTGGATGAGGAACTTTAGCTTTAAGGGCAACACGTTGGGCTGCTGGGGTGTCAGGAATAATGATAAGCCTGGACATGTCTGCAACAGAAACACCAGGCATGCCAAGTAAAGAAGCAACATCATCCAAGACGGGAAACTGATAAGTGCGCCATAACTCCCCAATAGTGTGAAACATTTCTCTAGCCTTTTCTGCACTATGCTTACGGAAAACCACCCTCCTATAAGCACCATCCCAAGCACCGAGATTAAGAGCAGAAAATAAAAAATGGGAAAGAGTTTCCTTCATATCAGGATGACCAAGCAAACCCTTAAAAAACTCAAGAAAAAAGTCTAATAAAGATCTCATGCGCTCAATTTCCTTATCCTGAACTTCCAACTTAGAATGGGAATCCTTACTCTCCTGTTTAAGTGCCTGAATCTCCTTAACTTTGTGTTCCATGCCAACCTCTAAAGTATTGGTCTTATTTAAGTAAGCCTTTGCTCCTCTAAATCCTTAGTGAGAGAAATGAGTCTGGCATCTCGAGATGACAACTCTCCCCTAAGCCTCTCAACCTCACTAGTGAGTGACTCAATCTTACCCAAAGCTGCATTCTGGAATCCCATAATACTAGCAACACAGTTAAGAGTGTTGACACACTAAATGCGGGAAGCTCAGGAATGTCTCTAAAGCGAGACTCTGCAGAAAGAATGGGAGGAATCATGCCCTCCAAAAGACTTTTAGCATGCTCAGGATTTTGACCATCATCTTTAACCTTAATTGATGTCCTATGAGCAAGATAGAAGTTCCCAATGGACCTGTTGAGATCACCTGCTTCAGTGGGAATAAGAGTAGACCCAGCCCTTGAGGGCTGAAAGGGGGCAGTAGGAGTGTTAGACCGTACCCTAGCTTGAGCAAGACGCTCTATATCACCCATATGCTCAGAAGAAATAGGGTTCACTTTAAGAGAGGACCCAAAACCAGTAAAGTAACCATCCTCCACAATACGGTCAGCATAAATAGGAAGGCTGGAACTACAAGAAGCACCAAGTGGGAGAGAAGAAGAAGTAGGTGCTGGAATGGCCTGAGTAGAAGGAGAAGTAAAAAGCATCAAGGGTGCTGAAGTAATCTGGGCCTCAGTCTGAGCCTGCACCACTTGATTGTAAGAAGTAAAACCTCTCATTCCCCCGTAAGATGCAAAAGTAAGATGGGCAGTCTTCTGAAGCTTAGAAGGAGAGCTAAATAGCTCGTCTCCTATCCTCTTCTCCCCAAGTGATTCAAAGTAAGAATCACCATCTTCATCATCCTTTTCTTCAACAGTAACTGGTGGATCCCAATCTTCGGTGACAAGATCACCTATAAAAAAAAGGGGGGGTTATACATAAGTATATACAATAATAACAAACACTTAGCAATGATGAAGGAACTTACCATCCTCAAGGCTACCAGAAGCCTGAAAAGAAGGAAAGGCAATAAGAGGAGCCAGGGAGTGATCACCTCTATCCACAGCATTATAAATGCTAAGTGACACAAGCTCATCATCATAAGATACTCCATCAGGGCGGAGAGGAAGAACCTCCTCAGCTTCCTCTCTAAGTTTTTCCACCTCTGCCTCTGACTCAGATCTAACCTCATAATTCTTGAAAGGATAATCAAGAACATCCATCAATCTGAGAGCTGGAAATAAGAAAAGAAACTAAGTGTTAGAATTCATAAATAATACAAACATACACAAGTCAAGATAAAAAACATAATATAAAGGATGGATTTCATACGTTTATTGGTAGATTTCTCTATGATGACCGGGATGAAACACCAATCCCAGTCTGGGCTAATCCTGACCATAGCTAATAAACCCTCAAACTCTGGGGGGAAATACCGATACGTAATGCAACTAGCAAGAAGCCCTCCATAATGGTCAGGGTCAATCAAGTCATCGGGAACTTTTTTATTCATTTCAGCCACCGAATCTGCATTATAGTCTTTATTTCCCTCTCGAAGAATTTCCTTATCATCATTTGGAAGAAATGTGTCATCTAAGAAGAAGAAATCAAATCTCTAAGGCTTAATCTTCCCAGAAGTCTCTATCAATTTAAAATCCTTGTCACGATAAAAGAAGTTGAAGCAATCACCAAGTCTAGCAAGTAGAAACACCTTTCTAAACAAAGGAAGACACAAAGGTTGTCCTAAAGCCTTACAAATCATCTCAAACCTCACAATCTTCCCAGCAGCAATCGGATGTAGCTGGGCAAGGCCAATCCTATAATGGTGTAAAACCTCAAGGTAGAAAGGTGTCAATGGAACCCTAAGGCCAGAACAGACGAGGTAGTCCTTGTAAAAACCAACCTTCCCGGGAGGAGGAAGGTTCACTCTATCAATATCCTCGGGAACAATGGGGTTATACTTGGCAAGACAAGGATAGGTCTCAATCAACTTTGCTAAACTATCACTAGTCACCAAAGTACAACAATCCCCAGCTAAGGCAGGAGGTTTCCTAAATTTGCTAGCCTTAGCCCTAGACTTACTACTCCCTTCAACATTCTCATTACTAGCCTCAGACATGGCGACAAAACTAAAATAACACTTCCTTCCAAAAATCAAGCCAACCAAGGAACAACACCTGTGTTAAAACAAAAGTCCTAAATGAGGATCTAAAACCAAAAAGTCATCCTATGATGCAAATATTCTTTACACAGAATATATTGGAAATTATCACAAAAAGTGTGCGTGATTACATACATACTTATATACCAAAACATTAACAGGCTAACCATGCAAATAGAATGTCAGCATGTAAGAAATTTATGGCTTTTATTTCTTAGTCGATTCCAAGAAAACAGGAATAGTCGTTTGCTTTTATCCCTTTATTTATGGCTTCCAATATCAAAGCAAAATAAGAAATTTGACTCCTAAAAAGTATAGTCTGCCGATTCAGGGAAAAGAAAGAAAAGGAGGATTTGAGGAATCAACAAAATTGTTCTTTCTCTTGTCCGATCTATATATATATACATATATCACATCATATATTTACATACTAAATGAGAAGAAAAAAGGAAAAGATCCTCACCTTCTTGGTATAGATGCCTCAACCGATCTAAACAGGAAGGAAATAGAACACGGCTGTGATTACTCCTCTTGATATCTTGTTTCTATCTTTTTAACAAAATTCAGAAAAATAAAGAAATAAAGAAATAAGATTAGAAACTCAAGAAAAAGATGCTTTTGCCCTCAAAAGAATAAAACGACAAGAGAGGAAAACAAGAAAAATCTATACCTCTCATAAACCCTTGGATCGTTTGGCGGCCCCCATTCAAATAAATACAATAGATCGGAAAAGAGAAACCAAGGCAATCGTACCACCCTCCCTGATCGACGGCTACAAAAATAAGGGAAAGAAAAATTGATATCCCATTCCAGGAAAGAAACTATAATGTTGAAAAATACATAACATAAGAAAGAAAAGTTCAAAGCCATACCTTCCTTTTCTTTTACTTGTCACGACCGAGTTTAAGAAGAAGGGAGAAGAAACTTGTTGCTTCAACCAATTTCAAAGCAAATAAAAAACTTTTTTCTTTAGCTCTAGCTGTACACTACACAAGGATATGAAGAAATGTTCACCTTTTGTAGAGAGATCTACAATTAGGATTAAAATGAAATAATGCAAAAATATACCTCTCCTCCTCTATCCTTTATCACGGCTGCAATATATATATATATAATAAAGAAATATGCACTCCTTTTCTCTTGTTACCCGATCCAAACAAACAAGAAAAAGAAATCGTCCCTTTTTTGTTGATACAACAGCCTACTCAAAAAAAGAAAAAACGCCCTTGATAGTCTCTTGCTGCGATCCAGGATAAAAGGAAGGAAAGAAAAGCAGATAAAGTTTAAAACCAAGCTTTAAAACGTAAATCTCACCTTCAAACTTGGGGGACTTGATGAGATATGATAAATCCTCTCCAAATCAAACCCTAGCTATATATATGGACCGAAATATGAAGGAGATCGAGAGCTAGTAATATATTCTTTTTATTTGGATATTGAGGCTAAAACATAAGGTTGGATGAATTTGTGTATTTATATAAACAAAGTAAAATCGGCCGAAGCCTACAGGAGGAAAAGATAAAGGAAATCAAGAGAGAGAGGGGAAGAGAGAGAGGAGCAAATCCTATAGAAAGGAGTGGGACCCACGAGGCTAAGACAAGGCTTAGAAGCCGAAGGTGGGGGCCCAAGATCGAAAGAAAGAGTAAAGAGAGAAAGAGGCTAGAGAGAGGGGGGAAATCCAGGAGAGAGAGAGAGAGAGAGAGAGAGAGGGGGGGGAGGTAAAAGGAGAAGGGGAGACGAGGCTGGAAAGCAAGGAATGTGGGCCCCAGCCGAGGCTCCTAGTTGGAATCCAAGAGAGAGAGATCAAAGTTAGAGAGAGAGGGGAAGAGGCTTGGAAGGAAAGGATAGGCTAGGTAAGGTTAGGAAATTGGACCTTGACCCAACCATGGAAGTAGCTTAATTTGTGTAAACGCTTGAGAGCCCGCACAACTCACAGTTAGAAGGCTAAGTTCTGGGGCTGGTGCCCAAACTTCATGACAATGGACCAAGACCTTCCTCTCACTCCCTCTACTTGATGTCAATCTGAAAGTTATCATAACATATTTATATTTATGAATATTGATACGGATGACTTATAAATCAACACATCATGATTCCAAATGTTCGATACCTCGTACCTTGGAATTTGGGCCAGCGGCCCAGTACGACCCATGTACGAAGAAAACCCTAATGTGATAGCTTATAAATACTCCTAATCATTGGTTGTCAGATCATTCATTCTACATCACACAATTCATTCATTCATTGCAACATACACACACATATTCCATATAAATCTATCTGCAACAGCAGTACATTCATCATAAATATATTTATAAATATCATCATCAGTATATCTATATACAACAATCATTATATATAAATCATATTACATTCATATCCTCCATAGATCGAAACATCTCTATGGGACAATCATCATACACCTTAGATTCGCCAAGAATTTATTAGGTTTGCACTACTTCGTAGGAGATCTTGATGATTTTCTTGGTTAAGTCCTCTTTGTGATTGAGCTCCTCATTTTCATGCTCAAACATGAACTTTCTTGATGACAATTCCATTGCGTTCAATATCTCCATAACCTAAGATAGGAGCGAAATTGTTGTTTCCAAATCGAACCGTTCCCATGAATCGTTCGATAAAGTTCTTGAGCAATGCTTTATTTCCAGTCATGTGTTTTGAACACCCGGGATCGAGTATCCAAACACAGATGGTTATTTCCTGCAATCAAAGAAATTTAACCGACTTTAGGTACCCACTTGAAGACGGGTCCTTTGTGGTTAGTTAACACATGCAAGGTATGTAACTTAGGAATTGCATTCAAACATGCTTTAGAATCAACATAAGCATTAACAAGCACATCATCAATAAGCACATTTGAATAAAAAGTACGAACATTCACACATGAATTAAAAGTAACATGTCTACAAGCATTCAAACCAATCACACGAGAACAGGAATTAACATTGTTTACAACCACACAAGGCCTTGCCTTGGCACCATTAACATTGGTCTCAAATTCGTTATCCAATGGACGAATAAATTGTTGTACCATACCAAGTCGAAGAAATTTTTCATCATACAAAGGTTCAATTTCCTCTTTGGCATTTTGTAATGGAGTGATATTCTCAAATCCCAACCCGAGAAGAAGATCCATTTTATCAATTTTTGACTTGTTAAAATAGGCAGTGAAATCCAAGAGAGGGTTTTGTTCAACTTTATATAACTTCTCTTGATAGAAAAGTATATTCTTTTTAAATTCCTAAACTTGTTTTTCAAGATTTTCAATCTCAACGCCTTTTAGAAAACAAGTGTGATTTAAGTCGGAAATCTTTCTTTCGAGTTCAACATTGTTTGGTTTAGCTTCTTCGAGATTTTTATTAAGAATATCAACATCCATTTGTCTAGCATTTGCCCGAAGCCATTCATTGGTCTTTTGAATTTCAAGATCTTGATTGGCTTTTTCAAGATCATGAATGGTCTTTTCAAGATTATGACATTTGTTCAATAACTTAGAATCAGGAGAGGCATTCAACTCACATTCTTTAACCAACACTTGGTCTTTATATGTTTGAAAGTCTTGTTTAATAGCATCATGTTCAAAAAGTAATTTTGAATGTTCTTCAAGAAGTTTTGAAAATTTACTTTTAGACAATGAAATACTATTTTGCAACTTTTTGTTTTTGTTGGCTAAAGACTTAATATGAGTTGTCAAGTTTGACAAAGCTAATCTACATGACTCTTTATCCTTAATTGATGAAAAAGTAGAGTCAAGATTTACCTCATCATCCGGGTACTCATCATCAGTGCTTTCTGCTTCAAAAACCTTGTCCTTGGCCAACCTCGCCATAAAGCAAACATTAGCAGAGAGATCTTCATCTTCATCATCGGAGAGTAATAGCCATTTGTCATCTTCACCAAGCAATGCATGACCGGCTTCCACTTGTTTGGCTAACAACATCTTCTGCTTGTAGTACTCATAGTTCTGCTTCCGAGGTTGCTTGCAATCAATAGCAAAATGACCTGGTATTCCACAATTGTAGCACTTTTTGTCTGATGCTTTACCCTTCTCAACAACTTGTTTCTCATTAGCTTCCTTTTTCTCACCATGTTTTGATCCACTTGCTTCACCTTGCCCATAACTCTTAGGATGATAGTGATCTTTCTTGGGAAATGCACTTGTAGAAGAAGTGCGGAGATTGTTGTTTGTTGGCCTTACTTTGTAAAATTTCTTCTTGAATTGCTTTGTTACTACGGCAAGAGCTTTTAAGAGCTTCAAAAACCTTCTTTTCAACAATCAAAGCCAAAGGATCAGCAGATACAACTTCTGGAATTTTGCTTGATGAAGCTTTGTTTAGAACTTGATGTTCATTGAGTTTGAAAGATTCATGAAGATTATGGATGGTGAACTTGGTCAGATTTTGATGTAATCTGTGTTCCAAAATCTTCCCATTCTGGACCAAGAGCTTTGATGAATTTGATGTTTAACTCAATTTCTGATTTCTTGACATTGTTCTTCCTAAGTTCATTTATGACATTATAGAACCTACAGTAGACAGCCTCTAGAGATTCATTTGGCAATTTGCTGAAGTTGTCAAACTCAGTCAACACATTTGTCAATCTTATTATTGAAGTGACATCAGATCCTTCCATTTGTCTTGCCACCTCATCCCATATCTCCGTGGCTGTATCATAAGAATTAACAGAGCCATAGATTTCATCTGGTAGTACTTTGTACAAGCATGATCTAGCTCTGTTATCTGCAGCTGTTCGATCTTTTTGTTCAGCATTCAAAAGATCAAGAGTGAGTATTGCACCGGTAGTGGGATGGCAATGAACTGCAAGTCCATTAAGGATGGAATCTTTAAGCAGGTGACCATTTGGTTGACATTCCACATAGTCCATAAATCTTTTCTTCCATAGTCCATAGGAACCACGGTAGAGGACTGGAGATCTTGTATCTGAACCCAATGCCAATACTTCACGAGAAGCCATTTGAAAATGATTTAAATTGAAAATTGAGTTGAAATAAGAGTTGAATAAAATTGGAAATGAAACGATCTTGGAGAGATCGTCCTAGAAGATCGTTCTAGAATGAAGATCGTCTTGAGAGAAAAACAGTTGAGACGATTTTGAAGAGATCGTCTTGAAAACTTTGAATCAAATTGAGTGGAATTTGTCTAAGTATGAAATGAAATTGAAATTGAGGTTTGTTTTGTTATTCTGAGAAGTGAGATTTTGGAAATGAAACGATCTTGAAGAGGATCGTTTTGAACTTTGGAAATGAGACGGTCTTGGATGAAGATCGTCCTAGGTTCTGATTACTTGAAGAAATTCTCTAAGTATTTTTGGAAAAATTGGACAGAGTTTCAGTATGAAATGGATTGAAAGAAATTTGAGCAAAACCAATCAATGAGATTAGTTACCCAGTAAGTGTGTGATTCCCAATCACAACGACTTCAAATAATCAACCAAACCACACCAACTTTGAAAGAAACTAGGACGATCTTGTCAGGATCGTCCTAGGGTCAGTGAGCTGAGACGATCTTGAGGAGATCGTCCTAGCTTTCTGTCACAAAATTTTCAAGTATCAAATACTTTTCAAGTATTTGAATTGACCAAACCAATCCTTTTGGATTAATTAGCCACAAACAAACACTTCACACCACAATCACTTGTCAGAACGATCTTGAGGAGATCGTCCTACAAGCCACAAAGCTTAAAGTATGAAAAGAGAAATATCAAGCACTGAGACGATCTAATGAAGATCGTCCTAGTGAGAATCGTCCTAGCATCATCTTCTTCGTCATGAAAACTGGTATTTTCAAAAACTCCATTGACGACTTCGAAAAACTTCAATATCTTTCAAATTATTGGGAGTTAGAACTTGAAATAACTTGCAAAATGTTTGTTTTCACCTCCGCAACAAATCCTTAAACAAAATTCAGCAAAAAACTGAAAATTTCAATCTCGAGTTTTCGATTGAATTGGAACTTGAAACTTGACAGGATTATGTTTTAAACTATCAGGAATCTATTGATGAACAAAAATCTATGAATTTATGCGATTTGATTGGTGAAAAATGAAGAAAAAGTCGACGGTATAAAAAACGGTTTTGATTTTGATTTTGGATGAATCTAAGATCAAATTTAGTGATGGATCGATATTAAAAATGATGTTTTCTCTAATACCGCATGTGATAACACGATTTCAGCACCGAATTCACAGATTCAATGGTGGATAGGACGTGTGTGTGTTCTTGGTGTTTTAGTGTGTGTTTCTAGAGATAGAGAGAGAGAGAGAGAGAGAGAGAGGAATGATTGGAATTAAGTGTGTGTAAAGTTACAGGAATGAATAAGAAAGACTTAAAGTTATTATGATTTCTAAGGTGTGAGGGGTTATTTATAGTCTAACTATACATTTATGCTAATTATCACATCTAGTCCCTCAACCTTAGAAATCATTCATCTATGACTTAACAACAAGTATGTCCACTAATCTTAAATTGTATCACTAGAGGATTCTAGAGGGTTTCCTAATTGTTTCCTAATCATAACTCTCCTTCGTTAAGTCCGTTAATTAAGTACCGTTAACTATTAACCCTTTTAACGGACGATTGTTAATTTTTCGTGATCTAATTAATTAATAAATTACATTTAATATATTAATCAATTATAGTTACATTCGTGTTGAACGTGTGACCCCATAGGCTTAAATACTTTTCGGACATACGTTCATTTTACGTGATCATGTACCTACAGCTCCCACTTGAGCTCGTAATGAATGAAGGTAATAACATTGGTTAGCGTCTAGCAACACGCCAATGCTCCCGAAAAAATTTAAGTATAGTTTCTTAAAGTATATTTAAATGGTTAAGGCATTTATTATACATTTGTTCAGATACCTTGTTAAATATAAATATGGATCAAGGTCATTTCATAATTTAACGATTATGTTTCTCATTCAATAACTAATTAATGATTACCAAATATAATCGAGAACCGTCTGGATATATCTGGGCACAGCCATGCAAACATCTTAATTAGTCAAATGAGGGCGCCAATGGTATCATACTTCAACTTTTAAATTGAAGGAATAAATCTTGTATTGACTACACATGTCAGTCATCATACTTCATGACACTTTCTAAAAATAGCCCTTTATGTACTCCCTTATTCAGGAGAGTTAGAACTATATCTAGTAAGTGCGATTCATACATGCTGACCTACTTGCATCTCAAGTCAAAGGATCAATAAAAGTAACCAGTTACGAATTTCACTTAATGACGTCGATCCATAAAGTAATAATTCGTTAGTGGGGTAGTCCGATATGCATCAACTATGGATATCATGTGAGTTTGGTGGGACCATCCATTATATATTCCAAGAATATAACCAATCACTCAGATTTGTCTTAATTTAATTATATTCCCATATAATTAATCGACAATGTACAATTTAGAATAGTTAATAAAATATTTAATATTTAATAAAATATTCAAGGATTAAACATGCAAATATAGGACACAATTTAATATTAAATGAAATCAAACATATCAAGTACTTTATTTCGTTATAGAAAATATAAATTGTTTAACATCCCTTATCCAAATACCGAACAACAGATTTACATGAAATAACTAGCTAATTTAAGTCCTATGCCCTCGGCATGCCTTTCAAGCTTGGGCCTAGACAAAGCTTTTGTGAAAAGATCAGCTAAGTTAGAATCTGTGTGAACTTTGAGTAAATTGATCTCCCTTCGTTCGATCTGCTCACGAACATAGTGATGTCGTCTAGCATAATTCTGGCACCTTTCTGAAATCCGGGTTCGTTGGCAATGATTAATGCACCAGTTGTATCACAGTACATATCATTGGGTAAGTCATTCGAGGGGATCACGTCAAGCCCGCTTATAAACTTCCTTATCCAGACTGCTTCCATTGCGGCTTCTGATGCGGCAATGTACTCAGACTCTGTTGCAGATATGGCAACTGTGGTTTTTAGCTCATAGCATTCCACCGTGCCTTCATTTAAATAATGAAGACGTATCCCGACTAATATTTTGAATCATATTTATCAGTCTGAAATCCAACATCATAAATTCTATTACCATTTGAATTTTTGATCGAGGTTTCAACCATACACCAAGAATAATTATTTAGTAGCACACATGTACATAAGAATATTCTTTACAGCAATTCAATGACACTCTACAGGATTTTGCTGATAGTGGCTAACTATATTGAACGCAATATCAGGTCTAGTGCATCTTACCACATACCTAATAGATTCCTCAGCCGAAGCATAAGGGATTTTTCGCATACGCTCCACCTCATTAGGTGTAGAAGCACCGTTCTTGCTAGATAAGTTAAGTCTTTCTTGCATGGGAACAAACCACGCTTAGAATTCTTAATCTTGAATCGCTTCAAGACCTTATCAATATAAGCACTTTGACTTAGTCTAAACAACCGCTTTGATCTATCTCAATAGATCTTGATTCCAAGAATAAATGTCGCTTTTCCTAAATCTTTCATGGCAAAACACATTCCAAGATAGGATTTAACATCTTGCAACATTGAAATGTGTTTTCCTATGATCAATATGTCATCAACATACAAGACAAGGAAAGTAACATTACTCCCACTAGCTTTGCGATATACACATGGCTCATCGGGGTTTTGAACAAAACCAAACTTTTTGATTTCTTCATCAAACCGCTTGTTCCAACTTCTTGATGTTTGCTTTAGTCCATAAATGGACCTTTGAAGCTTGCATACTTTTTTGGGATGTTTTGGATCAATAAAACCTTCAGGTTGATCCATATAGACTTCTTCATCCAAGTAACCATTTAAGAAGGCAGTCTTAACATCTATTTGCCATATCTCAAAGTCATAGTATGCAGCTATGGCTAAGAGAATCCTAATAGCTCTAATGTCCGCAACCGGAGAAAAGGTCTCATCATAATCAACACCAAAACGTTGAGTATAACCTTTCGCCACGAGACGAGCTTTATAGGTGTATACATTTCCATCCATGTTCGTCTTCTTTTTGAAGATCCACTTACACCCAACAGTTTGAGCATTTTGTGGAAGATCAACCAAGCTCCAGACTTGATTGTCTTTCATGGATTTCATTTCCACCTTCGTAGCTTCAAGCCATTTGTCATATTCCGGATCTGATAATGCAGCTTTGAAATTCGGAGGCTCATCGAAATCTCCAACAACATCTTCTTCTACCATCAGACATAGTCTTTCGGTAGGACGTCTTGTCCTTTCGGACCTACGAAGTGGAATCGCTTCATTATCATCGACTTGAGGTTCATCCCTTTGAACATTTTCCCCCCCAAGTTGATGATTTTTGGGAGTTTCAAAAGGTGACACATCTTCTTCTTGAGTCTCATCAAGTTCTACAACCCTCCCACTGTTCTCTTGAACTAATTTCTTTTCAAAGAATTCAGCATATCGAGCAACGCGAACAGTGTTTTTGACAGGATCATAGAAGTCGTAACCCATCGTTTCCTTAGGGTATCCGACAAAGATGCACTTAGTAGTTCTGGGTTCAAGTTTGTCAGGCGTATCGCGCTTCACAAGTGCCTCACATCCCCAGACTCTTAAGTAAGACAAATTAGGGACATCTCCATGCCATAATTCATACGGCGTCTTGTCAACCTTCTTGGTTGGAACCATATTGAGAATGTGTACAGCAGTCTCTAGAGCATAATCCCAAAATGAAAATGGGAGAGTTGTAAGGGTCATCATTGATCTTACCATGTCTAGCAAGGTTCGATTTCTCCTTTCAGATACTCCATTATGCTGAGGAGTATATGGAGGAGTAAGCTGTTGGACAATTCTACACGCTTTTAGATAATCCCTAAACTCTTGGCTTAAGTATTCACAACCCCGATCCGAACGAAGAATCTTGATGGTTTTGCCAAGTTGATGTTCTACTTCATTTTTAAACTCTTTGAATGTTTCAAACACTTCATGTTTATGTAAACATAACCATAACGACTGAAATCATTCATAGAATAATGAAGTAGCTAGCACTTTTCCTTGACACATGCCTAAATGGGCCACATACATCCGAATATATTAGTCCAAGTAGTTCCTTAGCCCTCTCCGGTTTTATGCGGAAAAGGTATTCTTGTTATCTTGCCGAAAATACAAGATATGCATTTGTCAAATGATTCATCATTTGATTGTAAGATCCCTTCACGTTGAAGTTTTCAATGCTTTCCTTGCTAACGACAATTTCAAAGATACACATTTATCAAATGATTCATCATTTGATTGTAAGATCTCTTCACATTGAAGACTGTTAATGCGTTTCTTGCTAACAATAATGCCGAAGACACGCATTTATCAAATGATTCATCATTTGATTTGTAAGATATCTTCACATTGAAGTCTTTAAATGCGTTTCTTGACAAAAATTAAACAAGATGACAATGCCAAAGATAGATAGAGTCCAAGTTAACTTGACTCTTTTGCTATTGAATTATCATTTGAATCTGATCAACACTTATAATTCAGTTTAAGAAGATACTAGAAGAACTGGTTAAACCAACTTGCTTCTTCTTCTTGTTCAACTTAGCTAGATACTTAGGACAATTCCTCTTCTAGTGTCTCATTATAGCATAGTGATGACAGGACTGGTCTTTAGTCGTATGCTCCTTTTTCTAAAGGGTATTTTAAGGTTTTGAGACTAAACACTTTGTTTTCTCTTACCAAAGTTCTTGCCTTTAGCTTTGCGGTTGTTTTGCTTTCTAAATCATTCCCCCTTGATCATAAGAACTTGAGGTATCTCAGATTTCTTGGAAGGTTTTCTTCATACTCAATCAACTTGATATGAAGTCCAACTATGCTATGCAAATCTGCAATTATCTCTTATGCCAATAAGAATCGGCAGAAGATACGCATAGTTTAAACCTTTCCATAATGCTCAAAGTGACTCTTGATCTTGAGTACATGAGCACTCACCGGTTTCCCATACTCGTGTTCAAGTTACGGAGTGACTCAATTAGCTCAAGTAATTTCATCTCCAACTTGTTTTCCGTACATAGACTTGAGTTATTTGATCATATCACACGGATTTTGCAATCCGAATTGCTTTTTGAAGCTTAGGAGACATGCTTCTAGCATCAAATAAACAACCTCAATATGTCTATTGTACCGAGTAGTTTATGCTTCCAACTGCAAAGCAGTGGCACTTGCATCAGGAATAGCGGCATCTGAGTTTCAATGACACGGGTTTTCATTTCAACTTTTAGAACAATTCTCTATTGACAAAACAGTCATTGAAATTGGTTTCAGAAAGTTTTCTCTTTCTAGCACCGACCTGAAAGCCGATTGGTGTATGTTTTGTGAAGGATTTGTTACCATTTACAAAACAGATTTAAGTTCAATTATCGGTATTTTCGATAATAAATCCTTAAGAAATTAACTACCCAACGTTTACAAAATAAACAATTAATTTCATTAAGGCTAGGATCCAAATGACATACAACCATTTCATCCGTTGATCTGCTAGAAATGATTGCACTCAAAAGGTAAGAGACGAGCAATAATTGCATTACAAGTGCAATTCCCAGTAAGTATGGGACCTACGTATGACACTTGATTCATCAAGTGATCCTTTGTAGTCATGTTTTGTCCCATCTTTTGCCACGGGTCAAGGTCTCACCGCTTAACTCGCTTTAAGTCGTCCAACTAAGAACACGCAAAATTGTCCACCACTGTGTACCAGTGAATGGGTTTTGCCATGCAACTGCCATTTCACCACTGTGTACCAGTGAGTAAAACAACAGCCACATGTGTCCTTGACAAATTGGATGGCAAATGACTTAAGTTTATTGGGTCATTCAATTTGATGTGTGATCAAAAAGTTATGTTTCAAAGATTCATGCATATCTTCTAAAAATAATATTTAATTAAATCATTTTTATAGTCTTAACAACACAAGAGAGCTCGGTAGCTCCATTTGAACGCACAAAGAAGCGCAAGGGCAAAGGTTTGCGATAGACGCAATTAAAAACCCGCCCTTTTAGAAGGCTAACGCACTCCGACTTATAACTCTCTTAGAGTTTGTTCAAATGGGTGAGCCGGTGTATCTCAAGGTTGTAAGACTCCAATTTTATTAAAAAAGCTTTATTTCGATATTGCTTAGTCAAGTTTATGTTTTCTCAAAAACAATTTTACATCACAATATATATCACAATAAATATGCAAAACGATAAACTATTAACTATTAAGCATGCAACGAGTTACGGTACGCCACCTAAACATGTCACTATGGTTTAACTTTGTCTAAGTCGGCTCCCCCTTCAAAGAAGAGGACCACAAACATCAAGTTGCCTTGATTGCGTAAGCCTTAAACATATATAAAACAATCAATTATCACATAAGCACATAGTTGCTCACTGGAAATTTCCAGTAGCTTCACGACCTGTTTAGACCTGTTTCTGGTCCGATTCAGACTTCGACCAGAACTACAAAGTTTTAGCCCTATGTGTTGATCATCTACAGTTCAAAGCACGACCTCTAAATCATTACGGATTAAAAGATATGAATTTTTTAGTGAACTGTCACAAAGCAGAAAAATCACACGAAAAATTCACATAGTCACACAATTAATTATCCAATTATCTAGCGTAATTAACCCTAATGACCAAGATTTCATATCAATATATCTAAGTAAGAATCATGAATGATTTGCATGAAAAATTCATGATTTTTACTTCTTTTTAACCATTAAAAATAAAGGTACACCATATAAATACATGCAATTTATCACATAAACATGCAATTAATCAAAATTTGGATTAGGAACCTTAAAAAACAATTTTTTAAATATATATATATATATATATCCGAAAATTTTAAAAGTCAAGAACCCTAACCCCCCCCCCCCCTCCCTTCAAGTTTTGATTTAATTGGTAATCAAAAAACATACATAGTAGGCTCGTGATACCACTGTTGGATTATATAACTATTATCAAATCAAATCACTAAGCACGCAGCGGAATATAAATTCTTTGTAGTTAATTAATTAACCAAGAGAGAAAACGTGTACCTTAAATTGAAGAGAATAAAGTAAGAAACTTTATAATAAGGTTTAAAATTAAACCTCTCTACGATCGCACACACAACGTTAGAATGTAGGTATGCTAATACTTGATCACGAACTACGAACTGAACAACCTTTATTAACACCCCTTTAATTCGAACTAACCAAAACCCGAAACCCTTTGTTTTTGGTAGAAACGGCCGAAGCCAAGAGAGAGGAGAGAAGGAGAGATTTTTAGGGTTTTAGAAAACCGTAAGATTTTTGTGTGTTGAAAACAATTAGATTAGCCCTCCTTATATAGGAGTAGGAAACTTGATGACCAAGTTTAGGGTTTTAAAACCCTCCAATTCGGTCGACCCCCCCCCCCTAGAGGATTCTAGAGGGTTTCCTAATTGTTTCCTAATCACAACTCTCCTTCGTTAAGTCCGTTAATTAAGTACCGTTAACTATTAACCCTTTTAACGAACGATTGTTAGTTTTTCGTGATCTAATTAATTAATAAATTACATTTAATATATTAATCAATTATAGTTACATTCGTGTTGAACGTGTGACCCCGTAGGCTTAAATACTTTTCGGACATACGTTCATTTTACGTGATCATATACCTCCCTAACCTACAGATAAGTGTCATTCCTTTTGTGTTAATTAGGATGTATTAATATGTTAGAAACAACTTAGAGTTGTCGGCATCATAATCCAAATTCCAAATGAATAGACACATATCATTCATCAAGCAATTGAGATCAATGCATACCCACTTTTTAAATATAAAGTTATCATGAACACGAAAATGGATTATTACGTTTCAATTGAAATAAATACAGAATAACTAACACGTCAACGAAACAAGATTATTACGTTTCTATTGGAACATGACAGATCTTGGTGGTGGTTCGTATTTCCGGCGGAAGTTTCCATTAAAAAAAAAACTAAAAAAATCGTTGGTCTGGATTAGGTTGTTTGTTGGGTTCTACAAATATACACACTTCCATTGAAATGATAAACAGTGGAGGAAGTGAAAGCGGTTCATTTTTCCGACGCAGCGGCAGAGGAAGTAAGAGAGACGATAGTGGTGGATGAAATGATAAAGGGTTGAATCTTAGATGTTTGATTTGTGAATTCTGATTTGAGATTGTGTTTTTGATAATGGTTTTATTTGGTTTTGATTTCTGAATCTTCAAGATATGTGGTCTGTCAGTTTTAATTAATATCCATATCGATCATCCGTTTATTAACCACATGATTAATAGTTTTAATTAATTAAAAAAAAGCAATTAACCTGTTATTGCAAGTAAACAGGTAAACATTTGGTCAATCATATACAAAACTAAAAAATATATGGCTAATACATAGTCATTTATCCATTACTGCCTTTCAAAAAAAAATAAAATACATATCAATAATCCAGTTTAATGGACAACCATGTACATGACAGAAAGTACATTAGTTATCCAGTGATTAAACCCTAATTTTTATTGGGTGGAGTTGTTTGCATCGGATAGTATGTCGATAAACATAAATCGAGTTTTATTGTATTACCAGATCGAAACGTAGTTTATAACTTTTTTTCACTTTATTTGCATATATCATTTCATATTAAACGGGTTTATTTTATTTTTATTTGAACGGTTTTATTTTATTTTTTTGTTATGCAATTATTTATAATTATTTATTACAATTCATTTATGTTCATATTTCTAACAATAAATAATTTAAGAAAAAATGAGTTACACGCGTAATGTTTTTATCGAATAACATGTACGAGAAAACGGAAACTTTAAAATATTAGTAATGGGTGGTGATCAGTTTTTGACAATACACCACCAAATATGCTTTATTGTGTTGTATTATATAATACTATAAAGCACATTTAGTGGTGTATCGCCAAGATTTTGAGTTGTACTTCAGTAATTTTGAGTTTTTTAATCATTTTTGAGTTTTGCAGTTTTTCAGCAGTTTTGAGTTATTTTTCAGCATTCTAAAGTTTTTCAGCAGTTTTCAGATATTTTTTCAGCATTTTTTTTAGCTGTTTTGCAGTTTTTTCAGTGTATTTTCAGCACTTTTAAGCAGTTTTTCCAGCAGTTTTTGGAATTTTTTTTGAGCTGTTTTGCTGTTTTCTAGCAGTTTTGTGTTGTTTTTCAACAGTTTTGAGTTGATTTCGGTTGTTTTGACCTGTTTTTATAAATTTTGGGTTGTTTTGCAGTTTTTCATTAAGTTGTTTATATTTTACAAAGTATTTCTAAGTTAATACCATTTCAACTTATATTTTATATTTTTATAAAACTATACGTAAAGTATATTTATTTAATTAATGTTCCTAAATTAGCTTGTTTTGGGTTTATTCATAGAGCTAATCCTAAAAGTTCTAACTATAATTAGTATTTTTTTTCTTTTTGATTTAAAGTTCTTAAATTAGTTTGTTTTGGGTTCATTCATAGGATGCAGATATCGCGTTACTTCAGTGCCTTTTAGGATTTGTCATATTATTTCTAAGTTAATACCATTTCAACTTATATTTTATATTTTTATAAAAATTTACGTAAAGTACATTTATTTAGTTAATGTTCCTAAATTAGTTTGTTTTGGGTTTATTCATAGAGCTAATCCTAAAAGTTCTAACTATAATTAGTATTTTTTTTTTCTTTTTGATTTAAAGTTTCTAAATTAGCTTGTTTTGGGTTCATTCATAGGGTGCAGATATCGCATTACTTCAATGTCTTTTAGGATTTGTCATATTATTTCTAAGTTAATACCATTTCAACTTATATATTATATTTTTATAAAATTTTACGTAAAGTATGTTTATATAATTAATATTTAAACTCAGTCCGTCCATCGGATGGGCATAAACTAGTATATATATATATATATAGGGTAAAGATCCAGAGAGAAGGTCTATTTTTTTTATAGCTTGTTTGTTTGATTTTATTCATTTTTTTCATTCTTTCTTTAATAAAATTAATTTAATTAAAAAAAATTTTCTAACCCGAATTAGTGAGTTATACATGTAAGGGTACGATACGGGCTTCGCCTTTAATGACATATTAATAAGGGGTAGTTGGTAAGAGTGATAGGTCATAGAGGGTGATAGGTCATAGGTGGTGATCGGTAATGGGGTGATCTACCTAACGGGTTTCGCCCTTAGCCATCATGGCTCCGCCATAGACTGAGAAGCTTCGTCTATAGCTTACGGGCTACGCCCTTTAAAAAAGAATATTCTCAAATTTTTTAAAAAGTTCTTATATGGAATTAGTTAATTAAAGAGAGAATGAAAAAAGTTCAAAAAAAAAAAGTTCAAAAAAACAAGCTAAAAAAAATCAAAAATGAACATTCTCTCATTTCTCTCTTTAAGGTACCCTCTCATTTGATCTCTATCATATATATATATATATGGACCCTTATTTTAAGAACCCATTTTTTTGTAAGAATCTTGAGAACTCTTTAATCATGTATTGAATCACATGTTTTTTTTGTTCATTCACATGTGAAACGTTATAAAAATATATATTGCAGAAGAAAGTTTTTTTCAAAACCTTATATATACCCATTTGATCACAAGTGAACGAAAACATGAACATATTCCTTCAAAAGTTCACAAAAGTCTATTCAAGGCTTTTTTAAAAAAAATTTCTTCTACAACATACTTTTATATAATTTCAAATGTGAATGAATACAAAAAAACATGTGATTCAATACATAATTTGAGAGTTCTCATGGTTCTTGCAAAATAAATGGTTCTCAAAATAAGGAAAGTCTATATATATATATACTAGGTATTTTACCCCGTGCGATGCGCGGTTAGTTAAAAAGGTTATTTTATGCATTAGTAAATAGCTATTCTATATGTTTATTATGAAAAAATTGATTATGTTATAGTAAATGGCTAATTTCTGGATCACTCTGGTTGCCTTTTATCTTTTCCAACTTGTCGATATCACATTCACTTAACCTACTATATTGTTTACATACGCCTTCTCACAACATTTAACCTAAGATATTTTGATATCATCAACAACATCATTCATAAATGGCGTAAGAATGTATTCACCTGATAGATTAACACTACAACAAATCAAACGTAAATAGATAATTTAGCATGATGTCTATTCATCAAACGTAATAATATCTACAAAGCAAAAAGCTAAACATGACAATAATTTAGTCATAAAATACATATATATACAATACGAATAAGTAAAAACCAATAAGATAAATAAGAGAAAATCATTATGGTTTTTGCTTTCAGTTGTGCTGAAGATATGAAAGAAATACCTTATGTAGTGACAGGAAAAAAAAATCTCAAACACAATAAAGAAATAAAGTATTTTACCCCCGTCAATAACAAACTCATTTGTAAAACTCAAGTAACTATTATTATCATTATATAATAGACTTTGTTTTGTGGCTAGAAGAACAACCAATTTTGGTTATTTTATTTTATGTGTTTCGCCCAAGGGGGGGAACACCAAAGTTAATTTGTCATATTAAATCTAATAATATTTTAAATAATTTCTAAAATTTGATATAGTTTTAAAAGTTATATATATATATATTTTAATAATATTTATTTTTGTCAAAAATATCTTTGCCAAATTATTAGATGTATTGGATATCCTTTTCTTTAATATGGTTTTTGATTTTTTTTTAAATCTAGTTTTGATTTAATATTTTATATTATATTTAATAAAATAAATTAGATTGGTTTGAGAAAATATAGAGGTTATAAGATAAATATTATAAAAAAATGTGGAGATGCCACGTAGGATAGAATCCTATGTGGCAATGTTTAAAGTTAGCTTTGAGTTGAAAGAAGGTTTTAGAAGGTTAGAATTCTTACTGTTTTAATATATAGATAGATATTATACCTGCACGATGCACGATAGTTTAAAATAATTTACGTAAATTAAAAAAGTTTCGATGTAACAATTAATTGACGATTAGTGAAAGTAGAAATATATATATATGTATATATATATAATTATTAAAACAGTAGTTATTTTATGAGTAGTTATCGGTATCGGTTTTACCAGTACTACTGGTTTTATCGGCTGGTATGAATGGTATGATTATTTTAATATATATATATATATATATTATACTAATAAAATACTACAAAACTTACAATTCAATGACAATAGTCAAAATACAATTATTATCCACTCAAAAATAATATTTGGTTCGAAATAGGTATCATAATAAAATATAAGTCTTTCACAAACAACAAAAACTAACATTAAAGTATAATAAAATGTTTTAAAGAAACATCCAAAATCACGATATATGCCTGTGATACAACACCTAATGATGAAATACAAAAAGGAGTGAACGATGCTAATTAGTGCAAACAAAACATAATCAAAATTATCGTCAAATACATCATAAGTAAAAGACAAACAAGTGATTCAATATAAATAAATCAACATGTTAACAATATTTGGTTCATATTGAGATAATAATGAGTATATGAAATTATAAATAACATCCCGAAAGTAATTAACACCTACATCCAAATTTATTTAGTTATTAATGGAAAACTGCAACGATAGATAAAATACAAAAAAAATAAAAATATATATGGAAAGGAGACCAACGACGATGATGAATTAATAGAAAAAAAAGGGGGTTTAAAAGAAAGAATATACTTAAGGTTAATAAAAACAGAAGGAGGATTTGAAAATAAATAAAATGAGGTTACTAAAGAATAATGATCGGAAAGGATCAGAAACAAAGAAAATGGAGATTTGCAAGTATATATCGACTTTTTAAAAGATTTTTTTAGATATATTTATAATTAAAAAGATTAAAATAATTGTGAAAAAAATATGGGGATGCCACATAGGATAAATCCTACGTGGCAATTTTTAAAAATAGTTTTGAGTTTTAAGGATGCTTTAGAAGGCTCGGTTAACTACTGTTTTAATAATTATAGATATATATATATATACCAATAAACTAAAACAAGATTGTAATATTCTTTGAATGACATATATATGACGCATTCCTTAATCGACACATGTTTTTTTTTATTAAATATTTTATTAATTTGAGTTAATCTATATTTATCAAGTTTCCTACTTTATATCGAATACAACTTATCATATTCTAAATAAACTAAAACAAGATTTTGAAGTAATATATATCTATCAATTTTTTTTTTACTATTTGATCAAGTTTCATATTTTTTTTTTCTTTTTGCCGTGACACCAAAAATAAAAGGAATTATTTTTTTTTATTTTCCAACTAACAATGTAAAACTCAAATATTGCATGTTTTAAGGTTTTAATACTTTGAAAGGTACTTTTCAAAAAAATTTATCTTGAAGTATAATGTGGATAATCAAAAAGATAATTACACATAAACTATTGATTTTTTTTTCTTTCGTTTTATTTGATCTTGTATTACATACATCTTCATATTATATGTTGTTTGTCATATATGTTGTTTTTAAACTAAAAGCATTAACATATATTTAGCTCACTTGGTCTTTTTAGGATGTAAGCTAAAAGATCAATTTACCTATGGTACATACTTATTAGAGATTATTGAGAGTAATATAAGTATTTCATATCTTTATTATATCAATCCGTACATCGTACGGGCATTAACACTATGTATATATATATATATATATTATTTTTGTCGATACTCAAAGTTAATTAAATTTGAAGAATTCTTTTATATCATCATTGATCACCGACAATCGATCATTAGAACTCAAGTTGTCACCATTAGTTTTATTTTTACATTTATACTAGATTTTATACCTGTGTCAAACTACAACATTAACAATATAATAATTAGTATATGGAACAAAAAAATACTTATACATTAAAATATATTTAAAAAGGAATTAAGATATTCAAATGTGAAATTGTAAATATTATAGGCTAAATCATCTCAAGGCTCGATGGTGTAGAAGAGTTTCTTTTATATAAACTCTTCCAGCTAAGCAATATATTAACCTCGATTACACAATTGACTGAGTTTTCCATTGTCTCTTGCAAAACATTAATTTTATTTTCGTTAGACATGATTTTTAAAAAAAATAATAAAAGTAATTTTATTATATCTATTTTTAATAAGTTATTGTCGATAAGTCTTACCATAAAAATAATATGAAATATAAGTTCTCTAACGTTTTAACTATATTTTGTTGTTAGATAAACATTATGCAATAAAATATTAATTATTTTCATATATATTGGGTAAAAGTGTAAATTGGTGATAAAAAACTAAAAAGTGTAAATTACTTATTTTTAAGTTGGTTAAAGTGTAAATTAGTGATGGAAAACCAAAAAGTGTAAATTAACTATTTTTAAATTGAGTTAAAGTGTAAATTAATAATGTAAAACCAAAAAATGTAAATGAATTTAGACATATGTAAATTTAATTAATTAATTTAAAAAAGTTAAAGCATATTATTAATCAATTGAGATTAGGTGAATTGTTTTTAATATATGTATATATATAGATAGATAACTCAATGCATTGCTTGAGTACACTTTTTAAAACATGAGAGACGTTTGTAGATCATCTAGTTGATCTTCCATCATAAATACTTAACCGTCTCATAACTTTTGAAATTTTTAAAAGTATCATAATTTTGTCAATGAATAACAGATCAATTAGCAATTGCTCTACCCTAATTGTTGTTAGCTCCCCTGGCAAAAACCATCCAACATCAAGGATTTATTCGAGATACACAAATGACTCCACCAACCCATGTACGAACAAACTCATAAATTCCTACAGGCCGGGCTATATTTGGGTATTTGGGCTATTGAAATTTTATCTAATCCTTAAAGTTGATGAGCTTTGCAATACAATACTAACCGACAAACAATCACCCCTCGATTGATAGACCAATTTCATCTCATGGTACTGGCTGAGAGAAAAACTCCGACCATATGATCGATTGTGAATAAAATGCTTCAGAATAAAAAAAAGGTAAATTCCCAGAAAACCATTAGTCATGCAAGAATTTTTCGTCTGAAGCTAGTGACACTGCAACGCTGCCTGACAGTGAGATCCTAGAAACTTTGGCTGGTTGAATATGATTTTGCATAGTTGTATTCCCACCAAGTCGCTTTTTAAGGAATAGCTAGTCACTGGACTAAAGAAGCTAGAAAAAAAAGGAACAAGAGTATCTACGAATAACCTAAAATAGGATTAAGGTATTCATTAAACGACATGTGGAATCTTATTTGATCGCCACATGTCCTTATCGACTTAATAAATTTTTTATTACTTTATTAATCTATATTTTTCTATTTAATATCGAACACAATTTACTATATGTATATATCTATGAATAAACTTTGATAGAATAATTATGTTAGCCTATATCTATAAACTTCCTATTAACTTTCCTACGTAGTTTTTTGACCAAGTTTTATAATTTTTTGCTTTTGGAATCGAAAAACAAAATTACAGGAGATTAACAAAGTAAAACTCATATATTTTATTCATTTATTTTAGGTTTTAATACATGGAAAGATCAACATTCGATTAACATAGTTCGAAGTATATTGCATGTAATTGTAAATTACTAAAAAGACAATCACACATTGATTGTTGTTTCTTTTTTCCTTCAAATTTAATTTAGTGATCAACAAAATAAGGATTTTTCATCTCATATTTAATTTTACCTATCTAGGGTTGGATTCATATGGATCCTTTAAAAATGATGGAAACCAAGGGACTAATCTCAGCCCTTGGATCAACCATCATCAAAATCCCATCAAACATGATTGGTTACTCCGGTGAATTACTCCGGAGACTGTGCAATCATATTTGATTGGTCTAGCCCATCAAGCTTGATTGGTTACTCCGGCGATATTGTCCAATCATATTTGATTGGTCAAGCCAATCAAGCTTGATTGGTTACTCTGGCGAATTACTTCGGTGAATTACTCCGGTGACATTTTCTAATCATATTTGATTGGTCAAGCCAAATCAAGCTTGATTGGTAATCACTAAGACACTAACGCCGTCGAATCTTCTCCGGCTAATCAATTTCGTTTTCGGGTGGATACGGAACGGGACAGAGGCCCTTATCCGTTCTAAACTGACCGTTAAGGGACGCATATGGGAATGGTATGGATTTGATGGGCGGCGATCCAAGAGATGGTAGATTCTGATTTTTCCGGCGACACTGATTTTTCCGACGAGCTCAAAAATAGTGTTTATTGGATAGGGTTTGTGCGGAATGTGTTTCTGAGTGTTTTGGTACAAGTTTCATGCATTAATTCGAAGAAACAACACAGCTATAGTGTTTTTAATTTTTCCGGTGAGTTTTTCAAGTTTTCCGACGAGTATAGATCGGATTAATTTCTGGTCAGGGTTTGTTCGCGGTGTGATTGTGAGTGTTTTGGTAGAAGTGTGATTTTCTAATTCGAAGGAACGAATGATATATCGGCGTTTGAAGTTTTCCGGCGAAGTTTGTTGCATTTTCCGACGGTTGTATCGCCGGAGAAGAAGGAGGAGGAGTTGGTCGCTGTTGCCGGTCAGAGATAAAGGTGGAGATGGCGGTGGTTCAAGATCCCGTCACCGGAAAAGCGGGGAGAGAGAGAGAGAGAGGGGCAGATTTTGTGTGTGTGTTCGTGTGTTGGGGGGAAGGAGACGAAGGGGAAGGGAAGGGATATCAAAGGTTGGGATTTATTTTTGAGGGGATAATCCAATGACCAAGATTTGTCCCCTAGTTTCCAAAGAAAATTTAAGAATCAAATGAACAAAGTTCTCTACCAATATACTAAATCAAGATTAAGGGGTGATTTAAATGACACATAGCGCAATCTTTTATCAACACATGTCTTTTTATTTAATCTATTTAAAAACTAAAATATTTTCTTGAGTTTTACATATGTAATAATCTTTAATTAATATAATTATAATTTATAATATAATATTTTTAAAGTTTGTTAATGACAGCCCTTAGTGCTGTCAGTATTAGTTAATTTGATGCATTAAAATTTGTACTTTGTCAAAAATTCAGGGGGGCGGTTATTAATATATAAAGTATTACTTTTTATGCATGTAATAATCTGTTAATAACAACCCTTAGGGCTGTCATTATCATTTTCCATATTTTTAAAATATATTTACATAAGTCCTAATCAAATTATGTTTCTCATTGTTATTGATTTAACTCTAACAAAATATCCAACTCAAATATTATGATAATGTAATTATCTATAATATAACTAATAGAGAGGGTTGGGGGTACACTTGGCACCCCTAACCCCCTTCTAGAGCCTAATCTTCCATCCTTATTAATACTCTAATTTTTTAATATTAATCTAAAATAACTTACACTTTTTGGTTTCCATCACCAATTTACACTTTAAGCTCAATCTAAAACAAATAATTTACACTTTTTTGTTTCCCATCACCAATTTACACTTTAACCCAATTTAAAAATAAATAACTTACACTTTTTGATTTTCCATTACCAATTTACACTTTAACCCAATTTAAAATAATTAATTATACTTTTTGGTTTTCCGTCACCAATTTACACTTAAAAATAATTAATTTACACTTTTTGGTTTTCCATCACCAATTTACAATTTCATCCAAATTAAAAAATAATTACTCCCTCTGTCCTACTAAACTTGTCCACTTTTATATTTTTAAAGTCAAACTTTACAAACTTTGACCATAAATATTTTTGTTTGTGTTATATAATATTTGATGAAAGTTATATGAATTGATTGTGTTTTAGATGTGTGTTTTATTGGTATAACTTTTATCGACTAATATATAACATAAATAAAAATATTTATGGTCAAATTTTGTAAAGTTTGACTTTGAAAATATAAAAGTGGACAAGTTTAGTGGGACGGGGGGGAGTAATTTACACTTTTCGGTTTTATTGATAATCTATAATATAACTCACGTACTACAAAAAAAAAAAGATACGATCAACTACAAAAAGTTTTTTCTTTTTATATACTTTGCACATAATTAATCATTATTATTATTTTTTAACATTGAATTCTTATGTTATTGTTATTATTATTTCTTTTAATTTAGTTTGAGGTTTGTTATGACTTTTTTTCTTCAACAACAAAAAATATGACCACATTAGTTCATCTTGAAGATCTTAAGCCAACACATGTTAACCATCATTTACGACTCCGTGTTGTGCATGTATGGACGGTTTCGGAGTGGAACAACTCGAAGAAAATCAAAACGCTCGAGATGGTCATTGTTGATGAATTAATATGTATTTTTCAAATTATATAGTTTACACTTTTAGAATATAAGAAACTGTAAATTTTTTATATAACTAAAGTTGGAAAAAAAAAGGTAAACTGGAATCAATATTTATATGGAGTTAATTTTCGTACGTTTCTTCTTTAGTTTTCGTATTGATTAAGTTGTGATATATGACTTAACTAATCTAAATATTATATATTAAACTTTGTATTTGTAACCTATATTAACTTTTAGGATTTACGATTATATCTTTCTATAACCTTTTATATATAAAGTCTAAATTTGCTATGAGTAGGTTTATGATTACTTTAATATATTGACTTTGATTATTTTGATATCGTTTTAAAAGTAGCTCATTAATGGTGTATACTTAAGATTTACGATTATATCTTTCTATAAGCTTTTAGATAAAAAGTTGAATTTCGCTATGAGTAAGATTATGATTATTTTAATATATCGACTATGATTATTTTGAAGCAATTTTGAAACTAGCTCATTAATGGTGTAATTTTTTTGTCACTGTTATTCTATCAGGGTAAAATGTTACATATTGAGATGCTGTTGAATGTTTTAGTATAATTATTTACCATGGTGAAACAATTTATCATTTTAGTTTGTGTATTACAAATATACTTCGAATCTTATGAAAAGCATGATATCATTTTTAAATAATACCTTTAGATAAAACCCTTCGATCCACGTTATGTTTAGGATTTAACACAACAGGAGATGACTTTGCAATATTTTTGGCTTGACTATTTTTTTAGCAACAATTTGTTTCCCTATCTTTCTTGAATTAGCCGATAAAATCATCTGATCGACGTTTGGAATGTCCTTGGTTGAGTTCCTTTTTATCCTGAAGAATTTTCTAGGATCTGTATGCAAAGATGTTTATTCGATTCTTCTGGTTAATTTGTTTGGGGTTTACTTTTTAAAATTGGATTAAATACATGGAAACACACTAACAGAACTTGCCAATTTTTCCATGTTTTTTTTTTTGCTATTTGCAGGGCACATTCATACATGGCTCGGCCAATGGTGAATGGACGGAAAATTTTAGGAGTATTTTGACCGATGGAGTGACTATTCAGCTAACAAATTTTCAAGTTGATTTCGGTATATCTATTTAATATATTTGAATTCCAGTTTTTTTATCTTTGATTAATATATTTTGAGACTACCGGTCCATTGGACGAGCCTGAACACTCGTATGTATATATATGAATACGTTTTAGGTAAAATAAAACAACTATTAATGTAAAACAAGTAAAACAATATGTTTTTCTCCAGTGATAATTACCGTGCATCATAAAAATCATCGTACATCAATTGCTTCGTGAATATTCGTGCATCAATTTAACCATGATATAAGGGTCAAGATCTTATCTTCTTTGTTTTACTTTAATACTTGTTTTACAATATCCAACCCCTATATGGATAACATGAAAGTTTTTTTTTTACGGCTTATATGTCACTATACCTAGGGTAAATCCATACATCGTGTGGGCATCTTTTATTATACTAAAGCACAGTTGCTTTAATAACTTATCGACCAATTACAACTCTCGATTTCTTAACGTTGACTTTTTTTTTTCAATTTTGACTTTAATTTACACTTCTTTGTTTTCCATCACAAATTTACACTTTTTACCCAATAGTTTTAATATAATAAATAAATAATAATAGCTTATATATATCCGATAAAATAATAGCTAATATATATCCAATAAAATAATAGCTAATATATATCCAATAATATGTTCTATCATATATATAAAATTAATTATATAAAAATAAATTAAACTTATTGTAAATATATTAAGATTTTAGTAGTAATTGTTCAATTTTAATTTTAATATATATTAAAAGACAGTTGAACTAATGACTTATTAACCAATCATATGGCTCGATTTCATCAAATTGACTCTCGCTGATTTCATCATTTAGTTTTTACATAATTTTATTTAATTAATAAAAAACAAATAACTAAAATAATTATTTTTACAATGTTATTAAAACTGGTTTCTATCTATAAAGTTCGGTTTTCACACACGAACAATTGTACATTGCATTATCTCGAGTTAAGTCGAGAAGGGGCTTTAAGGTGCTAATATGTGACAAAGATGACAAGACAAAAAACACTACAATAAATTTCGTCTATAAATAAGTCTTTCAAATGATGAAGGAGAGTATATATTTCCAATAATCTTTTATTACATTAATTTTCTTTCTATAAGCTTAATATTCTTGGCATTTGAATTGAACACACAGTATCTACTTATATCTTCAACTTTCACTTTATAATTAAACTTTTATAAGTTACATGTATTAATATCTAATATTAATAATGTCGTAAGTCTCGTGTTGAAGGACACGAGTCTAAAATATAGTTAATACTAATATCTATATATATATAACCTAACAATCAAGGGAAAACGCCGACGACCAGTTAAGTTTAAACTCGAAAATGTCGGTCAATGAGTCATGAAAATCAGTTTCCCAAGAGCTTGTTAGAGCCTCCCATTCTCCACTAAGAGGGTTTTGAACCACGACTTGTTTTAGATGATCATAATGAGTTGTGTTATTTTTCATCACCCCCCTTAGGACTGTTAGGGTAGAGAAGCACTGCTCTGAGTCATAGTTCCATACCTCAAGATGACTGGGGTTGCAAATAGAAAAGAAAGCATCAAAAGAATGATCACCCAAATGTATTTCATGCAGGGATAGTCGTTGGACGTTATTAGCAACCGGCCCTTTTCTTATAATTTCATCAACATCACCAGCATTCAATGATTTGGAATACGAGGCTATATGAATGTCAAACGTGCTTGCTGAAAAATTATTAAGTACCTCCTTCAACTTAAGTAAGAATGAAGTATCAAGTGGATTCCCTCTACAAAATTGTGATATCATTGTATTATTTATCTATTATTTTATTAACATGGATTCCAAAAATAAATTAAATACAATTATGATTGTATAATAAATTGTCAAAATAATTTATTTTATTAATATGGATGATCATCATTTTTATTAACTTATACTTTTTTAATTATATACTTTTTCTTAATTCATAATTAGAAAAAAAAATTAGATTTATAAATGAATTTTAAGTTTATTTAAGTCATTATACCTTTTTTAATTTTTTAAAAATTAATATTAATTTAATAAATTCAAATATGGTCATTAATTATGAAAAAATAATTACTTTAATGATACAATCATGGAAAAATAAATTAAATTAAGTAAACAAAACATTAGTCTTTCGTTTTAGATGATTAAGGTTTGTGTATTTAATTAGTATTAATTTATATGATAGAATATATATAAAGTTGGAATAGCAAATAAGTTTAATATACTTAGCAACAAACTTTTTTTTTATCGTCAATTAGATAGAGAACAACTCATATAAAGAACAATCACCAACGCCTGAGAATTAGTTGGGTAGCCTGTACCTTTTATTTTTTATGTTTATCGAATCCTAAGGTTGATTCTAATAATCAGAAGTAGATCAAGCGTCTTAGGACATTTGTACGATCGTAAGCGCCAGGGTTGTTCATCCTAGCTGACTGTAGGTCCAAACTGACTTCTACACCCAACATTGTCTTCTATATTTGTTCTTCATCTTCGATTTAAATCAAATTCTATAACCTACATTAATGCATCTTGAATAATCACTTCTTAGACTTATAATCTACATGTGAATATTAGGTCAACTTAGAGATTAAAGATGACCTAACTTAAGAGAGCTTACGTACCTAACTTAAAAGAGCATACGCTGACTCAATTTACAACTAAAGACTTAAACATTCTTTTACACTATTTGTAATCAACAACTCAACGTGTATATCTTACTAAACAACTTCGATACATACAACTTTTTGAATAATAATATCATCATATTTCAGTTTATCTTATCTATAATTAATTAGTAAGTATGTTATCATGAAAACTTAATATTTTTGAATAGTAACATCATCATATTTCAACTTATCTTATCTACCTAAGTATGTTATTATGAAAACTTAATATACTAATCTCACGTATTATGCGGGAAAATAATCTAGTTAATATATATTTTTGCCGGTCTAAAAAAAATAAAATTATATATTGTTTATATCCAAATTTTTGTCGTGTAAATAACGTGTTCCGCAAACAAGGTGCGAAAACATTAACTAGTTATACTTAAAATTTGTAGGTGAATTCGTGTTGATAAAGCAAAAAAAAAATATTTACAAGCAAATACAAGTATCATATACATCCCCATCTACAATACAACTCTCCTATTCTAAACCAACTGTTTAAAAATTAGTACTGATAAGTAATAACAACTTGCTACAACATTATGCTATTAACTTATAAACACTGAAATAAGATTGAAATAAACACTGAGATAAGATAACATGAATTATAACAAGTATATGAATCAAACTAATGTGAATAAAATACTTCAGAATTCATACATGAAGAAGCTACAAAAAAATTGGAATCAGAGTATCTATATATATATATATTACCTAACAATCAAGGGAAAACGCCGACGACCAGTTAAGTTTAAACTCAAGACCGTCGGTTAATGAGTCATGAAAATCAGTTTCCCAAGAGCTTGTTAGAGCCTCCCATTCTCCACTAAGAGGGTTTTGAACCACGACTTGTTTTAGATGATCATAATGAGTTGTGTTATTTTTCATCACCCCCCTTACGACTGTTAGGGTAGAGAAGCACTGCTCTGAGTTATAGTTCCATAACCCAAGATGACTGGGGCTGCAAATAGAAAAGAAAGCATCAAAAGAATGATCACCCAAATGTATTTCATGCAGGGATAGTCGTTGGACGTTATTAGCAACCGGCCCTTTTCTTATAATTTCATCAACATCACCAGCATTCAATGATTTGGAAGACGAGGCTATATGAATGTCAAACGTGCTTGCTGAAAAATTATTAAGTACCTCCTTCAACTTAAGCAAGAATGAAGTATCAAGTGGTTTCCATAATCGGTAGAGTTTAAGTTTAATTTGCTTGGGAGGAGCAATGCTGGATGGAAACAAGAGAGTTGGTATTGTCACTCCATTATAAGAGAAAGAAAGTAAATTTGGAGCATCAACTTGTAGGTCCTTGACTGATGACCATCTCAACTTTAGCTTGAGCCTCTTGAGAGAAAGACTAGTGATAACCAACCTTTCCGAGGCCCAACACCTGATTTTAAGTGTCAACGTTTCAAGAAAAACAAACTTGGATTTGATCATGTCAATAAATGTATCGTCGATGATCACACCGTTCAAGTATAGCCGAGTTACGCTTCTTCCTAACGAACAAGCGGTGGTGCTGCCCGTTGTTTTGAAAGGTAAAAGGTTTCCCGTTTCCGCAATCGAAAACGCAAACGACTTGTAAGAAAAAAATCCAAGACTTGGGACGTTATCGATTTCCAAAAAACCATCATCATCTTGTGCGCGACTAATGATTTGAAGATGGCAAAGAAAACCAAGATTTTTAACCTTGATTGTCTTTAACCCTAAGCAGAGAAAAAGGATAACCTTCTCAAGCAACCTACAAGTAGACAATAAGTTATGAAACACATCATCACTAATATTCACATGTGATAACCTGAGAACACGCAAGGATACACATTTGATCACATGATTGATTCCGATATAGATATCATCTAAGATGCAACAGGATGAGCACAACTTGATAGTGTGTAACTTGTCGCCAGAGAATACATTATCCGGTAATTTAAACGACTGCCGAGGAACGGTTCGAGCATCAGATATATAAAGGCAAAGATCCTTGAGACAACTTGTTGTTTCGGGAGCGAGTAAACGATCCCGCATCCAAATTTCATCTGCTTCCTTGTTTTCGACTTCTAAGAGAAATTCTAAAGATTCGATGGGTATATTGTGGTCGTGATACCTTTGGATGGTATTGTCAATATATTTTTTGTATATGGTGGATACTTGATTAGTAGGAAACCTGAGGTTTGGGATGGTAGACCAAGCATGTAACCATGACTTGGACAAGACACACGTGCGGGCGGCTTCTTTTTCCGATAATAACGATTGTATACGGTGCATCAACTCCGCAGGAAGAACAATATCATCATCTCTTTTTTCTAATGAATATGCTTGCGTTGTTGCGGAAGTGATGACTCCTTTCTCCATTAATCTAGAAATCCAAATATAGAGATTTAGCCTGGAGAGAACTAATCGATCGACGGACTGGAAGGGCGATATTGTTGTCGCTAGCACCGAAAAAGCCAAAGGTTTTTCCTAATTATAACTCGTAATATTGTTAGTTGTTGTCGTCGGAATTGAATTAATACGTATTGGTTTTTGCAACGAATAATGAGGATTATTAATTTCTACAATCATAAATCAAAGGTTCGTATTAATTTATAGTAAACCATACGCACCGCCCTATGTATCCTTACCTTTAATAAATTAAATCAGATTGTATTTCCATGTTTTGAAAAAAATAAAAGAACCCTCCTAAATTGTTTATAGAAGTGTAATCCCGTTGATGGCTCATTTTGGTAACTTGTTGGAAGGATCTACACGGGTTAAATTCTCACTTTCTATATTTATAAGGCTAGATTAATAAGGGTTATCTGAGAATCATGAGGTCATTCCCGAATTCGTGTAATTTTAATCTTAATTTTAATTTAATCTTAATTTTAATCTTAATCTTAATATATACTAAAATGCAACTAACCAAACCTCAATTAACCAATCAAAACTCTCAATTTTTCTAAATTAAGATATTAATTAAACATGTGACTAAATTAGGTTAAAATAAATAATATATTTTGTTATTGAATAATCTTTTCTTTATATATATTAAAAGACAATTGACCAAATTTCAATTGGGCAATCAAAACTCTCAATTTTGTTGATTTTCCAAATCAAACATGTGATTTAATTGAATTAATTAAAATTTATCAACTTAATTCAATTAGTTCTATTAATTAATCAGTATTATATAAAAAAACGATAGATTGATAGGAACCGTTTGATCCCATGTCAAGGTAATTCAACTACTTAAATTCAATTCTGCATCTGGCAAGATTTGAACTCAGGTTGCTTTTAGAAAGTGACAGCTGATGGCTAACTCTTCTGCGAAGAGTTGGTTATTAATCCGTATTATATATATATATATAAGTTATATACAAAGATTCTAACTCTCTTGATCTCTAGATTAATACAATATGCCGACCTTTTTTTAATAACCCATCAACATTGATTAATTAATTCATCTTCATTGATTATATCTTTAATTATATCTATTTACTAGATTTTAGATCTTTGTCAAATAAACGAGTTTAAATACATAATCAATATAAAAATTAGTAAATGAAAACAAAAAATTCTTATAAGTTAATTGTAAAAATATATTTCAAAAAGAATTGAGATATTTAAATGTAAATACTTAATGTTAAATCATATCAAGGTTAGATGCATGGTTTCTTTTATACAGACTCTTACAGATAAACAATATCTTAACCTTGATTACACAATTGACCGAGTTCTCATTGATGTCTTGCTCATAGTTACATGATTCGCTAAACACCCCACGAATTCCGTTGCTTAGCGTGACTAACAAAAATAAAATTACATTTTTGCAAGACATCAATGAGAACTCGGTCAATTGTGTAATCAAAGTTAAAATATTGTTTTTCTAAAAATGTTTGTATAAAAGAGACCCTCCTATACCATCCATCCTTCATATGATCTAGCATTCAGTATTAACGTTTGAATATAGTAAATATATTTTTACATTGAACGTATAAATATTTTTTTATATTTTATATACTAATTCTTATATTGATGATCTTATAAAGCCCGTAAATTTGACACGGGTCTAAAATCTATGATTTACTATATATGATAGCAATTGAACAATCAAAACTCTCAATTTTTCTAAATTGTGTAATCAAGTTTAAAATATTATTTTCTCTAGAAGAATTTGTATAAAAGGAAGTCTTCTACACTATCCAGCTTTGATATGATTTAACATTTATTATTTACATTTGAATATCTTAATTCTTTTTAAGTATATTTTTACATTTGAGGTATAAGTTTTTTTCCCCATATATTAATTCTTATATGGATAATATTGTAAAAGTCATGTATTTAACACGGGTCTAAAATTAATTAGTTTTAACTAAAACAGTTAGGTTGATTCTTCACACTTATTTTTTCCGCACTTTATCTTTGTGTGAAGAATCGGCCGCAAAGAATTACTACACCGTTTAAAGTGTGTATAAATTGGTCAAGTCCACACATCTTTAATTAAGTGCGAAAAAAATGCTTAAGCGTACACCTTTAAGGTGTGTAAAATTGGCTAAGTACTCTACACATCTTCCATCTTTTTGTACGAAAACTTCTGAAAAAGTACACATTTAACTTTGTCAAACTTTCTTAATTTTAAAGCATAATATGAGCAAACAAATGACAAAATAGTATATATTGTTGGGATATGTTCATTTCACAAATTAATGTCTGTTTGGTATATGAGGTCACACAATATATACCTAGACGTCGGGAAAAGTATATATAAGGTTATCCAACACCTAAATTTAAGTGCGGAACCCTGATGTAACTTTTGTCACTTAAAAATATGAATTTTCAAAAACTTTTGCCTAACGGCGTTAAAAGAAAGCAGAATTAAACTTTAAAAGTTCAAACCAACAAAATCTGTTTGGTTCATTTATTAGTTGGTGTTACTAGCCATATCATTAAAATAGATTAAAATAGAAACTCATCGGTTGCCCAACATTAAACAACCGACCACAAAGTCAATACAAAATATAAATATCATGACATAAATCAAATGTCTAAATTGAGCAGCCACTATGGCTAAACTAAAGACAACTTCAAGACCATCTACCCATGTCTCACATCTTCTCACATTTACTTGCTCACCATGTTGGACTTCAGGGCACAACACATTTTATAAGAGCAAGTGTTAGCTAACAAATTAGCTAAGTAAGATATCACATCATTAATAAAACATTTGTCCATTTAAAACATTATAGAAAAATCATTGAGATCATTAAGGCACATATCATCAATCATATCATCTCACATACATATCATAGCATCAACATCTTTCATATTAGGATGAACCACCCTAAATGTGCTGATGTGCGAAATCTAGCTTTAAATTTATAAACACGATTTACCAAAAGACTGACTACTACACACTCACAGGCAGTGTACCTGATCGCATGCAGTATAGTTAAAACTGGTAAGTCGAGATCGTTCGCAACGACTTAAATAAGCAATTGCAAACATTAAATGATTCAAGTAAAATATGGGGGTTTTGTGGCCGAATTGCCACGTTGCAAGTAGTTAGTTTGAAAAGTCAGTAATCCCAAAGGATTAATCGAAAGAGAAGTTTGTTGTTGAAAACAATAATTTAAAGGTCACCCATCTTGTTTTCGCTCGACAGAATGTTAGGATTGCTCATTTGATGAGGTTCAAATTCAATTTAGTGATTAAATGACCGAGACTCAAATTAATCGCCAACCCCGTACCCGTCAATTTAACAACTTATTTGACTCTCTTGTATAAACTAGTTTCATTATTAAGACCGGTACCCCGAGACGCCTTTTTATAACTTCTCTAGTTTGACAATGGTTTTGGTCATTTCAGATAACAATTTTGCCTATCGATTGTACCCAATCGTCAACCCGTTAATTCTTATCAAATATTGATTACCCTTTACCGTATCCGTCATATAACCAATTGCTTCTAACCAAGCAATCAAAATAACTTATACCCAAATCCTAGTCGTCACTAAGCAATGAATACAAATTATCCGCAATCAATAATTGAATAACAAAGAATTAATAGATTAAGACCACGACAAAACGTTAAATCAAATCACTTGAATTAATAAATATTGTGCAATCCCTACATAATGTCTCACTCCATCAAGATGGATGAAAAGGCGATTAGCCACTCATATTAAAATATGAATAACAAATCAAATATAGAAAATTCATCGTTACCGAATACAAGGAATTGAAAACGAATAACGGAATTGATCCAATCGAGCTTGAGATCTTTTAGAATGGTTGAATACAAGAAAAAACCTTCAAAAGTGCTTGGCATTCGACTGGAAGTAAAAGTGCTTTATCTATGTTTCCAAAAATTTGCAGATTCAACACTCATTGCGGCGCAACAGCTAGTTGCGGCGCAATGGGTTTGACTTCCATGTTGATTTTGACTTTCGTTGACTGTGTACTTGCTGAAGACTAGAGGCGTTGCGGCGCAATGGACGTTGACTTTTGTTGACCTCCTTATTTCTTCATCCAAACGTTCCAGAATTCATCCGTTAGCAATCGTTTAAGCTCCAAAAAGTCATTTTATCCAGATTCAAGCTTACATACCTGTAAGTCACCTGTAACACTAACAAATACCATAAACGCAACAATTGTATACAAAAACGACTCAACAAACATGCTAACTTAACAATATAATTTGTGGGAAATGGGCATAAAATATGACATATCATGTGCCTAGTGATCTTTCATACTTTTTAACATATCATATTGTGACATAAGTCACGCATATCATATAACATATACATCTCATTAAGTGTGACATAAGTCTATAACATCCTGAAATCTTTTATTCATTTCGTTGACTGTGAACGTTAGTCAATGTTGACCTATCATTAGGAGACTTATATTTTTAACAATTATGGTGTTAATTATTATGTATTTATGTGGATAAATTTGTGTAGGTGTTCCCATTTAGTTTGATTAATAGTATTGATAAATTTTTACCATTAACGCTTGTTAAGGCGGTATGTATTCCCTATAGTGTTGTTGAATTAATATTATATATGTCTTTAAGAAAAGTTAAAACGTAGTTAAGAAGTTCAATGGGCTTAAGTGAAATTATAATAAGATATTTGGTGAGGTGCTTTAGTCCGGCCCAAATAAAAAAGAAACTTATAAAAGCCAAAAGGCTTGATAATTATGCGCAGGATTGAAAAAAAAAGGGTTTTGTCCGTTGTTACTTTCTACGAGTCGTACGCAGCAGGCTAGAGGAGAAAGGGTAATTGATTTTGTTTTTATATTTTTGTCTCTTTGCCTATTTGCTATTTTAGATCAATACTGAGATATACACATATAGTAATAATAAAAAAAAACATTTTGTGTGTCATGTTTTTACTAGCCCTCGAAATCAGGAAAAGTGGGAAAGCGTAAGGTGTAGTTTACTTGGGTCGATCCTTATACTGCGTTTTGGTGGCGTCTGACGCGCGGCGGCTCCATGCCGCTAGTAGCACGGCGGCGTCCAAGGCCGCGTTCGTCTCCTTCCTTCCACTTTTAGTCGTGCGGCGTTGAGGCTTGGTGGGGCCGTTTGTACCGTTGCTTCATTAAAAAAAAAAAATTTCCAAGTTTAATTTTCAAAAACCAACGGCTCCTATGCCTTTTTTTTTAATTTTTTTTTTCTTTTTCTATTTATACCCCTTCTACATTACCATTTCAAATACACAACTTCATATCCCTTCCAAACCATTTTATCTTTATCAAACCACACCATAAACCATTTTTCACAAACCATTCCATTCACAATGTCTAGAAGTGTGTGGACTAAATCTGAGGATCTATATTTGTCAAAATGTTGGGTGACGAGGAGACCAGACCCTGTTATGGGTAGGTGTGAAATGAACAATCCCGGCGTCTCTTTTTGGGGTGACGTTACTGAAATGTTCAATGCAGAGAGCAATGGAGGACCACGAAGCAAGGCTCAATTGCAAGGTCACTGGTCTAGGATACGGAAGGAATGTAAACAGTTTGAGGTAATTTGGACACGAGTGATTGCACAAGGAGGCAACGGGGAGGATGAGCAAAATTATGCAACGGCGCATCAGATATATCGGGAGAAGCATGGGAGGGGATTCAGATATGAGCACTGCTTCAGGCAACTTATCTTTGTTCCTTTTTAGTTGTTCACCAGATCATGAAGTAGACTTTTTAGTTTGATTAAGTGTGCTTTATTTTTTTTAAGTGTATTTTGTTTGTTTGAAGTGTGTATTGTCTTTTACTATTGTAATGTTTGAAGTATTTTAATAAAACAAGTCTACTTTAATAAAAATAAGTTTATTCATAATTAAAATAACATTACAAACGGAAATAAAGAAAAACGTACAACACAACATTAAAACAGCCTACCTATTTCTTTTGGGCATAAACTGCTCTGGCCATGTTGATGGACTCATCCAGGGTCATGACTGCACAAGCAATTTCTTCCACAGCTTCTTTAATCTTGTCAAACTTCCCCTGCAAATAAGTAAAGTATTGACACTCAAGCTTAGTGCAATGCCCTGTTTGTATATACTTGATTTGTTCTGCACACCATTTCTTTTTCGCTTGAAGTTTTAGACCAATTTCAATAAAGTTGTCCTTGCACATTTCGTGGTCGAGGATATCAGCCATGATACTGTCATTCACTTGGTCGACAGTCATTTGTGGTTTTAGGTTAGGGGCATTTGATGAAGAAGCCATTGCAGATGTAGTAAAGTGTGAGTTTTGAAATGAACTATCTGGTAGTGAGACAATATTTATAGCTGAAGTCACAGACGCTCCTCCAACGTTCAAAATTCAAAATATTTACATTTACAATCCCTCCAACGGCCAAAAATATATTTACATTTATAGTCCTTCAAAAATTCAAAAATTTTCGTTTAAAGTACCTTAACGGCTACCTACTTGTTTCATGTATAAATACCAACCCAAAAGGCTTCATCAGATTATCACATTATCAATCTTCAAACTTGTTTCATCTGCTAACTCACTTACCATTCCAAATGGCTTCATCATCATCATCAACATCAAAAAAGAACATTCACCGACCTCGTTTCACTGAAGAGGAGATGAAAGCACAAATCTTGGAACATGTCAAAGAGGACACGTTCCTTCAAAATGAACTCTCTGGGGAATTGCTTTACCTACGGAAGAAGAGACACCTATGCGACCAACAAGTTCAGGAAATAGAAGCACCAGGTCGCACGGTCTCGAAACACGAAGAGACATATTCGTATTATCTGCAGGCGCAGAGCAAAATTGTGAAGAGGGCAATCAATCATGTTTTTAAGGCCGGTCACACATTGACCGACCAATGCACTTTGGCAGAATCGTTCCACGACAACTGCGGTGAAGGCAAATCAACATTGGAAGTGAAATGTCCAGAACACGACAAGTGGTGGGCCAATGAAACGGTTCACCGTGGAATCGGAAAAATGTCAATCAAAGACGACGAAGAGTAACCGTATCATTATTATGTATTTCTTGTTTTTTTCCAGTACTGTCTTTTTTATTATTGTAGTATCTTTTATTTTTAAGTAATGTAATGTGTTTTAATTATAATAAAATGTGTTTTAATTATAAATATGTGTAAAAAAAAGAAATAATAAATAGTGAATGAATAGTGAAGAAGTGGTGAAGAAGTGGGTAGTATAAGGAGGGGGGTGTTCTTGGAAGAGAAAACTGATGGATAGTGGAAGAAGTGGGTAAGAAGTGGGGAAGAAGCAGCTCCTATAAAGAGAGGCCTTATGCTGCATGTTTCATTGTACTTTGAAATATATATATATATTTTCTAAAATTATTAAAAGTGTATTGTCATTTGTTTAGTGTGTAAACCGTAATTATTAAGGGATATTGTATCTAGTTTTATGTTAAGTTGGACTAGTAGAATGGTGGAAATCATAAAGTACTTTAATATGTTTTTTTGTCATAAAGTTGTGGTCTATATAAAACGTAAGAAAACAGTTTTATTGTTTTGTGTTGTTTCTTGAAGCATCAATCGATTTATATATATAGATACATGTTTTTCATTTAACTAGTGGATCACAATCACAGAAGTAAATGACAGATAGTATTTTGATATGGGGCCACATAAACCATAAGATCATTTGATAAATTGTAATTTTTCGTGTATGGGCAATCAAGTAATGAAATGCAACGTTTGTTTGTATTTCTTTCTTTGTGTCATAGGAGCAAGTGGTCAGTAAACCAAATATCAACTAATTTTTATATTTTATGAAGTTTGAGTAGCAAAAATATATATAGTATTTTGACTTTCAGTGAATTAATATTTAGAGTTGTTTCGAGTTTAGTCTTTCTTGGCTTATTGTAATCATTCGTTATTTTTATAGGTTTTCGGGAATACATAGCAAGCTTGGTAAACTATTATTATTTGTGGTTTGTGAAGCGTAAAGGTAAGATAACTTATTTTTGACACATGAGGGACGCAACAAAACTTAGTTTTGATAATTAAACCCCTATTTTATGTTGCTTAAATTATCTCATGCATATGTTGGGTGTGGGATATATGAGGGAGGTTGACTGGGTATTGTTAATGCATGCTTATGTAGTAATGAGATGTTTATTGCATGATTTACTTATGTAGCTTGTTGTTTGAGCCGTGAATGTTTTATGTGGACTTGTCGACATAGAACACTAGACATGATTTAAGTTGCCATGTCACGTGCACGATAAAGGCCCTAGTGTTGATGAGTAGAAATGAGTAAATTCTTTCATTGTTGAATAAGTGTTGTTGAGTAGAATAGTTGCAACCTAATTGTGTTGATGAGTTGGGTGGATGAAATCCACTAGTGTTGATAAGTCTCGAGCATTGTGTTGAAAGAGTTAAGTTTAACCCAGAGTTAGCCTATTTAGGCTAGTTGTGTTGCGTTGATCATTCGGGGGCACCGTACATGTTTTCCGTTTGACCCAATTAGCGTTGGTAGAGTAATTCCGGGTGAAGTGATTGAACACCAGTGTAGTAACGGGTTACTCATGGATTTGGTTATGCTTATCCATAACGACAATGACGGACCCCGTAAGGCTTACCCATCTAGTCGGGTGTGAGGTTTCCTGTTTGGCTATGTGGCCGCCTCACACAACTTATTTGTGCAGATTTTATTTGGTATAACCTTTGCGTTGATTGTGTTGCTTGTGCAGTTAAGTAGCTAGTGTTGATATGAAGGATTGCTAGGCACATTATAGGATTTGATATTCTTATTATGCGGATTTTGTGTTGATATTGTTGTTGTGCCTTTATGTATGCATGAGTTGTTTTATATTTGATTTAATTGGTAATCCTTTTCATTAAATTAACATGTTATCTTACTCAGCTTTAATAGCTGACACTTGTTTTTGTGAAAATGTAGTGTGCTCTCAGGTTAGACATTGATTGGGGACTTGGTAGCATGTTTGTGAGATGGGTAGCCTTTATTGAGGCTTATGGATGTTGGCTTTAGTTACCCGTAACTGCATTTATTTAAGTAGACTTACTATTTAGCCATTTGGTCGTTACCTTGCTGGTTTAGATTGTGGGTTTCATTTGAATAACTGTGACGATACTTGTTGGTAACACCTTTTGAGACATTTATTATGTTTTATTAATTCCGTTATGAATCAAATGAGATTTTTAAACGTCACTTCTGCATTTTGCTAACGGTGTTATGTTTAAAGTTGAAAAGTTTTTGAAATCAACATTTTTATAAAGGATAATGGCACGTGAGTGGAACCAACTATGACCAAAAGGTTATGTAATGTAACCAACTACTCGACTAGCTATGTAGTGTAACCAACTTTGTTTTTTGAGTTATGCAATGTAAGCAACCGGATACAAAACAAGTTGCCGGTTACCACTTTTATTTTTATGGAATAATGGCACCGGAGTGTAACCAACTATGACCAAAAGGTTATCATGTAATGTAACCAACTACTCGACTAGCTATGTAGTGTAACCACTTTTGTTTGTTGGGTTATGTAATGCAACCGTATAAGAAACAAGTTGTCGGCTACCACTTTCATTTTTATTATTTTTAATTAAAAAAGGGGTGACGTGTCACATATAGTAAGAATATATATATATATATTTGCTAATTATTTATATATAAATAGTTATATTGATATGTATATATAAATATATATATATACACCTCTTTTCTCTATAAAGTACACCACATTGATCATGGTGGCGACGGTTTTGATTTTGAAGATTCCGGCAACAAGCGACCAGTCTTTTCTACGAATCGGCGTGGTGAAACCATTTGTCTACGACGGCGAAGGAGAAATTTATGTAGATATAGATATAGATATATAGTGATAAATAGAAGAAGATATGTTGCTTGATGATGATATGGTAAATTAGGTGAGTTAATATATTTGGGTTTAGATTCTCATTGGGTTGTGTTCCATAGTCCGTGTGATGAAATGAAGAAGATAAACGAAGCAAAAGAAATGAATAGTTTTATAACTTTATTTTTGTTAGTGGAATTACAAAGTTGGTTACACTACATAGCTAATCGAGTAGTTGGTTACATTAGATAACCTTTTGCTCATAGTTGGTTACACTACATAACCTTTTAGTCATAGTTGGTTACACTCCGGTGCCATTATCCCTAAGTTTATTTTTGGTTTAACCGGATGGAAACTTGAAGTAGCCGGTAGCTTACATGACATAACCCAAAAAACAAAGGTGGTTACACTACATAGCTTGTCGAGTAGTTGGTTACATTACATAACCTTTTGGTCATAGTTGGTTACACTCCGGTGTCATTATCCCTTTTTATAAAGCATGGCGTTACAAAGTCACACCTGACTGGATGGACAAACCTTACAGTTGTACATCAATGTCGTTAAGGAATGGCAAGCCAATCCAGGAGTAGTCCGTATGTTCAAAGACATTGGTGGTTAATCACGCCACCCGGAGATACTCAAACCACGTAATTATGTTGCAAGGAGCCACCCAAGCAACCACATATACGCATCCGCTAGGCAAGGGCAAGTACGGGTTAAGCTTAACACTTCTCACATCATTTACGAGCTCGGTTTACATCACATATAGTTTAGGTGTCCACGTTACCTAAACATCATCACATATTCATCTTTTACGTTTGGGCCCTTAAACGTGCACGTGTCATGGCAACTTAAAAAGTCTAGTGAACTAGATGAACAAGCCATGTAATTATGCACATTTCACATATCATCAACATATATCACATTTCAATTCATCTCAAGACATTACATATCATTTCATAGCATACCATTACATCTCATATCTTTGGGGTAGCATTTCAGGCTTCAATATGCATATACATAGCTCATATCACTTCTCGTGTAATCCCGATTAACCATAAGTAAACAAGATATCAATTGGGAAGTTGTTATATGAAAACCATGTTTTTGTTGAACCCTCAGTGTGTCAAAGTAGTGTATCTTATCTCGTAGAAGCATACAACAAATGATAACGTAAATTACCAAGCTTTGCAAGTATTCCCAGCTACCTATAAGCATTGAACGGCCATAATGAGCTAAACAAGCACCTACTTACTTATGCCATGAAAACATCCATTGACATTCACTTGATTTGCAATACAATAACAACCATTTTAGGTCACCGAATTGATCAAAAACACGTTTTCGATATCAATTGATCCTCTATTGACCTAGACCAGTAATCAAACGAATAATATGATTGGAAAGACATAAAATCAATGTTATTGTACCTCTATTACCTGGAGGTTACATAATGGATAGAAAAGCTTGATCAAACACACCCGAATCAACACTTTTTGAAAGATTTTTGCAATAGAACACTACAACAAAAAGGGCTTTTTAGGACCATTTTTGTGGGACGCGTTTAAAATATTGTCCTAAAAAATTAGTTAATAGGACGGTTTTGTGTTTAAGGTCCTTTTATAATATATGCTACTTAAATGATGTCCTAAAAACTTATTTAATATGATGGATGATTGTTTGGGGTCCTATTATCATATAACTCAATAGGACACTTAAAATATGGGTCATAATAAATTACTTTATAACACATTTATTTATTGGTGTACCATTTTGTAGTAATATAATAGGACACTTGAACACCAAGGTCCTATTATAACATAACTTATTAAGACACTTAAGACTTAAGTCATGAAATATTAGTATCATAGGACCTTTATTTTTCGAAGTCGTATTAGAACATAACTTAATAGGACACTTAAAATATGGATCATAATAAATTGCTTTATGAGACATTTATTTTATGGTGTCCCATTATATAGTAACATAATAGGACACTTGAACACCATGGTCCTATTACAACATAACTTATTAAGACAATTAGGACTTAAGTCATAAAACATTAGTATCATAGGACCTTTATTTTTCAAAGTCGTATTAGAACATAACTTAATAAGACACTTGACACGAGTCTTATAACTTTAACCTTTATAGGACGCTTAGTCATTGTGGTTTTATTATATTACACTGTAATAGGACACTTGATATTTGAGTCGAGTCAGTTTATAGAACACTTATTCACTAGAGTTCTATGATATAATAACTTAATAGGACACTCGATGTTTAGGTGTCATAACTTTCACCTTTATAAGACGTATATTCATTATGGTTTTATTATAACTAGCCCAATACCCACGCGTTGCAGCGGCTCCGTTTCATAGCGTGAGAGATGTCGTGACGGCGATAATTTACAACGAATGTCCTCATGATATATTGTATTGTATAGCTGTCGATAATAACTACACCACTTGAATCATATTTGGTTTTGTCAAGAGATACAATGCTCAACATATCCAATGGCTTGGTCTAAAGTTTGAGATCAGGTCCATACACCTTATTTATGGGCACGCATCGAGCAAATGTTGATACATTAGTTTAAAAGATACCTACATTAGCATTGTAGTTTTGCTACTCAAGCATTGGTGCATTTTAACTATTTGATTGACTCTATTGACTCAAGCATTGGTGCATTTTAACTAATTTATTAACTCAAGCATTGGTGTACAAATCAAAGATTCATCTCTCATTAACAAAGCATCTTAGGTTGGTTAGTCCTATTTTAACTGAACTTTAGAAATTAACAATATAATATCATAATAAAATGTTTCAAAACTCATAAAACTGACCAATTTTACAATTAAAAAGCAAAATATACATCCGGGTACATAGTTAGACTTAGACAATAAAGAGCTTCGTGATCCTTTGATTAATCAAATGGACTTGAACAATAAAGAGCTTCGTGATCCTTTAATTGATCAAGTGGACTTTCTTGGGTCATCATTTTGTTGAAGGGGTTTAGGGTAATCCTTTTTCTCCATGACTTCCTGTATTCCATCTTGCTAACCTTTTATGAAGCTCTTTAATGCATCTTTATAAGCAGATGCTCTAGTCATGTAAACCCGCTGCAAATCTGGCCTAAGCGTCTTCATTCCACCTCAAGCAGCAACAACAGTCATCATTGATCAGTGCACACTGTCAAAAAGTTGGTAAGGATCACTCAAAGAATATGAACATCACATTGATGAAATTTGTAACATCCCAAACTTTTCAAGTTTGACTTATTGGCTTGACCTTTAGTCAACGCTAAGTTTTGTTAGGTTTATGTGCCCTATATGGGATTATGTGATTAAATGATTATGTGTTTAATATGAAATGATTAATATGAATTTAATGAAAGTATTTCCAAGAAAAGTATGAAAGTTAAGTGCTTGTTAGATCGTTAAGTCTCCCGGTAAGTTAGTTAAGCTACAAATGTAACGTTTAGGAAGTTGAGGGACTTATGGGCACTTAATGAAACATGTGTCCAGGAGTTTAATGCTTAATTGGACTCAAACATTAGCCATAATTTCATTCCATAGCCCTAAGTTCAGATCCCCTTCCTCTCAAAGCAAGTTTTCTTCAAGATTCATTCGTTTCGTGCCGTTTCGATCAAGTTTTGTTAAGATTATGGATCCTCTTGATCATCTACAGGTAATATGGATATTTTCCCTTTGATTTGTGATCATATGAATCAATTATTCCTGGTCTTAGGGTTTGGGTTGGATTCAATTACGTTTATAATCGATTTTAGGTCATTACGGGTTTTAAATCGATTGTATAAGGTTGGTATATGATTCATGTATCAATTGGTGTTTTGGAGGTGTCAAATGGGTTTTATTTTAAGTGTATTTGATGTTCATAAGACCTGGAGATTCGTTAAATTCGTCTAGAATGTGTTTGGTTAGGTTTTGGAGTTGTTTTTCACGTCTGGTCGTCGTAACTCCCGTTACGATTGTGTAACTCCCGTTAGCTGGGTAACTGTGATAACACCTCCACTGTAACTCCCGTTACAAATTTTCCTAACCCAGTTAGGCTTGTAACTCCCGTTACAAATATTCGTAACTCCCGTTAGGGACTGATTTTGTTAACATTTTTAAATGGACATAACTTTTGAACCGTAACTCCGTTTTTGACAAATAAGTTATCCACGGAATCGTGAGAGAGTCTAATTTCTAACAGTATAGCTTTCAAAATATGATTATGATGTCAAATTTCCTGAATGGTTCATTAGTGAGGGAATGTCGAGTTCCTTCGGGTTATGTAAGCTCTAAAGTATTAAACGAACCTCCGATGCATCAAGTCTTGTCATGGGTCATGTTTATAGGCATCTAGTCTTGAGTCATGACCATAAGTAGCGGGTAATTGATAGCTCATTATGTCATTCAATGATTATAGGTAGTCGGGAGCACTTAACAAGCACTCTAAGATACTCTTAACTGGTTGGTAAGCTGTACCGAGGTAAGATAACATCTTTTGTCACCTGGTGGTACAACAAAATACGTTTTCATAAGTAAAACCTTCCAAACATTTATGTATGATTGAAAGTAAAGTAAAGGGGATTATGGGAGGTTGATATGGGATATGACGTTTACCTTTCTATGATGAATGACATGTATATGCAGGTTGCAAAGGCATAAGGTAAGTTCTCATATCATGGAATGATGATATGCTTATGAAATGTGATAAAGATATGATGCCATGTTTATGTTATGTGATCATGATACGATGTTATGCTTAAGCTAAATGATCATAATGTAATGATATGCTTATGTAAAGTGAATATGTAATGATGACGTGATTATGATAGGTGATTATGAAATGATGTTATGATTATGTTATATGATCATGAAGTGATGATATGTTTATGATAAGATTTAATGTGTGGCTTGATCACCTAGTCACTAGTCCTTTGATTAGGATTTCCATGTTCACGTGCACGTTAAGGGCCCTAAAGTAAAGATGATATGTGATTAACTTAGGTGAAAGTGTAGCCTACGTTAATATAAAGTAAAGATGAAAGTGATTAGTTTAGGTGAAAGTGTAGCCTAAACTAATGTAATAAAGAAGTCTCGAGCATATGTAAAGTTGTGTTAAGCTTAACCCGTGCTAGTTGTAAAGCTAGTGCGTACTTGGTTACTTGAGTTGCTCCTTGTGCCATAGTTACGTTTGTTTATTCCGGGTGGAGTAACTAACCACCAATGCGTAAAGGCATAAACGGTTTATTCAGTTGGAAATGACTTTGTCTTTCCTTAATGACGCCGATGGACCCCTTATTAGTTACCCATCATGTCGGGTGTAAGGACTCCCTGTATGGTCTATGACCGCCTGCACACAACCCCACATCCCTAAGTATGTGTGGCTTATGTCACATAGCCTACGTCTAGGCAAAAGAAAAGTAAAGATATAAAGAAAGTCACGAAAGATGAAAAGTAAAGCTTTATGATGATAGACACATTTAGGATTATGATGTTCCTAATGTGTTATGCTATATGACGCTTACCATGCTTATGATGTTTCTTATGTTTATGATGTTTATGATGCTCATGTGATATTAACATATAACGATGATATGATTTTGTTAATATATCTAATTGACAAATGTTTTCAAATATGTTATCCTTACTTAGCTAATTTATTAGCTAACACTTGCTGTTTTGAAAATGTTGTGCCATCAGATTAGATGAGTTTGGAGCAAAAAAAAAGGATAGCTTGGTGAGCATGGGTAGAGACATTTAAGACGATAACATTTATGTTCTTGATGCTTAAGCTACCCTTAGCCTTTTGTTTGGCTACTTCATTTACGATATTATGATTAAAGACTATGTAATAATGCTTGGCGTTAATGTTGGTGCCAAGACTTGGATTTTTTTTATTATTTCGATGATGCATATAGTAACACCAAATGTTTTCAAATGTTTCATCCGATTACGGATGGGCAGCTTAGTATGAGATCCTTTTCCGCTATTATTAAATGCCGTTAGGCGAAAGTTTTTGAAAATCCAGTTTTTTAAATGACGGGTGTTACAAAATTGGGGAAAGGCCAAACAGAAAAAATATAAAACATTGGGTAATATTGTAATATGAAAACATGTTATGGGTAGACATGTTATATGGTTCAAAAAGTGGCCAACATGTATCTAACTGGTTACCATGTCCTAAAGCGTCTCATTATAAAACACTAAGTATTTAGTAATACGCCAACTCGTGTCTAAAATCTAACTAATACCATAAAACTAAAGCACGGAGAATGGAGTTGTGAGCGGGTCAGACCAGCCCTACTCACGTCGACCCTTTACCTACTCCACCAATTAGCGCACATGTAGCTCTTGAATATTAGGAAGAAAGTGCAACTCTTGAATATCTGCATATACAGGAAAACAATTTATATAATAAAAACAATTTAATGATCCACACAAACAATATAGTTTGTATTCTGCACATACCAACTACTTTCCCTTTTACCCGTTACCTGACCTAGCCATTTTGCCACCTTTAATTGAAATAAGTGTACAGATTACTGATACGACACCAGGATGCATACATTACCTTGAGTGCAATGCCAAGTCTACCACTATGTCGTTCACGTATCATCAAAAGATTGCTAAATTTAGATGATTTAGTGTCTGCTCATTTCTGCAACTCTTTGGAAGTCTCTTGAAAGACTTAACGGACACATAGTGTTGACTTAACGACTCAAGTCAACCGTTAATTAAAAAGTTCGAGATGTTACACCTTATGTGTCCTAATATATACATATTTCCCATATGGTTTTTACGCTATTTTGTACTTAATTATTTGTTATTTGCGTGTATTTTCAATGTTTTATGGTATGTGTGAGTGATTTCAGGTTTATAACATGCGAGACGGATTAGAATAGCCAAAAAACAACTTAAGGAATGATGAAATGATGTTCGTGGACGTTACAGGTGAAAGAAATGTCGAATAAGGGTGTTAAAATGAAGTATCCATGACTTTTAGCACTTAACTCCCGTTAAGAATCTTTAATGGCAGTTAAGAGGAAGGTGGAACTACAAGGTCTTGCTAACGGGCGTTAGGGTCAGAGTAATGCCCGTTAGTAACTGAAGGACTGATGGTGTGACAAAATCCTGACGGGCGTTAGAAAAATCCTGACGGACGTTATACATCACTAACGGCCGTTAGATGCTGAAATTACATATATGCTCTCTTTTATTCATTAGGGAAAAATCCATAAAAAGGGAAACTTATTTACCCGAAATTCCTAATAAAGGGAACCTATTTAGTTTTTGTCTATTAAAAGGATTATATTTTTAAATTTTTCTCGATAAAGGTAATATCATTAGTTTTTAACGTTAAACCTACATTAACCTCCGTTAGTTTTTAATGTCCATGGATATTGCTGAGTTGACTTGTACGCATCACACAATTCGTTTCCCAGACCATCTCTCCCTTTTATTCTGTTCTTCTTGATTCATAGGAAACAAACCACAAAACTAAACCCAAAATCAAAACCCAACACTAACTCATAATCAACACTAATAATCTTCATCAATCTATATTTGTATACATTTACATCTCAATATATATATATATATATATATAGGGGTGAGTTATTTTGAGAACCCACAAATAAAAAAAAACACGAAAACAATTCTGGACCACTCATTTTCTTACATTTTCTCTCTTTTCTCTAAAATATGTAAATTCATCCAAATCATTCAAAATAAATTATCTCACAAACCGTAAATCGTTAGATAAAATAAAAAGTATGGATAGTCTTAAAATTTTGTCCTCTTTCATTAGAGATGCAATTCGATGTACTTTTGACGACATTTTAATTTTTGTTTTCTTTTTGATACTTACACATGTGTAAGTTGAACGAAAATTGTGATTTGGAACGGGTTTTGTCCTTAAGGAAATTCATAAACTAAAGCTAGTGGGGGTGATAAGTCATTGAGGGTGATAGGTCATAGTGTGATAGGTCATAGAGGGTGATATGTCATAGGGGTGATTGGTGATGGGTGATCTACCTAACAGGCTCCGCCCTTAGCCGCTATGGCTCCGCCATGGACTGACAGGCTCCGCCCTTGGTCACCATGGCTTTGCCATAGATTGACGGGCTTTATGATTATTTACTAATTTACATGTAAAAACAAAGATTCTACACATATGTAGGTACACAAGTACAAGCGGAAAAAAATGAAAATTAAAAAGTCGTCAAAAGTATATCGAATTACATTTCAAATGAAAGAGTACGAATTTTTAAGACTACCGATACTTTTTTTTTCATCTAACGATTTACGGTGTGAGATAAAATATTTTGAATGATTTGGATGAATTTTCTTATTTAATTGAAGAGAGAGAAAATTTAAAAAAATGAATGATTCAAAATTGTTCTCGTATTTTTTTTATTTGTGAGTTATTAAATAACCCCTCCTATATATATATATTTTATGTATATATCTATCCACACATCACCTCTTTACATTCCATTTCATCTTCTTTCTCAATTCCAAATTAAGATCTTCAAAACCCCCAAATTCATACAATATCCGACAACTATCAACCTTAATTAAAGAAAGAAATCAAGTGGGTTGTGATGGAGATGCACAAAACCCCATTTACTTTTGTTCTTGTTATCCCATTTCTTTTAACAGATCTAAATTTAGAAATTAGATATTGATATGGGTGGTGATGGAGATGCAGTGGTGGTTCACGGTGGTGACTGGGCGGCGATGGTAGTTCACGGTGGTGACTGGAAGACGGTGGTGGTTTACGGTGGTGACTTGACGGGGGCCACAGTGGTGCTTCCTTGAACTTTTAATTGCTTCCTTTTGTCTTTGTTTATCATTGAAAGCGTTGACCAGATTGAAACTTAAATACTTCAGTGTATGTCATCAATAAATCTTCATAATCAACATTTGATGAGGAACTCATTAGATTTGTTGTTGAATGTATTTATTGTTGCAAGTGAAAGTATTTTTTTTTGTCAAGCTACAATGTTGGGGTTTAAAGGAATTTAAAAGACGTATGTATAAATTCCGCTAGTTATTATTATATAGATGATTTAATTATTGATTTAGTTTAGTTGAGATTTTCATTTTTCTTTCACTGACTACAGCATAAACGGGGTACTCATCAATTTGTGATTCATTATACTATAGTATATTATTATTACAATACTAGTTAATTAACCCGGGTTTAACCCGAGCATGTTAATTAAAATTTTAAAATTATAAAATATATTAATATATATATATATGATGTTTATACTAAAACATTATGACTTGATATAAATCTAATAATTCAACTAACACAATAACTATATAATTAATAAATCACTAACACAATAATAATTTTTAAAATAAAAATGACTACTGCATTAAGTAAATTAAAAAAAGACAAATATTATCCAAGAGAGATTTTTTTTCTTTATATAAATGATTGATTTGATATAAATCTAATAATTCAACTAACACAATAACTATATAGTTAATAAATCACTAACACAATAATAAATTTTAAAATAAAGATGACTACTGCATTAAGTAAATAAAAAAAGACTAATATTATCTAAGAGATAATTTTTTTTTTCTTTATGTAAAAGGCTTTTTCTATTTTATAAATATGACATCATAATTAAATAAAAAAATTTTAAGATGAACTATGGATTTGTCACATCAAAAACTTTCTAAAACTACTTATAGAAAATAATCTTGTTTTATTATATATAGAGATTTGTTAGTTGATTTGTTTGGAAATAGTCTTTGATTTTTGCCAAGGAATTAATGAATGAAAAACAAGATCAACAGAAGTGGCGAAAATCATGATGACATGTACAAGCCAGTTTACGTGGACATTTTTATGACGGGGCATGCCACGTTGGCCGTTGACGGAGGTTTAGCGTTAAGAACTAACGAAACTTTTATTGGAAAAAAAATGAAAACGAAATCCTTTTAATATACGAAAACTAAATAGGTTCCCTTTATTAGGAATTTTGAGTAAAAAGGTTCCCTTTATGGATTTTTCCCTATTCATTATGGACGGTACTTGTTCACCTTTTACCACTTAAAAACCCTAGAAACACGAAGAACGGATTTGAGGCTTTTGTAGGTCGATTTCCTATCATCCATTTGTTCAAGAATATCAATTTTTATTCAAGGATTCATTATTGCTTTCTGAATTCATCAAGATTATTGATACAGTATGATTTCTTTTAATATTATTTGTGCTTTTTTGGTTATTATGAGTGACTAAATCTTCTGTGCACCCACTTGGATATGTAAATATGTCATAGGATTGTTATTATGTTATTCACAATTGTTGAATAAGGTTTTATGTTTAATCGGGATCCATATTGGATTGAGTATTCTATATTGTTTTTAATATTGTATATTGATTGTTTATTTGATTAGTAATTGTTTATAAAAGTTTGAGAGAAATCTATTCGATTGCTAATAAATTAGTGAAATGACTAATCGATCTTTAAACAATCTAAAATCGTTGGAGTTCGAGAGAAACTAGCGTTAGAAATTTGAAGCAATTAAACTCATTTAAATGTGTTAATTGATCGTTTATGATAGAGAGATCTAATTAGGCGATTAATAAGCAGTTCGAGAGCAAGCTTTTTGAGATTAAATCGTAAAACCAGCTTAGGCCTTAATGCTTAGTTGTTTGTAGAAATTATTCGCAAGAGCGATTACTATATCTTTTGCAATTAAAGATTTAAGTATAACGAGAGTTCATCTTATTTATCTATTAAGTTGTTCAACATTGCGACTGACATCGTGATAGTCTGATTGGCATGCGAGCTATTCCAAGTGGGTGTACCTTTTATATTCTTGTTTACAACAAAACTCTTTTCACATTAATTTTTCGGAATTACTAACTCGATTTTCAATCTACTAACTAACTTTCAAAGCAACGTGACAACAGGATCACATCCCCCCCCCCATTTTACTCTTAATTACTCTACTTTAATAATTTTCTTAAACAACAATACTTGTGTTCAACCTCGGATTTACCAAATAAACTATATTGCATACGAACTGGTCCACTGCCTGCAAGTGTGTAGTAGTCAGTAGCTAGGTGATTCGTGTTCATAAATAAATACTCGAAATTACACATAAAGAATTTGGCGCCGTTGTCGGGGACTCTTGTGCTAGAGTTTGTTTAAGTTTTGTGATTTGATCCTTTCTTGTATTCATTTACGAGAAAGTTACTTGCTTTACTAGGTTAGCGTAATTTAGTGTTAATTGTTTTATTTAGTTTTATTCTATTTTATTATTTAGTTTTTTTTCCATTGGTGTTTTTCACGAGTTGTGCTAGTATCTGTTTTGCAGTCCTGGCGCCACTAATGGCCAATCAAGACTATGAGTTGGAGGTAAAATATCCGGACGAGATTCTGTACATTAATCAATTACCCAACGAAACTTGGTATGAAGCATGGTTAAGGATTAGAGAAATAATTGATAAGTTAGGAGTGGGGGAACTTCTTCTTGTGAACTTGTTACGTTTTATTGGCGTGGGCTAGATGACAAAACATGCGAAATCCTAAGCGATGTATTACTAGGGATAAATACGGACGGAGTATTTGATTATTTGGAAAATTTTGTTTAATATGTGGAATTAGTGTATTTACCCGAAAATATACCAAAATTAACAAAATTAATGTCTGATAGATAGTTTCAAACAAAAAAAATTGTCGAACCATCTTTAAAATGTAGAGTAACAAATACTATACGTGAAATTGATACAAACAATGGAAGATAATAAATGTAAGAACAAATTGTATTTTATGTATGGCTATAATAAATATTGTTGTCTCATAGAAAAATAATAATAATTATAAATCATGTGACTATCTTTAATTGTTTACTTATATATTTTTTTTTACTACATCATCATCATTTTCTCATTATCTTTACTTTCTCTTATTTTCTTAATCATTCACCTTCAAATTTAAGATACCATTATATCCCACAAGATCTTATAATACACCCAATCAAATAAAAATATAATATAATAAGAAATGTATTAGGGACCATTATATCATAGGTGAACACATTCACCGTCTCTTTTATCACCTACTCATTTCGCCTTCGCTTTATCACCTACTCATTTATTCCTCCTAACAATCGGTTTATTTCACCTTTTATCTTTCGCTTACTCTTAAGAATGGTCCAAGTGGGCATGATGATCACTTTCAAGATCTCCATATTGTTTAGATATAGATATTTAGTCGTTAACAATATTATTTGTATTTTGTTTTAATTATAAACTAGCTAATAAACTCGGGTTCAACCCGGGCCGCTTAATTAAAAAGTTAAAACGAACAAATATATAGACTTATGTATGTAATTTATGAGAGTTTTATGTAAGTCTGGTTTAACCTTATTTGCTTCTTTGATTTGTTGGGAGGAGGTTTAGGGGAGTTCTTACACATACCGCTCGTAATTGTTGGATTCCTGCTTGGTTGTATGCACATGGACATGTTTAATAGGTTTAAATGCCCTTTTTACTATGTATTGTCCATTTTGCGCTAAAGTGTGTAATGTGGTGTGCTATTCTTTTCTAATTGTAATGTAGTCAGACGATATTCGACTGACATCACTACAAAGTTACCGGAAACAAATGAGGTATAACAAAATAACTATGAAAGTTCACACTAAAAAGTGTGAACTTTTATTTATACACACTTTTTAGTGTGGAGAAATTTCCATACACTTTTAATTTAATATACTTCTACAAACTAAAAAGCGTGACAAAATTTTTAATTTGTTCACACTCACCTAAAAGTGTGAACAAATGCAATATGATTTGTAGTGCATGTATGGTTACTAAAATTTTTACACTCTCTATCTTTTGCCTCTTTTTGGCCAGAAATCCTTTTGGAAGCAACCTCTGTACCTTCATGTAGGGGTAAGGTTGTCTACATTCTACCTCCCCCAAACTCGGCTTTTGCTGGATTGGGTATCGTTGTTGTTGTTGTATGTAATTTGTTGTCAATATATTACGAGTATATTTTTTGATATGAAGATAGTCATATACTTATAAAGATGAAAATTAATATATAAACTGATTAGGGTGATGAAAAAGTAAAAAATAACTAACATAAATCAATGATAAATATAAAAATTAAAAATAATGAACTAAAGAAAAATAATTTGTAGAAAATAAAGAGCTTAAAGAGTTTTTTGAAAATAAAGAAAAACAATTATGACATCATAAATTTTTAGAAAATAGTTTAACAAAAAATGTTAGCATGCCACATAAGGAAAAAAGTTCTAGAAACAATTATCTTTTATTAATATAAGAGATTTGTGTTCAATAACATTCTTTCTTCATATATCTAACTTCTATTTATAGGAAATTCATTTTTTTTAAAAATATTGTCGGTCGACGAATTCGTCTAAAAGATAATCTATCCTTAGCCTAAAGTGCTTACACCAAAAATTAAAATCGTGACTTTTCAATCTCAAATCCAGGAATACTAATTCATATATTGATCTAACTCGCATTATAAAGAAAATAACATTGAGTCCCAGATTCAAACTGAGCTTTAGCATGCGTGCGTAAGGCCGCTCCATATAAGGGATTTAACCCCGTGTCTAACGTTGTGCCATCCGAAGACGCAAGTAGCACGGGTCGCGTCCACTCCTGCATCCGGAGGGTTTGTGCCAAGAAGAAACGCGCGTGTGGGTCTCAAAATCGAGTTTGTGGCTGTGGAAATAAAAAAAATTGAAATTTTGATGACAGATTGAACACTTCTAGATGGTTTGGGCTTTGGAGAAGATGGCCAATTTTTTTGGAATGTTTTTGGATGTTATAGAGGATAGAAAAGTTGACGTGACAGAAAGGATAAAAGAATAAAAAAAATAATAAAGAGTGTTAATAAGGAAAGGCCTAAATAAAGAGATAAATGATTTGCCGTTGTCGGCACTATGATCCTTTGCAGAAAGGAGCAGGACATAGGACATATGAATAATTGAATACCAATGTCATATATTGAGAATTGAGGAATTTTTTTAAAGCGTCTGGTGACCCAACCACTATTCTGGTAACCTGACCAGACTTATTGCAACGACCCTCGCTGCAAAAACTCCTTCGTACATATTCGTACACTGTGGACCATCAAGTTCACAGTGTACGGACAGTTCTATATATCTAAACTCGCGTAGCGTCATTTTCATATAACTTCGCTTTTGTTTCACCAATAAGGTATGTTCTCTATAGACTTTCAATATATGTATGTTCATGTTTATAGATATATATAGATATATAAATTTATATATATATATTAGATTTTCAATATATATAGGTGTATATATGTATGTTTTTCAAGTATATATATATATATATGTTTATATATAGTAAGTATATATATATATACTAGTTACAAAGGTTTGTTTGTAATCTTTATAAAAATTTAAGCATTGAATTTTTCATACTGTTTATGTATATGTATATATATTTCAGATGGATTTTGAAAGTATATGGGGCGAAATGGGTGCGGAAGGTTTTGAGCTTCACTTAAAAGAACCTGATGAGGAATTTGAGATACCAGAGACGGCCCCTCATTTTGACTACGACGCTAGGGTTTTCCACACCGATCAGGTATCGTTGTTAATTTTTAGAATCACTTACTTTCCCACTTAATATAAATAATGCTTGCATTAAAAGAAATCACTTTACTTTTTATACCAAATATCATTAAACAATTTATATTTTAGTACTACTTAATTTGTGTTCGTTGTTAAACTTATTGCATATTTAAAATATTAGATATTTATAAGTATACAATTTAATGATAATTTAAAAAAAAAACTAATTTAGGTGTTCGATTCAGACGAAGAATTGTTCAACTGGGCCAAAAGTACAGCATTGCAGCTTGGTTATGTGTTAATCAAACGACGAACAAATTCCAACTTAGCTAATGTAAAAAATAAAATGACGATAGTCTGTAATCTTTCTAGGAAAATGGATGATAGGATAAGCGGGCTCGTTAAAAAGACACTTAAATGTCATTGCCCCTTTAGATTAATCGGTCGTTTGACTGATGATGGTTGGAGGGTAACTGTTGTAGACGACACACATAATCACTATCCAGCTGAGAATTTGGAGGGTTACGCGTACGCAAGAAGGTTGACTGAAGATGAGATATCATTTCTGGAAGATGAATATCATAACGGTACTACGCCCCGTAAGATGTTAAAGCTATTGAAAGAAAGATTTCCAGGAAACTTGACCCGCAACGAAGACATTTACAATTTCCAAAAAGCTATGCGGAAGAAGGCGGCCGAAAAAATATGGGAACACTCCAATGCAGGTTTAATATATCAAATTTACATATCTTTTTATTTATTTACTATGATAGAGTATCTGAAACGACATACATACGACATATTGTTCAACCGACACAGGTTATGTTCAGTTTGCTTAAGGAGCATAATTACTTGTATTATCATACAACAAACAGTGTATCTGGTCGATTGGAGAATCTGTTTTTTATACATCCGACATCATTTAAGTTGTGGCGTGCATTTCCTTACTTTTTTTGTTATTATGAACATCATCATCAACACATTCGAAAAGATAAACACATATACACCACAAACATAATTCATACGACACAAAATATATTGTTCATAACCACAAAATACTAATGATGAGCATCATCGACCTCATCATCATCATCATCCAAGTTGACATGATACGATTCGTCTGAGAATTGAGGGGTTGTGGGCAACTGCTGGGCCGCCCGAGGAGGAAAAGAAGTCTGTGCATAACTAGAATAGTTAAACAATTCCTCAAATAAGGAGGAATTGCTAGTCTGAGGTGGGTCATTGTTCAAGTCGAATTCTGGACGTGCCTGGCTAGTCCCGTGGGTAGGTTGTGCCTGATGAGACTGGCTATGCCCTGACTGATAAGGCTGGGCACCCTGTCCCTCTGTAAGATGCGTATAGTCATACGCCTGGGTACCCATCTGCCTGATGACCCACCCTATGCCTCGACGATGCCCCGCCCGGGGTTCCCGCACCTCCATGACAATGTCAGGCTGTGGTGTTGGAACGGGGTCCTGTTAAGCCTCCTTCTTCTTCTTCTTGAGCTAAGTCTGTAAAAAACGTTACATTATACATAAGGTTGATTAATTAACATTTAATACTAAAAAATAAAAAACCTTAAAGAGAGACACTTACATGTACTTCTTCCGCCATGGGGTGTTCCCACTTTTTATCCTTCTTCTTCTTGTGCTTAATCTCGGACAAATCCACCAAGTCCATGTCCTGGTTATTTTCAACCTGTAAACAGATCAATTTATCATAAGAATATACATTCTTTAACTTATACTTTTAAACACAAGTATATATATTTAATACTTATATATTTCATAACTAACCTTCTCCTGGTGGACGTATTGAGAGTAAGACTTACGACCATGGGTCCCCGAAAGAACTTGCTTGCCCCTGTTCATGTTGTTTGTCTCCGACTTCTTGACCCGGTCCTCCCTCTGGTAGTACCCCAACAAAGCTCTCCCGTCCTCCTGCGACATACCCTCTAGGAACTGCTTTCAGGCCCCCCTTTTTGGAAAAGTGGGCTCTCTTGAACTGGCTCTTTCGGAGCCGATACTGATCTGAGCAGTCCCTATCAACACACAACTTGAATCCCTGCTTGATAGGATCCTCGGGGTCAGGAATCTGAATGAAGTGGTCAAATTTGAACCTCGTCTGCAATTTATAAAAGTAATAGTTAGCGAAATTAAAAATTTATACAAACATCAAAGAAGAAATTAAAAATTATAAATATTTTACGTTTAATGTCAGGATGATAAACTCCTTTCTTTCGGCAGGCACATGGTCCCAACAGTCGTAGGTCTAAGGGATGTGGCGGACCAGTGTACCAATGAGGCTCTTGTACATGCTATAGTTTGGGCCGATCGCCTGCCACATTTTTAGATTGCGGGTGTCAAAGTCTATCGACAGACGACCTCTTTTGGCGAACTCGGCCTCGAGATTTAAGTTCTGACAGGGCCCCCTCCCCTTTCCCTTTCTTGGGGCTACCAAAAATTAAAAAAACAAATTAGTAAAAATATATTAAATTAAAATATGAACTATAAACAACCATTTTCCTTACCGCCGCTGCCTTTGCAGCCCCATGCTATCCTCTACCATGGTTTACGCGTGTCTTCATTACCACCATCACCGCTATGGTAAGTAGCCATTTATACTGCAAAATACAAATCATATTATACATTTTTTGCAACATACAAATCATATAACAAAATTATCACAAATTTTATTCAACTTAACAAAATAAAGGTTTAAGAAAAGATCCAAAATTATCACATATAACAAAAGTATCACATATACATATAACAAAATGATCAAGGTTAAGAAAGATCCAAAATTATCAAATATTTTATTCAATGTAACTTATTTTTTTATTACTTTTATATATATCTTTTCAATTATATTTTTTGTATATACTTTTTATGCAAACGTTTAGTAAACTTTATAACTTTTTTTTATTACTTTTATATATATCTTTTTAACTTTATAATAACTTTTAGAACTTTGTTTATACAATATATATTGACTTTTATACTTTTAATTTTAATCAATTTTTTATAATCTTTTATATACGTCTTAAGTAGTTTATTTTAATCAAATTTTTTACATAATCTTGGCTATTTAGTTCTATAATATATTTTTAACTAACTACCTTTTTTACACGTCATATTTTTTTACTTAATTTTTATATATAGTTTTATCTATATTTTTGTTAAACTAAATTTTTATACGTTTTAAGTAGTTTTTTTTAATCAATTTTTTACATAATCTTAGCTATTTAGTTTGATACATATATTTTTAGCATAATCTTGGCTATTTATTTTAATCAATTTTTTAACAAATTTTAATCTACGTAATTTTTCATCTAACAATATATTCTAACCAAACACTAAAATACCTAACACTAATGACTATATATTCTAACAAATCACTAACAACACAAATTAGTGGGCTCCTAACAAATCACTAAATTATCAACAAAACTAAACTAATTATACTAACAAACCTGTTAAAATCCTAAAGTAAACTAATAATCCTAACAAAACTAACAAATTAATGGGCTCCTAACAAATTACTAAACATTGTAATACAAATCACTAAATTATCATCAAAACAAAACTAACTATACTAACAAACCTATTAAAATCCTAAAGTAAACTAATAATCCTAACAAAACTAATATGTATACAAAAACTATACTAACATACCAATATAATCAATTAACTATCAAAAACACATATAATAAAAATCAAAAAGCGGAAAATACACACTAGAATTTGAGATGGTCGGAAAATTTGGGGGAGGACGACCGGAAAATCAAACGGCGGCCGGATTGGGGGAGGATGGCCGGAAAATCAAATGGCGGCCGGAAAATAGTGGGCTCCTAAAAGTCCAGATGTCGCTGCTAATACTACTTCCCTGTAAAAGGGGACCGACGGTGGTGGCTGGCGGTGGTGGCTGGCGAGGGTGATGATCCCGAAACTTCGTGGTGGCCGGATTGTTACAACAAGAGGACTGGATTGTTAAAATAGGAGGTGTTTTGGTGGTGTCGTGGTGGCCGGATTGTTAGTAGCTGGAGGTGTTTTGGTGGATGGGTTTGGTTGAAATCTTAGATGAAAAGCGGATGAAAATGATGGAATGGATGGGTGGACCGCTTTTATTCCGAAAATGGGTCCCGGTTAATTTATTGCAGCGACCCTCGCTGCAATAAATGCATTTACACTAGTCAAAACATTTAAACGCGTGGTTAGTGTAAAGCTGACGTTTCTAGGGTTTTTGCAGCGACCCTCGCTGCAAAAAGTGGATGGTCAAAATACTAATTAACATGGTCGTGATACGGGGCGTGTTTTTTAATATTACTTCTTTGACCAAGGAGAAAATTAATATGATTGAAAATAGAATAATGAGAATTAGTCTAAAAACTAAATACGTCAACCCTATCAGAATCCTTTCGATACTGAGAATTACATTGTTAGCGGCATCACAGAGCAAGCATTTTATTCGGTAATTAACAAGCCATGAAGATTTGGTATATTATTTCTTGATTTTCGTTACTTTAGGTTGGTTAGATTTATTAATTCTAATTTCTATTAATATTTCATCTTCAATATTATTGTATTATGAATGATTTCGTTTACTTCGTTACATGTATATATTATAATATAATTGCTAATTCATACTCCCTCCGTCCCACTAATCTTGTCCATTTTTAAATTTTTAAAGTTAAACTTTACGAAATTTGACCATAAATATTTTTGCTTGTGTTTTAGATTATTCCTTGAAAATTATATGAATTGATTTTGTTTTAAATGTATGTTTCATTGGTATAACTTTGATCAACTATTATATAGCACAAATAAAAATATATATGGTCAAAGTTTATAAAATTTGACTTTGAAATGGACAAGATTAGTGAGACGGAGAGAGTTATATGTTTTCAACTTGCTAGAATATAACAAAAAACTTATTTAATTTTTATTATATTGATAAGACATGTATTATGTTTGAATGTTTGATAAATATTAGGATGTTATTGTAAATTATTTGCTTTAAGATGATCATTTTGTTGTATGTATTAGATTGTTATACTATGAAATTGGTCACATTTTATGGTTTGTTAAGTTAAACATCTTATTTTTTTTCTTGTTTTTTCCCCTTCCTTTTAATGTTGTAGTATAGATTGTTTTATTTGATTAAAATAGATTAAATCATTATTTTGTAATTCATTTTCATTTTTGGTTTTATACATTATATTACCATGAACCCTTGCCATCTTAAAGGTGAACGGTGGGTTAAAAATATAGCTTTACAAACTTACGGAAAACTTTATAAATAAAAAATTATAAATAAAAAAGGGGTTTGGTAAAAATAAGATTAAGAGCATTGAAGTCATTTTATAATTTATTTCTTGTGCATATTAATTTTTTCCTTGAGCAAATCAGTCTTTAGGAAAAATTTTAAGCTATTTTTAAAAGAAATAATATTGATTGAAAGTAACTATCAGTCTATCACAAACACACAGTACAAAGATGTCACACTGCTCAATAAACTTGATATATCATTTCTATTGAATAAATAATTGCTCATATATTTATAGATCTATTACAATTATTGGTTTCATCATATATAAATTGAATAAACCCACTAACTCTAGACACCATAAACCCAATAACCTCTATATCAAAAAGGCCCATTATAATCACATATGAAAAGTACATTTTGTATGACATCCATGAACTAATTGGAACAAAGATGTCCAAAAAATAAAAACAAAAAAAAAAGCGATTAAAGTAAAAAGACTTCAAATAATAGAAAGTGATCACTAGCTTTTTTTCCCCTCCTCACTACCATCAACCACATAAGCTTTCTTTCTTCTTTCAGCTGTACCTAACAGACAAATAAAAAGAAAACACGTGGCATAAACAGCATGAACCTTCCAACTAGTCTTGGGTGGCTGCCTTAACACTGCTCTGTGAAAAACTGTCATATAATAATGAAGCCCAACAGCAAATCCTACAAATGTTTGCCCCAATCCCAACATCTTCAACCCAATACTTGTTTCAGTTGAAAAAACCAACACAAGATACATTAACAGAACCAATAGATACAACACATATGCAAGTGTTTGTAATAATTGTACGCATACATATGTTGACTGTGAAGTTGCATAAAAAAACTTCAGGGGTTCAAGTCCAGTCACAAGTGATGAAAGTGATAGTATTGAAAAGTATATAGCTAGATATATTTGGATGAATATTATAAGTTTTTGAAGTGAAAAGTAGGCTTTTATTTTGTTGAAAATGAGTGACACTAAAAGAAATGGTATCAAAATGAATGCAAATGAAATACCAGAGGCAACTATTGGTGCATATTTTTTACCAACATAAGGATTAAACCCTTTTGAGAGTTGTTTATTGGCTTTGTTTAAATATGCTTTTGAAGTTGTTGAAAGTACTTCAAGATCAGGAAGTAATGTTTCTTGGAATCTAAGGGGAAGATCTCTAAATTCTGAAACAAAATCATCTTCATCATCATTTTCTAAGAAAGTCAAACCGTTGACTGGTTTCGTTGACTTTGACTTTTTATCTATTGTGGGTGGTTTGTTCACCACTTTGTTGGTCTTTTTAGCTATTGGATCTGTTGATTTTTGGGTCAAAAGAGAAATGGGTTTTGTTGAGTTTGTTTTCTTGGAGATGGGTTTTGTGGGATTAATGATTTTGGATATGGGTTTTGTAGAATTTGTGGTTTTAGAAATGGGTTTTGTGGAATTTGAAGATTTTGATACCAAAGTTGTGACCTTTGATGTAGTTTTTGTAAAATTTGATGGTTTGGAAGTAGAATTAGTCTTCTTAAGAAGTACCTTTTCTTGAAGTTTATTGTTTTTGGTTGAATTTGTGGTGGGGGAAATGGTGATGGGTTTAGCTAGCTTGGTTTTGTTCTTGCTTTGAATGGGTGTACTAAGTGAATCAAGACTTGTACTAGACTTCTCTTTGGTAGACAATTGAACCCCATCTGAATCTTGTGTTACAAAATTCTTTTCCAACAAATTTCTCCTACTAATTGTAGGTTGAAGAGAACAAGAAGGATGTGTATGTAATAAAGCAAATATTACTAGAAAAAACAATACCTTTGTGAAAGATTGGACATGAACATAGAGTGGAGCCATATTTGGTAAAACCTTTATCTATAGAATGAGTCTAAAGATCTATATTGTGGAATTGGATCTTAAACCTTAATAAAGATGATGATATAATGGGGTGGCATGTGGGAGTGAGAGTGTCGGTGAGAGTGTGAAATGAAGAAGATGGGGGTTGGAAGAGAAGGTGGCTTTTAATGAGATTTGGACTCACATGGCAATGTTATTGCTATGTAAAAGGCCCTGCTTGCTCATTTGCTTCAATTCCCCAAATCTAAGTTACTTCCTATAGTAAAACATAAAGCCATAAAGGCATGTAATAATGTAATAATAATCAATTAATGGAAACCTGGATACAACACTAGGCTAGCTTATAAATATAGTCTGTAAAGTAAATGCCAAAAAGATATGATACTTTGCATATTTCTAATTCAATATCTACATAATGAGTATTTACTACTCAAATATACTATTTAAGAAAAATATGATAAGTGATCAAGTAAAAATCACGCGTTTCTAGAGACCGAGGTCAAAGATATCTGATATCATGTGAGTTTAGTAACAAAGGTTAATAGTTCGATCTTTACTTCTTTACAAACGGTCTTTGTGTCATAAGATAGGAGTAAAGTTATTTACATTTCTTTTCTGTTAAGGTGGTGCTTATAAATGTACATGGCTTGCGTCTTGAGGCCGTAGGACGCTGGAAGCTTATTGACACCCATCATCCTTGTGGTGCATCTTTTGCTCGGAGTCCACACTAGCAAGTTTGTGGATGTTATATGTGGGATTGATTATAGCCGTTTGTTATTTATTTGTTATTTTTTTTCTTTCAACGGTTACTTTTTTTCCCCTATTTAAATGTTTGAATATAAACACATAACAATTCACGAGTACGCGGCGGAATAGAAACATATATGCAAAATCATATTAATTAACAAAGAGAGAATCGAAACGTGTACCTTTGCGCAAAGCTTACAATAATATTATTAATAATAATTATTATTATTATTATTTTAGTGTCTAAACTAAAACCTCTCTATGATCAAACACTTGACACCCCTATGTCGTATGCTAGTACCCGATCACGAACTCACAAAACCCTTTGTGTTTTCACCTAAAAGTCGAAATCCTGAAACCAAAAACCCTTTGGGTTTTTTGATTCGGCCGATCGAGAGAACGAGAGAGAGAGAGAGAGAGAGAGAGAGAGAGAGAGGGGGGGGGAGTGATTTACAAATCTAATTGTCTTGTGAATGAATGAAAAACCCTTAAGCCTAACCTCTCTATTTATAGCCTTAATTAAAACGGTTTTTACCTTGGTGGACAAGCAATCCTAAAGGCTTTACAATCCTAGAATTTTCGTCCCCCATAGTGGAATTTAGAAACAATTCTAATTCATAAATTCACTTAAACACCTTCTCTTTTAATTAATTAAACATTATTACACTTTTAATATAGTTTAATTAATAATTTCATGATCATATTAATTAATATATTACTTTAATACATTAATTAATTATATAGAGTTCACGTGTCATTTTGTGTAACCTCATAGCTTAAATGATTTATGGACATGCGTTTATTATAACGTAATCATATACCAACATTAAACACTAACCTTATTCTCATTTTAACATACAAACATTTCATTTCATTTTAACACACAAACATATCATTTCAAACACCATCAAAATTATGTCTACTTCATCATCATCATCAAGTGATGAATTCAATTTCCTTACCAACACCGTCACGCAAATGAACACTCTATTTAATCCAGAGATCGCATGCGCCATTTTTGATCTTTGTAACGAAGACAAATCAAACGATGACGAGTCAAGTTCACGTGTTCCTAGACCAAGAAGGGTTTTATCACGAGATCATGCCAAATCCGCGACACATTTATGGAATGATTACTTTTCTGATGCACCAACTAAGGATGAAAGGGTTGAAACGCAAATGCGGGTCTTCGCGGAGTTACGTGATAGAAGGACGCACCATCGACTTCGCAATGCCCTAGTGGAACATGTTTGGAACCTCCCGGAAAATTACCGTCAATGTTGATGATGTTTTATTAATGTTTTTGTTATGTCTAGTTTCGTAATATTTATTTTCTAATATTAAGATCGTAACTTTTTTAATAAGTGTTGTAGTGTGTTATTAATAATAAAAGTATTTTATTTGAATGGTGTTTTTTTGGTATAAAAAAAATAAAAATGGATATAAGCTCTGGCCTTAAATCTTTTGATTAAATACGGTTATTTATATTTTTACGTCGACTGAATAACAAAGATTCACAAAAGTATGTGAAAGGTAAAAGTAATATGTATGAGTTGTAAAATTAGTTAAAATTATCAATGTGAGTATATACTGGTACTTGGCATTCAAACTAGATAATTTTAGCATATATTAGCCACTCATGTCGTTATATCTTTTTTTAAATGATTGAAACCGATTTATTTATTTTTAATATTAGGCTTGTGGCCCGTGGGTTCCAGTAATACAACCGATCATAAAATAAGTCAAATTAAGTCATCGAATATAATGTAGGTGTTTCCTCAGCGTTGGTCGAGTTCATAAATTGGGGGTTGTTGGGTGTCGAATATATAGCCAACGAATGCTATATAGGTAGAGGAAAGAACTTTAAAAAAAAACATGTGCTTTTTTTTTTATATACAGTAGAATCTCTATAAATTAGTATTCGATAAATTAATAATGTCGGTAAAATTAATAATTTGTCCAATCCCAAGTTAAAAATAATATAAAATTGGACACTAATTAATAAAATAATAAGATGAATTTTTTAAAAAAAAATCCTAGTGTAAATATATAGGTCCCTCAAAACTATAAATTAATAATTCCTTAAATACTCCAAAATTCTAATTTTTTTAGTCTAAATAGTCCCTTGTTTTTTTTTTTTAACTTCAAATCCATGCTATCAAGTATGTATATATCTTTAAATTTCTCCATTACACTTAAAAGTTGAGACATTGTCTCATCGTATGGCAACAAAAAGTTATGAAAAGTTGTTGTTGCCGCTTGAAATGTTTTTTTCCGAGTGACCTATTTCAAAACTACTGTATCATCCTCAACTTCGTCATCAACTAGATTTTGAACAGTATTCGTCATAATTTCTTTAGTGTTTTGAACCTCATAACATTTATTATTTTCACGAGGATAATCTTGCAATGCATTCACATCCGTTTTGTGTTAGTAATGAATACTCGTAATCAAACTCTCAAGCGCCGAATGTGTAACACCCCAACTAGGCGGAAACATGGGGCATTAATAGAAAAGCTCAGCGTGACATGAAAATTAAGTAGAGTTATCGAAATGCATTCAAGGATTGAGCAATCCATACATAATTCACTTACGATTGCAAGTTTCAGATCAAATAGTGCACAAGGAGCACAACACTATCAATAATTTACAAAAAATAGATCAAATGATGGCTAACGATCCTAGGCATAACCCATGAACGGGGGCAATGAATCACGGATCCACAAAAGTCCAAGCTGAATCCTAAATCATCCATCACGTCTTTGATTCACTTGATTACCTGAAAAGTGTATTAAAATGCGTTAACATAAAGTTGGTGAGTTCGTAGATTTTGACTATAACAAACTAGTGTCGGGATAACAATCGTTTAACCTTGATACGAACATAATTAGATCATTAAATGATCATATAACCTTGAAACCTTGATTTGGATCGATAAACGATCACACAACCTTGAAACCTTGATTAGGTCATTAAAGGATCTCATAATTGGGATTGTTAAATGATCACCAAGCCTTGAAACCTTGATTGGATATTTTAATGAACCTTATAACCTTGATGCGAACATATACAATCACACAACCTTGACTCACAATTCAAACGAAGACATACCCATGATAAACTAGTCGAATAATCATACAACCTTGATTCACAACTCAAACGAGTACCTAACCTTAATAAACTAGCCAAGCAATCATACAACCTTGATTAACAATTCAAACGAACACATAACCTTGATAAACTAGCCAAACAATCATATAACCTTGATTACTTACATAAACAAACACATAACGATCAAACGAAACCATGAAGCACGATGTACACTTTTCACCCCAAAATCATATAAAGAAAAGGGGCTACGAACTCACCTTAGCCTTAGAAGTCGTTAGAAAGAAAGTAAGCGGGTGAGCGGGGAACACAACGATCACAAACCTAATGCATCAACAATTAATCGTCACATTATAGTCTACGTTACATTACAAGACATCCTAAGTCAAACCAAGACACCCCACGATCGATAAATGAAATATAAGTTTACGCTGTACTGGAAAGATAGACCCTGGGAAAGATGCGGCGCACCCTCAAAAACATGTGGCCCATGTTTTGGTCAGAAGAGACAACGATTTATATGCGGCGCACCCTTGGAAAGATGCGGCGCATATTGTTAGAAAATCCTCAACATGTTGCGCACCCTCCAAAAACATGCGGCGCATTTATAAGTCAGAAGGGACAAAGGATTTATATGCGGCACACCCTTGGAAACATGCGGCGCATTTCTGGGTTGGATGAAGATTTGAAGATGTTTTCCAAAAAAATGACCCGATATGTGGCGCATGTCACCTATATGCGGCGCATATTGCCCAGACTCATACCAAAACTCTAAATTTGATACAAATCGATCAACCTAGAAGCCAATTCAAGTTACCAAACTTTGACACAATCAAATTCTAGTATAATCAAGTCACAAAATCATACCTTTACGTAAACCCACTTCTAAAATCTCAAGATTCGTTTCGAAACACAATTTGGGGCTAAAACACCCAATTTACGTCAAAATCAACCACCAAACGTTTAATTAGATTCACAACGGGGAAGTATTCTACAATAAACAAGGGACGTTTTGAGCTATAAAACACTTACTAATTCGAGACCAAACTCCAAATCCGTTTTTGAGCCCTAGAGAATGGATGAACACTTGAGACTTAGAAATTCTTGGATTTTTTATGGATATTATTATTAGCGTTGTAAGATTTAGCTATTTTAACAATAAAGACTCAGGATTTATGAAGATCGATTAAATGGAAGTTTATGATGGATCTTTTAGGTTGTTGATGAAATGAAAGTAAGAATAAATGAGAGGTGAGAGAGAGATAAAAGTAAAGTGTAAGAATTGAATGGATGGGGTGGAAGACTTGGTTGGGTGGTTTGGGATAGGGTTGGGTCATGGGTATGGGTCTAGGATATGGGTTGACCCATGGATAATCCTTATACAATACTAAATAAATTTCACCATAAATAAATCTTGAACCTTTCATTAAATCACTAACTAAAACTACCAAACAATCTTGACTAGTCCAAGAACATAACATACTCATACGATCATTAATGCACATAAACACCTTGAACATGATTATATCACAAGCAACTCGATCATATAATACTTAATTAATACCAATTAAGTAAAAAGTACATATATTTAACGGGTCAACTAAAGTCAAATTTCGCGAATGATACAGAATGTCTTCTCCAAAGTTTACGTCGTTCAAATTACTTGAGCCGGTTGGGTTCATCGAATGAATTTTACCGCGTCAAAGCAATTTACTATGGACTCTTGTTTCATTTAATGTTGTACATTAGACATGAAAATTTTGAAGAGAATACATGAAGCTCTTTAAATTAATAATTTATTAATTTATCGATATAATAATATCTTGTTAAGTTAATAAAATATCATGGTCCTAACATTATTAATTTATAAAAATTTTACTGTATATATATTGTTAATTAGTTAATCAATTGGGGTTCAACCCAAGTTATTTAATAAAAGTTTTGCAAATAAAAATGTGAAATATTCATTTGAAAACTAAATTTTTTGTGAAAACTAGAAAACTGACCAAAACACACTGTGATCTAAATTTAACACAATGTGTTTTTATAAAACACAATGTGTTTTTATTGTGTAACCTAAAATACGTTGTGTTAAGTTTTAAATCACGGTGTGTTTTTGATAGCGTTGTAAATCGAAAAATTGTTCAAACACACTGTGATATGAACTTAACACAATGTGTTTTCGAAAAACATATTAAAAACACATTGTGTTAAATTCAGATCACAGTGTATTTGGCAGTTTTCTAGGTTTCATGAAAATTTTAGTTTTCAAATGATCAAAACCCTTTGTATATAACTATGAGTAAAACTTTGTAGATTGTTTTAACCTGTAGGTTATTCTTAATACATTGACTTTTCAATGCTTATCGAATATATTTGTAGCGTTTTCACATGTTGTATTGTAATTTTGTGTGTGTCAAATTTAGTACATAGGTAATCATCTAGGGAGATACTCGTATTCCAGATCATTGTTGCATTGATAATATAACTCATAATTAGAATTAGAGTAATTATATGAAAAATGATAGAAAGACAGAATAAATAAGGGGGAAGGGAGCCGACAGCGAGATGACACGGGAGATGGAGAGAGTTCGCGAGATGGTGAAGGTTACGACCGCCACTGCGGCGAGTTGAGGAGGGAGATGGAGTTGGCGAGCTGCATTCTCGCGGAGGGCTGGTGTGTGGCTGCAAGAGGTGACCGTTAGGGGGGGGGGGTGTTAAATGTAAATAATTCAAACGGTATAGTTACCGTTTTAGGGACTAAAGGTGCATCGTTTTGAAAGTTTAGGGGTGTTTTTTTGGTACAAGAACATATATACACAAACATATATACCCATATATGGATCCTAGAATGAAAAACTCAATGTCAACGACGCAAGGTGGTCGTGGACGGGCTCAACAAATGATGCGACCACAACAACCCATTCGATCACACCACAACCAGCATCGGCAGTTGAAACAAATCATGCGACCACAACAACATCAAGTACCAGTTGATCCATTTCAGGCGAATGGGTCAACCTCGCAACAATACTATCGACCCGAACCAATTTCCCCTCTTCCACGACACGCTATTTCTCAACCAAATCAATCTTATTCTCTCGATGGCGTCGACTCCCTCCCCGGTGCAAATGAGTTTGACTGGTTTAACGATTTGGTTCAAGCAAATCAAACTTATTTGCAAATGGAATACGATCAAGACGCCGTGCCTGAAACGCAAATGGAGCAGCCACAAGGTATACTTTCTGTTTTGTGTTTTTGTATGATAGTTATAGATATAATTTTTGTTTTCATCGTTTTGTGTTTTGTGATATAGCTGATTCTGTTTTCATCGATTTGTGTTTTGTGTTCTTGTATAGATATGAGTAGATATAGATATGAATTGATATATATATATATAGATATAGATATAGCCGATTCTGTTTTCATCGTTTTGTGTTTTGTGTTCTTGTATAGATATGAATTGATATAGATATAGATATAGCCGATTGATATAGGTATAGATATGAATTATGTTTTGATATATAGATATAGATATGAATTCTGTTTTGCTATATAGATATAGATATGAATTTTCGAAATGATATACATGATTCTGTTAGTTGATATGAATTGATATAAGTTCATGTATTTTCGAATTTAGATGGAATTGAAGTTCAAGAGGTTCAAGAGGTTAAAGAACAAGACGTTGGTGTCCCAAAGCAAAGATACAAAAATAGAGCCCCGAAACAACAGTGGTCTTCGAGTGATGAGGAAGCTTTGGCGCAAGCGTGGATTCAAATCTCCACATGTAAACAAGTCGGGAATGAACAAAGTGCTACTAGTTTTTGGAAAAGGGTTTCGGAATATTTCAACAAAACCGTAGGTAATGAAAATCGGACCCATTATTCTCTAACAACAAAATGGAGGGAATTGAATGGAGCATTGGGTTTGTTTAACGAATTGCACCACCAAGCGGTATACTAATTGATCTTGTATTTTCGAATTCTAATATTCTTGGATTGTTAAATTTCTTTAATGTTGTTGGATTTGTAATATTCTTGGATTGTTTAAGTTGTTTAATTTATAATGTTAAAGTTGTTTTTTTTGTTATAATTGTAGACACGTCTTTGGCAAAGCGGTTGTAACGATCTTGATGTCTTCAACAACGCGTGCGAGATGTATAAGAAAAAAAGTGGCAAAGATTTTACTCATAATCGTGCTTGGGAGGTGGTCAAAAAACATGCTAAGTGGTTGGAACAAAAAAAGGTCCAAGATGAGCTTTCAAACCATGAGAAGCGAAGGAAGTCAACCGAATCGGGCTAATATGAGTCGGCTATCAATGATTACCCAATTTTACCGAATCCTAATGAAGACCCATCGTCTCCCATTGATAACCGATCAAGAAAAGGAAGAAAACCCGTTGGTGAATCGTCATCCAAGTCAAATGTCAACGATTTTGTTCAAGAGTACACGGCGAAGAAAGCTCAATTGTTAGACGAAAACCCATTGTTGCATCAACAAACCTATGAAAAATTGTTAGGTCCAGTTTTAACTAAACTGGAGCTCTCCAGTGACATCTGGAGAGCATGAGAAATTGTCCGAAATATTAGAAGTCCAGTTGCATTGTACAGGTTTAGCAACTGATGACTTCCTCCAGTTGAGATCAGAAGACTAGAATCTGAAGACCTTCCAGTTGGAGTCAAAGACAACAAATGGAAGATAGAGATTGGCAATGGCAGCGAAGCCCAGTTGACAAACTACCAGATTAATCAACTGGAGAATCCTCCAGTGTAAATGCTCTTACAAAGCTTTACACTGATTACGAGGAGGACCTTTTTACTCTACATCCTTTTAACCGGACAATGATATTGTCTTTGGATAAAGGTGCAAAGATGTAGAGTGGTTGAATAAAGTAACCTTTTGTCTTACTTTGTTTAGCACACACAAAGAATTATTTTAACAATACTTTAGTGTGCTGTCAACCATATTTGTACGTCGAAGTTGAGATCCCCATGCTCAATCTTCGACTATAAATAGAGGTCCTTGCACAAGCTTTTTCAACAACTTTGCAAATACATATTTTCTGCAATATTGGTGAACTTGTGCAATATTCTCTCAATCGCAAAAAGGAACATTTCACAACTCTAAGTGTTTCGATTGTTTAGGAGAATTTCCAAGTTTAGATCAATTGTAATTCATGGGTTGTTAGGATATTTACATTCTTGTATTATCTTGGTTCCGCAACAACCTTGTATTTTATTTAAACAAGTAATAAATAAAATACACTTGAAAATTACATATTGTCTCACCAGTTTATATACTCGTCATTTATATTATTGCAATGTATTAATATTCTGTCACCTTAATACTTAATTCCAGTTAACCTGGTACACGATCAATCTAAACTGGTCACATCCAGATTAATTGATCGTGTTGCAAAGTTCACTCACCATCGACATAGAGGTGTCTTCAGCACCCATCTAGTAATAGTTGGGACTTACAAAAATACATTGAGAAAAAGGAGAAAAAAAAGAAACTAATCGACACGAAGCAACAAAATGAAGATTACAAGTTTTTCAACAAATCACATCATCGCGCCACGGGGGCAATGTTGGAATGGGTCCTCAATCGAAAGCGTGCTATTGCCGAGAAGTATGGTTGGAATTATGACTTTTAGAAGCATTATCGTATTTTTAATATTTGTGTAACGAACTTATGAATTAATATTAATGTTAATTTTTAATATAATTTGGTTAAACTATATTTTTAAAGGGTTTAAAATGCAAAATTATTAATGTTAAGGATAAGTATTGAAAATTTTAAAGAAAATGTTGATAGTATCGGATGCCACTAAAAAATCTTGAAAAAAAGGTTGGAGGGTTGAAATAAGGTGGAGTAATTTGATTGGTTATTTGAAGGGAGATGGGAGGGTTCAACCTTTCAGCTCCCTCCCTTTAAGCATAAAAAAAAGCCTAACTCTTATATGCTTACATCTGTCCCAATTATTTAATTCCTATTATTGGTATATTTTAAATCCTATTATACCCTCTTTTATAAAATTAAATATTTATTATTTATCCTTGTAACACCCCGCTAAAGCGGAATATACGGGATGCACAGATAAGCACAATTGCACACAGTACAAGTTCCAACACAGCCATTAACATTAACAAAGAACAGAAGTACGATAGTTATTACAGAATATAAGATGCACTCAGAATAGTCAATGAACATAAGACAAAACATTTGTCTTTTTAGAACATAACTTGAACTGAAGTAGCAAGAAAAGTCTTCACAACTCCTGATCTTGTATGCTTGAACAATCGCTAAAAGGATGAGCTTAGAAAGGAAGACTCCTATGCTAACAAGATCTACTTAACCTAGCCTGAATAGCATGCAAGTTCAAAAGGTCAACTACAAAAATAGTTGGTGAGATTCACATAATGTACGTTTAGTTTACATATATGTATATATGTATAATAAGAACAAGATCATAAGTTTTGTACGTTGAACATAAGTACTTTGTAATAATAAGAACTAGGTCAAGATCTGCACGTTGAACATAAGTACTTTATAATAATAAGAACTAGGTCAAGATCTACACGTTGAACATAAGTACTTCATACTGGAATGAACAGAACAAGAACATATAATGAACTTTAGGTATAAGTTGTCACTGCTAAACCGATTGGCCAGAACTGAACTGTAATGTGATAATATGCTCATATAGCTCAAGTACATCAAATAAGATCTATGTCAGAACAATGACAAGAACAAGAACAAGTAATATGCATTCTCCAGAACTGCGGAGAATGAGGGTGGGCCTACCCTAAACAGCGCTGTCCATAATTACCTACGGTTCATTCCCTGAACTGTGGGATATGAATTGATAGCAGTGAACAAGAACTGAACAAGTACATATACGAACTAGAACATAATAAAGATCAAGTACAGTAGTATAAATGTATTTAAGATCCTGCCCATTCAAGACTTAAATACTCTTCCAAATAGTTTAAGAATCATTTCATAAGTAGTTCAAGATCAATCTCATAATATGGTTCGTAAAATAGTTCAAGAACATATGTACAAGTACGAAAATAGTTTTCATGTTTTTCAGTCCCCGATAAAGAACTTGAACAAAATGTACGAAAGGGGGATTAGTGAACTCACAGTGATCTGGTACAAGCACAGAGAACAAGTACAGAGATAGATAAGTTATATCTATCACAATCCAAGCACGTCTTGATGGATGCCTAAGTACATATCATTGATCATAAATAAGTACATATATTAGTTCATGTGATTAATTAATCACTGAAATGTCCTTGATGAACTGATGATTTGGTCCTTTGAAGATCTTTGAACGTTTTGACTCAAAAGAGTTTAAATGAACTTTAAGTACATGAACTGGACTCGAACTGAACGTCTTTGAACTCACGCATAAGTACTTACCGTGTTAATGAGTTGAACATGTCGTTAATATTGAACTTTATCCTTTAGAACTTGATTTAATTGTTCATAGAGCTCGTACTTTGATAATCAAGATAGAAGATTTCTTAAATGTACTTAATTAGGGTTTGCACTTTGTACGTTGTTTTAGATCGACTCATGAACTAGCTTTGATGTTAGTACGTAGCCTTTGATGTGTTTAATCGAATGATAATGATGTTATGAACTTGGTTTGGTGTTAAGTGATCAAGTATGGTGTGTTATAGAATAAGTACATGTTGTCTTATAAATGCACAAAGTCGTTCTAGGGTTCTGGTGGTAAGATCGTCCCATTGGACATGTTCAGGATCGTCCTAGCTGCTCTAGGGTTCAAGACCGTCCTCCTGCCCTAGATCAAGATCGTCCTAGGTGACTTCTACACAAGATCGTCCTAGTAGTTGAAGCACAAGATCGTCCTAGCTGGTTTGAACTCCAAGATCATTTCATTTGTCAAGGTACAAGATCGTTTTAGGTTCTCAAGACTCTAAGATCGTTTTAGGTGCACAAGGCTTCAAGGCCATCCCAAGTTTTACAAGTACATGAACAAGATCAAGGTCATTACTAGATCAAGAACGTGTGATTGAGCTAAACCAATCCAACGGATTAGTTACCCATTAAACGTACCAACAACATCACAACACCACACGAGATCGAACGAACAAGAACCATGAACAATGAGGGCTGGCTAGGACGATCTTGGGCTCAAGATCGTCCCTTCCAGGATCGTCCCAAGAGCCAAAACAGGCTGAACAGGTGCATGAACATCACACAAAGATCTAGATCATTTCCGCGACTTGTTAGAACATAGAACTAGTACATATATGCACAATAACAGTTACCATTAACACTTTAACGATTTCAAGACCGCCTATAACATGAACAAGGTGTGGCACATCAAGAACAAGTTTTCCTTAACTTTCAAAAATGGGTTTTGTAAATTAAAGCATGTTATGACCCAAATTTGTTCACATAAATGTTATTAAACACATTTAGACACAAAACCATTAATCATTAACACGATTTCACATCAAAATCGGACCAAATCATCAAGAACATGAACTAGAAAAAGTACACTTTTAATTTGATCAAAAACTCATAATTTGTTGTTGTTACCTGAGATTTGATTCCAGAAATATGTTTTGATTATCACAAGGATGCTAAAAGTACAAATGATTTTGGTTTAACAACACAAAATCAAAAGATGAATTTTGTGTGTGAAAAAGAGGCTGCAACTATGTGCTTTAGTGAGACAAAGAAGAAAGAAGAAGAGAATGAATAGTGTGGTTGCTTCCCTCTCTAGGTTTCCATCCTTTTCTTTATATACATTTCCATAATAAATGAACTCCATAAATGCAAGGACCATTTGCGAACTAGAACTTTTATGAACACGAACGTTTATGAACCGAACTTTAATATTTCCTTGAACATAATCATGAACTCATCATATAAATCAAGATTCAAGATCAAATTGACCTTCATATAAGCACGTAATTTAGGTCTAAAGCACATCAAGAACTTAATTAAATTGAACTGTCTAGCCGTTCTAGTGGCGAAAGTACGTTTCAAATAACTTACTAAGAACATTTCTAAGACGGTTGTTAGAATCCTTTCAAATGAATCTCACATACATTGCTTTTCGTCTTCATCTTGCCGGTTGCCACACGAAGCCAATAACAGCCATGTTTATTTCATCAATTCATCTTCTTTTTTTTTTCTGCTCTTGCTCATATTATTAAACCATTAAATAATTTCTTCTTTCTTATATTTTGTAATCATATACTATTCTTTTGAAACATAAATCTATGCTGATAAATTATCCGTCGACCATCATATATTCAAACGACCTTTTTTTGAAGTATCATTACATCACATATGAACCTGATAATGAGATGGATAACCAACAAGCCATTGTACCAAACTCTAAAATAAATTGTTGCAATGTCAATTACCAGTTTTGATAATTACAAAAGTAATAAATAAAATCGAAATATAGAAGCCTCCATCCCGGATTAAACTGATATTCGCAAAATGGATAATAAGACAATTAAAAGGATGCATAAACGAAAGTTTTCATATATACTGGAATGTGAAGTTTACGAGAGTGAAAGTAATATAAAATCTAATAATAACTTTGAATCTTTTATTAGGGGTATAACAGGAATTCTGATAAGAAAAATAGTAAATTTAATTTTCTTTGACAGTTGTCAACAATTTATAGTTACGCTAATCTTTAGGTTTTTTTTAATTAGGCCTCCCTTCACTTTAATTAGAAAGTTTTTGCCATACATTCTCAATTAGATCGTTTTTCAAAACGATATGAGTTTCTCTATTATGAAGTTGTGCCCTATTGGTCATATAACTGGATAGGTCTGCAATCCGTTCAGTAGAGATTTGAAAAGGTTCTTCATCATCTACAAAATCCGATGGATCATAAGAGTAAAGGCATGTGTCGCGTTCATCTTCAACGATCATATTATGAATGATTATACATGCAATCATAATTTTACCCATCATATCCTTATCCCACACAAGACATGGTTGTCGAAGAAATTCAAAACGACCTTGTAGATCTCCAAATGCGTTCTACATCTTTTCTAACTGCCTCTTGTTCTTGAGCAAACAACTTGTGTTTACGAAGTTGTCGAGAAGTTATAGACTTGACAAAGGCAGCCCATGAAAGATATATGCCATCAGTGAGATAATATGCCATATTGTAATCATGACCATTCACAGTGTAACTGACTTGTGGTGCTCGACCTGACAATACATCATCAAAAAGAGGAGATCGATGAAGAACGTTAATGTCATTGCACGAACCCGGTGTTCCAAAGAATGCATGCCATATCCACATGTAACACCCCGAACTAGGGCCCGGAATATTACGGAGATTAAATAGCACATGATAGAATTATCGTAGGAAACTAAATGAAAATAAATGAATTCGGTGAATTCAATAAGTTTAAGACAAGTACAAACACAAAATGCATAAGGAGCAAGTAGCCATCACAAGTTTACAAAACAATCTAAAAGATGGCGATCGATCCTAAGCATAATGCAAAAGAAGGGTATGTGAATCCTTGATCCATGTAAGTCTAAGCCCGGGTCCAACAATCTATCAAATCATACGTCTTGCCTTGGGTTCACCTAATTACCTGAAAAGTGTACTGAACAAGTCAACACGAGGTTGGTGAGTTCGTAGAAATGGTTCACAAGGAACCATTGTCGATAGTCACAATGTCTAATCACAATAAGACCATATGGCATAAAATAGTTACGTGTAATAAATGAATACAAGTGATGTAAATGTCCAAGTCACGTATCGTATGTATGCATGTGCCATGATGAATATCAAATGTAAGCCAACCATGTCACGTAAAGGGTTTGCATGTGTGTAATTCGCATAGATAAGTGAGCTTGCATGTAAAGCGCGTAAATAAGTATACATTACGTGTAAAGCGCATATATAAGTATACGTAGCGTGTAAAGCGCATAAAAAGGTATACATTGCGTGTAAAGCGCATAAATAAGTATATTTTGCATGTAAAGCGCATAAATAAGTATACGTTGCGTGTAAAGCGCATAAATAGTATACGTTGCGTGTAAAGCGCATAAATAAGTATACTTTGCGTGTAAAGTGCATAAATAAGTATACGTTGCGTGTAAAGCGCGTAAATCATGAGTAACAATACGTATATGTCCATTCCAACACAATCCAATATCCATCCATTCCACTACACAACACGTACCTACACTTCGGAGGATTTTACTTTCATCAAGTTCTAGATGCTTGTATACAGGGTCACCCTCAGCCTTCCCACCACATCTAAAACCCTTTGAGAAGCATAACCGACTTCCATGTAGGCACAACTATCCTAACTAATCATGATATCACAAACATGCGCAAAACCAACCAAGTAATGGATAAACCGTCAAGTAAGTCAATCAGACAATCAAACGACTAACAAGTAGTTGTACACTTTTCAGCCCGAATCTCAAGCGAGTAGGGAGCTACGGAACTCACCTTAGCCTTACATGTCGTTAGAATGAGCTTAAGCGGGTGAGTGAGGAGTACAACGATCACAAACCTATTACATCAACATCTTATCATCACATTATATCTTAAAGTATGCCTAGTACATTTGGTTAAAGATATAAAGGTTTTGGTTGAACACGAGTTGAGGTTTGACACTAAATTTTGACGGAGGAATCAAAGCGTTACACGCGCCTTATTATGGATCATTAAGATGTAAGAATGAATTTGGGTTAAGCAACTAAGGATTTGACACTTTAGAATACAAAATATACATAATTAGCAAATATGTGGCACGTAGGAAATGCATGTGGCACGTACTTAACTTTTTCAGATTTTTGGGCAAATATGTGGCACATGCATACATGCATGTGGCACACATTTGACTCTGTTCGGGCTTTACACAAAAACTGTGGCACATGCATACATGCATGTGGCACACCTGGGCATGTTCTTGCTTAAAACGGGTTTTCACATCAAAATCGACCCGAACTCGTTTTTTTACCATTTTGGAACCATTTTGAAGCTACAAAACATGTTTCTAACATAATTTAGACAAAATCCATCATCAAAACTCTTTCCATTCCTCAAATCCAAGACAATCCAACCTAAAACCCTAAATTTGACCTAAAATGTGTTTTTGAGCTCAAATTCGACCAAGGGTCATTCAATCTCGACCAAGGCATGTTTATTTACTTATAATGATGCTTGAGAGTGAGAATTAGCTTACCAAAAATCCTTCAAGTGAATAACTTCAAAAATAAGCTATAAAAGACAAGTTCTTGCACTTGAAACCCTAAATTTTCAATATGATGAAGGTGAAATGATGATGATGATTAATCTTTCATGTAATTATTGTGAAACTCATTAAATGTTGATGATTTGCCAGAGAGAGGAGGAGAAAAGGTTCTTGGAGTAAATTAGAGAGAGAAAAGGAAGAGTTTGTGATTGGGTGGTGAATGGTTGGGTGGGATTGGATAAGGTTAGTGTTGGGTATGGGTCATGGGTCATGAGTTGTGGTTAATCCACGGGTTGACCCATACAATTAACTAGCTAAATTATGTATACGTCATATCCCGAGTCATATAATAATTTGGTAAATCGACCCGTTTAACATGTCATCTAGCCAATTAATCACAAAATGAGCCCAATAATATCATTGAATACGAAAGTTAGTCAGATTGCACATAAAGTCAAATGAGTCAAAATAACGGATGTTACATTATTCCCCCGTTAAAAGGGTTTCGTCCCGAAATCCAACAAAACGCTAATCACTAAACAATTGTGGATATTTAGATCTCATATGGTCTTCGCGTTCCTAAGTGAACTCGGCTCCTCGTCTAGCATTCCATCTAACTTTAACAATTGTGTAACGTTTGTTCTTGAGTTTCTTAACTTGACGGTCCAAGATCTCCGCGGGTTCTTCAACAAAATTAAGTTTCTTGTCAACTTGTATCTCATTCATGGGCACATGATGTGTAGGGTCCGCTAAACACTTACGTAGATTACAAATATGGAACACATCATGTACACCACTAAGTTCTTGTGGAAGTTCTAATCGATATGCCACCTTGCCAACCCGTTCTAGGATTTTGAAGGGACCGATATATCTTGGCCCAAGTTTGCCCCGCTTCACAATTCTTACAACTCCTTTCCAAGGTGACACTTTCAAAAGTACATGATCACCCACTTCAAACTCTAACGGTCTCCGTCTCACATCGGCATACTTCTTTTGTCGTTCACGGGCTACTTGCATCCTCTCCTTGATTTTGGATATTACTTTCGTTGTTTCAACTACAATTTCCGGCCCGATTATTTGGCTTTCACCAATCTCCGCCCAAGCTAGAGGAGAACGACATTTTCTACCATAGAGTGCTTGGAATGGTGCCATTCGTATGGTTGCATGATAACTATTGTTGTAGGAGAACTCGACCAATGGTAAGTGTACATCCCAATTACCACCAAAATCAATGACACACGCCCTCAACATATCTTCGAGCGTTTGAATGGTCCTTTCACTTTGCCCATCCGTTTGAGGATGAAACACCGTGCTCATGTCAATATGTGTACCCATGGCACGTTGAAAGGCTTTCCAAAATTCGGATTTAAATCGGGCGTCTCTATCAGAGATGATAGAAACGGGAACTCTATGCTTGGATACTACTTCCTTAATGTACAAACAGGCCATAGTGTCAAATTTGTCGGTCTCCCGAAGGGCTAAGAAATGAGTCGACTTCGTTAATCGATCTACAATCACCCAAATCATGTCATTACCCTTACTTGTTCTCGGCAACTTGGTGATGAAATCCATAGTGATTCGTTCCCATTTCCACTCGGGTGTCACCGATTGCACCAACAACCCGGGTGGCTTTTTATGGTCGGCCTTCACCTGTAAGCAAGTAAGACACTCACTCACATACTTGGCCACATCTCTTTTCATACCCGGCCACCAATAGAAGTCTTTCAAATCAAAATACATCTTATCCGACCCGGGATGGACCGAATAAGCCGATCGATGAGCTTCATCCATGAGAATTGTTCTTAGATTACCAAGAATGGGAATCCAAAGCCTCTCCACCAAGTATAGCCCATTATCATCCTTTCTATCAAATTGTTGCTCCATGCCATCCAAATTTTCGTTGCCAAAGTTTTCCGGTAAAGTAGCTTGCATTTGAGCTTCAATGATTCGATCACGTATATTTTGCCCAGCCGTAAGGCTCATAACCCTAACTCGTCTCGGCTTGACTCTTTCCTTTTTACTCAAGGCATCGGCCACAACATTAGCTTTACCCGGATGATAGCGGATATCACAATCATAGTCACTAAAGAGTTCCAACCACCGCCTTTGTCTCATGTTTAATTCACTTTGATTGAAAATGTGTTGGAGACTTTTGTGATCGGTGTAAATCACACACTTTGTGCCAAATAGGTAGTGTCTCCAACATTTTAAGGCAAATACAACCGCTCCCAATTCTAGATCATGCGTTGGGTAGTTCTTCTCATGCACCTTAAGTTGTCGGGAGGCATAAGCAATGACTTTACCCTTTTGCATAAGAACACAACCCAAACCTTGTCCCGAAGCATCACAATATAATAAAAAGTCTTCAACTTCATCCGGGAGAGTCAAGATAGGTGCATCACACAACTTATCCTTAAGAGTTTGCAAGGCTTGCTCTTGTCTATCACCCCATTTGAATTTTCTTTCTTTTTGAGTCAAGAGTGTGAGAGGTTGCGCAATTCGGGAGAAATTTTCAATGAATCTCCGATAATAACCTGCCAATCCAAGGAATTGACGGATCTCGGATGGTGTTTCAGGCCTTCTCCAATCCTTGACTACTTCAATTTTGCTTGGGTCCACATGAATGCCATCCTTACTCACCATGTGACCAAGGAAGTGGACCTTTTCCAACCAAAACTCACACTTGGAGAATTTAACATACAACTTCTCTTTCCTCAACAATTCAAGTACTTCCCGCAAGTTTGGTTTTAGAATAAACAAGTATATCATCAATGAAGACAATGACAAACTTGTCCAAGAAAGGTCGACACACCCGGTTCATCAAATCCATAAACACCGCCGATGCATTAGTCAACCCAAAGGGCATAACAGTGAATTCAAAATGGCCATACCTTGTACGAAAAGCCGTTTTATGAATATCATCTACATGTACTCGGAGTTGATGATAACCCGAGTGAAGATCGATTTTTGAAAAGTGCCTAGCACCTTGAAGTCGGTCAAAAAGATCATCGATTCTAGGAAGGGGATACCGGTTCTTCACCGTGAGCTTATTCAACTCCCGGTAGTCGATACACATTCTAAAAGACCCGTCTTTCTTCTTGACAAAAAGTATGGGAGCACCCCAAGGAGATTGGCTAGGGCGAATGAAACCTTTTTCTTGGAGCTCTTTAAGTTGAGTTTCTAGCTCTTGCAATTTGGTTAAGGCAAGCCTATAAGGAGCTTTTGCCACAGGAGCGGCGCCGGGTATAAGGTTGATACGGAAGTCAAGTTCATGAGATGGAGATAATCCCGGTAAGTCATCCGGAAAAACATCGGGGAATTCACAAACAATAGGAACGGTCTTCAATTCTACCTTTGAGACGGTAGCACTAAAGACCTTGGAATTTGAAGAATCGGAGACTTCACCTTGAACTCTAAGAATTTTACCGTTAGCATTGGCATTGACCGCAAAGGCTCGACCACGTGGTTGCACTTGGTGGCCTTGTTGTCCCCGATTTTGATTAGGCCCGGCAATTTGGAGTTGGTTGGGGTGAACAGCTACTTGAACTTGTTGTCCCACCCAACGTGGACAATTATTGCGGTAGTGATTAGGGCTACCACATTCGAAACACTCGCCTCTTCTTTGATTACCATGAGGGGGGACAACTTGAACGGGAGCCACATTCATTGGAGCTACTCTCGGAGCTCTACATTCTCTTGTTGTATGACCAAGTCGGTGACATTTGAGACAAGCCCCACATTGAAGGTTGGTGGGGTGATGCTTGTTACACTTGTTACAAAAGGGATGAGGCCCCACATAAGGCCTCCTTACTGGCTCAACCACCGCCATCACTCTTCACCGGTTAGCATTCTTCGAGTCAAACCTACCCATCTTTCTAGCCACACTAGTCTCCGCCACATCCTTCCTCTTTGATGATGAAGATGATGATTTACTCAATACACCGCTCCTCAACAAATCCTCGGTCACACTACCGGCTCGGTTAATAGCATCGGTCATAGAAGTAGGCATGACCGAGTTAACAAGAGATCGGACTTGTGGAGTCAAGACCAAAACAGATCTATCAATGGCCCGGGACTCGGGATTCACCAAGTGAAGGGTAGACAAGTCTTGAAACCGTCTAATGTAACCCTTGTAGTCGGCCCCGTCCATTTTGAGGTGGACAAATTCAATGGTTAGATTTTGGAGTTCATAGGGAGGGCAAAACTTTTCCTTCACTTTTTCCTTGAAATCGGCCCATGATACTATTTATGCGCTTTACACGCTACGTATACTTATATATGCGCTTTACACGTAATGTATACTTATTTACGCGCTTTACACGCAAGCTCACTTATCTATGCGAATTACACACATGCAAACCCTTTACGTGACATGGTTGGCTTACATTTGATATTCATCATGACACATGCATACATATGATACGTGACTTGGACATTTACATCACTTGTATTCATTTATTACACGTAACTATTTTATGCCATATGGTCTTATTGTGATTAGACATTGTGACTATCGACAATGGTTCCTTGTGAACCATTTCTACGAACTCACCAACCTCATGTTGACTTGTTCAGTACACTTTTCAGGTAATCAGGTGAACCCAAGGCAAGACGTATGATTTGATAGATTGTTGGACCCGGGCTTAGACTTACATGGATCAAGGATTCACATACCCTTCTTTTGCATTATGCTTAGGATCGATCGCCATCTTTTAGATTGTTTTGTAAACTTGTGATGGCTACTTGCTCCTTATGCATTTTGTGTTTGTACTTGTCTTAAACTTATTGAATTCACCGAATTCATTTATTTTCATTTAGTTGCCTACGATAATTCCATCATGTGCTATTTAATTTCCGTAATATTCTGGGCCCTAGTTCGGGGTGTTACACCACAGGTCAAACGATGTGACAGCTTGTAAAATGATTGTTGGTTTACCACTTCTATCAGCATATTGCCCAACCCAAGCGGTGGGGCAATTTTTCCACTGCCAGTGCATGCAATCAATGTTGCTTATCATTCCTGGAAATCCACGCGCTTCCCCAACATGGAGTAACCTTGCTAAATCATTTTCATTGGGCTTTCTAAGGTACTCTTAACTGAAACATGAAATGACACCTTCTACAAACTTTATAAGAGCCGTTCTTGTTACAGTTTCACTCAATCTTAAATATTCATCTTGTGCATCTGCTGACGTCCCATACGCTAACACCCGCATCGTTGCTGTACATTTTTGCAATGGTGACAAACTTTGCAATGTTTTTGATGAATTTTATTGATAGGAAATTGTGATTGTTTTTAAGGAATTCCATTGATAGGATACTGACTCGAATTTGAAAAAAACAAAGGGTTGTCATTGTTTTGGGTATTGGAAGAATCTCCAAAATTCAAGTAAATATTTGAAAACGAATGATCCATAAAAAAAATATGAAATGAAAAATTAGATAAAAGTTCTTATATATAAAAAGCTTTAAATAAAGTAGATGGGTGTAATAAATAAAAAGGTAATAAATATGTACAAATAAAAGTTAAATAAAACTATAAAAGTTATTTTGTTTCAAAAATCCAAATCAAATAGTTTTATAAAAAAATAAATACGTTTTTCTAAATAGCTCCGTTTTTAATAAAATTTATGTCAAAATGTTCGCAACGGAAAAACAAAGAATACTATGTTTTTATATTTTTAATAAAAGTTATAAAATATAAGATATCAAAGAAAATCTAATAAGACCTATAATCAATTATATACAATAAATTAATGTGAAAAGTCCACCACTAGAAAGTTAACATGTGGCAAAGATGATGTAACAAAGTATGAAACATATAGCTCGTTTTGGATTACAGATCGAACGCCTCTTTCAAACTTTTATAATATAATTATAAACGATCCACAATAAAAGTCACCGATAAGGGTGGTCTAAGCTTTAAGAATTTCCTAGTCTAAAGGTTTGTCATCATCAAATATGATGAAATTGATAAATCCTAATTAAGTCTAATTCTTCAAATTTGAAATACTTAAGTTAGGAATTTTTTTGGCTACATTTGTATCTAGGCATCTAGGTCAAACGAGATAAGCTTTTCCCAAGCTGAATATGTTTTTAGCTTGGATACTCCATCTAGTTTTTATTTTACTTCATGTAATCTAGTGTCAAATCATTTGGATATCATCTAGTCTACATTGATGATGGAAACTGGAGACAGAAAGCTTGAGCTGAATGTGAACGGCTTAAACTTAAAGTCAGCTTGAATAACTTAAGCTGAATGTGAAGATCGAGTTTGAGATCAAGTATAGCTCTAAATAAGTATGTATGATGTACTATTATGAGGATTTCATTGTGGAGGACTGATTTTCCATAGACGCCCAATTCCTACTGATCAATCCATGACAATCTCGAATATCTAATTAACTAAACACACAATATTAGGTATTTTCACACTCCTTTGTCATAGATTAGAACAATCGGATATAGCAAGCATAATAAAATGATTTGCATATATAAATCTCATAACCTTGTGAATTGTATATTTGAACTGTGTAAATGAAAAGATGTAAAATACAAAGGAGTTAATGAATACTTCAAATTTGTCAAATTCATTGTAACTTGCAAAGTAAAAGTAAATAACCACGATGACGTCTTCCACATGTTTGGGTCTTAATATCGTCTTTAACGGTATATGTGGGAGATTGAGATGTAAATAGCCTTAGCCCTACCAAAAGTAGAGAGGCTTTCAGTTTCTACCTTTGTTTCTATAGGGAAGAATTCCAATTACTTGATCCAACCCAGTTGTTCATTGATTGTAACTCGCGCCATACCCAAAATATCCAACATAACGATTTATACTATTTATATAAAAAGTTTTTTTTTAATCTTCAAAACACCTCTCTGTTTTTAGTTCTAATTTTTCACTACACTTTTTCTACTTAAATTACCCCTAAAAATTTATCTGAAGTTGTGAAAACTAAATGTACCAATTTGCTGAAACTGTAAATTGAGGTCGCCGTCGCCGCCACCATCAAAAATTCAAACAAAAATTCAAATTAGTTTAAATACCCGAAATTAAAAAGAAAAATAATATGAACATAACAACATAATAGTATAAAAAGTTGTGTTATATCAAATAACGTCAATAATCTCCACATAAAATGATTAAAAAGGGACCTATTGTCATCCTTATATTTCTACAAACACCTTTGGGGTGATGGTACCTTCAATAGGGACGAGCTGCCCCATTTGGATGATTACTTTATATCCTTTCGTGCTACACTGATTTGACAAATATTAATTTTCGATATATGAATTAGTGTTTTGAAAATAATATTTTAAGTTCACAACTTATTATATATACACTAGGTACATGTCTTTATAGTGAAGCGATGCGATGACGACGGAGACGAGTTGTGAAGGTGACAACGACGATGACGATGAATGATGGGGTGGTGGCGCTAATGGTGACAACGGTGGTGTAGCGTAGTAGTGATAGTGGTATGATTATTAATGTAAAGATAATTGATGTAAAATCGCCTAACTCAAAATTCCCTAAATGGTGGGAATGGTTTTACCAATTGGTAATCCCTTCCTAATTTCATCATAATTTTTCTTACATTTATTTTTAATACATAAAACCTTAAACTACGTATAAAACTAAAAATTGATTTGGAGATGATTGAGAATACTATTAGTATGGAAAGGCAATTTATTGCGAAATATGGGAGATGAGATGATTTTTGTCAGTACAATGGTTGTGGTTTTAAAAATGGGAAGATGTATGTATTTCTAAAAGGGTCTAGTATCTGAAAGCGTAAGGAACTTTTACATATTTCCTATTGTATGAATGAAACTTACATTTGGTGCATTGTAGGAAAAAACTTTGTAAAACTGTTCAAATAATGTAACATTTTTATATGCACGAATCAGAAACTTACACGTGGCAGCTCATATCATTTGCCACGTATACAAATTTACATTATTTGAACAATTTTCGAAAGTTTCTTCTTACAATACACCAAATATAAGTTACATTCATACAATAGTAAAAGTATAAAAGTTTCTTTCACTCCTAAATACTAAACCCTTTCTAAAAAACCTCCAAAGGTCGGCGAAGTAGCGTTAATGGCCTCCATGCATCAGCCCCCCCCCCCTCTCTCTCATCTTTCCTCGTTGAAACTCATCGAAAACTATCATCGAGACCGATGATAGGTTATGACGGTGTTACCGGATCGAAGAACTCGACGTCGACCCTTCATCAAGTCACATTCGCTCCGCCAAAGGCCTGAGGGATGTATAATGTAAATAACTTAATTAAAAATATTTTAGGTTTATTAATTGAAAAAATTTAAGTTAGTTAATAGATGATAGTGATAAACTGATAGTTTTAAAAACTTAAAAAAAAAATTAAAAATAAAATATACTTTATAAATGAGTTATTTTTGTCTACAAATCTATATAAGTTTTTCAATAAATATATTAAGAAAAAGCTATATTTAACGTGCATAAAAGGTCTGTATTTAACGTGCATATATTTATTATATTTATTTTTGCTATGAAAACCCGTATCGAACTAACCGGTTGAAGGACTTACCGACAAGATGGCCGATTTATTGTGACCGATCTAATTTAACAAGTGTAAAATATTTGAAAAACTCGTGTACGGGCAAAGACTTAAACTCTCTACCTATGGCTTGAAAGAATTGTTGTCTAAGGGTGGGGGGAGAGCTTGCCCACTCCTCCCCTCCCCAATTTTTCTTCTCCTCCCCTCCCCTCCCCGATTGCTAGGAGCACCTCGCCACCCCCTCCCCTCCCCTCCCCACCATTTTCTATTTAATTTCATTTCTATTTATATTTAATTACCAAACTATTAAACTTTTTATTTAATAAATTAAAATACAATTAAAAAAAATATAAACACTACAAAATCAAAAATTTTATTAAAAAAATATAAAATTTTAAAACACTACAAAATTAAATATGTTAGAAAAAATAAAAATAATATTAATGTATAAAAAATAACATTTTTACCCATTTTAACAAAAGCTAAAACTCTAGAAGATAAAATGTAAAAATTGAAATTAAATAGTTTGACTTTTTGTGGCATGGGGCTCTCGATCGTCTTCTCCAACCAAACTGCACATATATATATATACTAGATTTTTATCCCACGGAAGACGCGGGTAATTTTAAAAAAACGATTTGTAATCAGTTAATTATGTTAACTAATTGTTAGAATTAGAGAATTATTAAAGGTAAAAAGATAAAAAGTTTAAATCATAAAATTCCCCTCCCAAATACGGCAACACACCAATTACAGCATAAAATCCTATAAACATCCTTTTAAAATATATGGCAACACACCAATTACACTTTAAAATTCTATAATTTTATCTCCAACTATACAAACATCGTTACATATCCTTGGGCCTTTGGTAAGGACATGCATCAAAAAATATTTGAAAACATCCACATTAAAGAATGTTGTGAGTACAAAGGTTTTAAAATAACTTTGTATTGTATGACCATCATTTATTTAGCAAAATAAACCTTAAAATTTTTTATCTAATTACTTTATACCTTTTATTCAATTACTGCTCCATTTATTCATATAGGATGTACATATATTTTTTTAAACCGCATGACCACACTCGACTGCTTATCCCAATATTTATGGTTCAACTGATTTCCATATCTCCTGCTTACTTTGTTAGCCAAGATGTCGATTGAGGTAACAATTTAGCATTTTATTCTTCTTTAATTAGTAGTTGTATTTGCAATAATTGTTCTCAATTGTAGTAGGTGTTATCTGCAACCCTAATTTTGGTTTTATTTTTAGATCTAGGTTCATATCGAATTACCAATTAGTTTAAAACGATGGTTTCTATTACACATAAATAGTTTCTGTTACTAATGATTCTGTATTTAAATACCAGCATTTGGATTTCCAGTTTTTAATTTCGTTGGGTGATGATAAGAAGTTTGCTGAAGGTTTGGTAAGTATATATTTTTAGTATGATTGATTTCAAATATTAAGAACAATGATTTCATGTCTGGTATCTTTTTTATAATTTGTGTTGTATGTATTTATTTAATATAGATTTTACCCAAAGAGTTCATGCGCTTCATACCAGCAAACTGCCAGAAATTGAAATTGGTAGATTACCTTAAACGTAGGTACTATGTTTCAGTTGAATATGTTGAAGATGATTGTGTAAAGATTCATGGTGGTCAGTGGGCTTTGTTTTTGGAATCTCGATCATACCAAGTTTTCTGTCAATTATGTTTCACTTGGATACATAAGCAAACTTTTCAAGTTGATACTTTCAGTCCAGATGGTCGAGAGTACCGGGATATTCCTGGTTCTTGTGGGATTTGCAGTTGTATTATTCAGGTTGTTGATTCTACATTTTTAAAGCAGGTATATTTCATTTAAGTACATGTTCAAACCTTTTGTGTTTATGTGATTGTATGTTGTATGTCTTTAAATCCCTTTTTCCATGTAGGCATTTTATCCATTGTTGTTGTGGGACTTAAATGCAAGTGTTTCAAATTATGATGAAACTTTTACCAAGGTTATTGGCAAAAGGTTTGAAGATAACATAAAACTATTTTTTCATGGTGGTGGTGAAGAAGAAAGAGTTGCAGGTGGTTTTGAAGGTCTTTCTTGGACCAATTTTTGTTGTAAAAACAATGTTAAAGTTACTTACTTTATGAGGTTGTCAAAGTTAAAGAATCTAACTTTCAAGGTGGATGTATTCAATAATCATGGGATTGGTGAAGATGCACTTGCTTTAAGTAAGTTTTCAGTTTGTGGTATCAATTGTTAACATTATGTTAAACACATTTATGAGTTATGTCATTGTATTTGATTTTTTAATGTAGGTATTGAAGAGGCTGCAGATGATCACCTGGGTTTGGTGTCCAAAGATGAACATATTAAGGAAATAAGTAACCATCAGTGTAGGGGTCATCATTTGAATCATGAAGACTTTAACCCCTATTTTTTCCAAAAGGTTCAATATCATGGTGTGCAAACACCTATTATGGTACAAACACTATATACTTTTTGCATCTTTTTGGATAATTAAAATGACTGCTATTTGCATATTTGAAATTTAAGATATAAAGTTTCGGTGCTAGTGGATTAAGTTTACAAAAGTTTGTTTTTGCAGGCTGTCCCCAAAATCTTTGTTAGTACACACAAATTGTTCACTTATCCACAGGTTATTCTTCATTATCGTCAAATGGTTTTCAATGCGTCATTGGAATTGTGCATTGATAGGCAGTTATATGGTGATGTAAGCTACCTATTTGTGGTAATGGATTGGGGTACTTTTATTGAAAGAACAAAGTTAAAGGCTTGTAATTGGATTCGGTTTGCATTGAATGTTCAGAAATGTGTACCTGGAGAAGTTATTGTTCTTGATGTTTGTTAAGAATGTAGTTGTCAGTAGAATGATGTTTTAAAAACTTTGAAGTGTTTATTTAGCCTGGCTATTGAATTGTTTAAACTTTTGTTAGTGTTGTGTAATGATTTGAAGTTTGTATTTTGAGCAGTGAATTTTTTTTTTCCAGTTTATGTGAATTTGATAATCACCTGTTTAGAAAAGAAGTGTCCTGATCATTGCATTACAAATCACAATTACAGCTATCAAAAGTAACAGTCATTGAATGTACATTACGAAAACAAACGTTTACATCAATTAAAAACTACAAACGTTGACATTCAGATTTTGATATTCACAAGTACTGAAGCACTTCTTTGTAGACTACATTTGTAGTTGTGTTCTTCACTTTCGAGTGTTCATCTTGAATTAGAATCTTCAATCCTTCCTTGCTTTTCACTCTCTAGAGTGCTACATACAATTGGCCATGACTAAAAACAGGTCGTGGAAGGTATAAACCAACGCGATCGAGTGATTGTCCTTGGCTCTTGTTTATCGTCATAGCAAAACATACTGAAATCGGGAATTGCTTTCAACAAATCTTAACTAGAATCATTTTATCCGATGGTGTCATTTTCAACCTTGAAATTAAAGTATGAGTGTCAATGTTTGTTCCTGTGATGATTTTGGCTTCTATTACATGTTTTCCCAATCTGATAACTTGTAATCGCGTGCCATTACACAAGCCATTTTGTTGATCGAGGTTCTGCAGTAACATTACTGGGACTCCAACCTTCAACACCAACTTATGATTCGGTAATCCGGCCAATCTAAGTCCGTTTATGACTTCTGTTGAGAACAAAGCTGCATCAATTGCGTTGCTATCTTCAGATTCACATATGTTATCAGAACTGAGATATGTCATTTCCTCACCGGGCATCATTTCTAACAGCTTCTCATTTATGGTTCCCACCACATCATGAGTTGGTGCAAGAATAGCACATTGTTGAAAAAACATCGAATCCGGCAAACTGTTTAGCATATCTGGATATGTAAAATTAATCAACTCAAACATGGGATCCTTTGATTCAGCCACTAACAACTCCTTTGGTATTTCAATTTCTGCTTCCCCATCATTTTCATCACCTAGAACCCCATCTCCCACTTTTAAAATCCATTCAGCAAATTCTTGAACCTCTTGTAAATCTTGTTGTTGTGTTCCAACTTTGAGCCTCATATTCACTGTCAATTTAAGCACTTTACAGTGATGCCATATATATGAGGAATTTAGACTTGAATTTACAATCATGCTTCTGGTTCCTTTTGGTATGACAGGCAAGATTTGTCTAAAGTCACCACCAAAGACCACTACTTTGCCTCCAAAAACTTTGTCTTCGCTGTTTGGTTGGATTGATCTTAGAATATCCCTAATTGTTCTATCAAGAGCTTCAAAACAATGTTTGTGTATCATGGGAGCTTCATCCCAAATGATCAGTTTAGTGATCTTGATCAATGCTGCCAAGTCACTACTTGGATCTATGGAACAAATAGAGTTTTCAGTGATGTTAATTGGGATAACAAACCTTTGAATGTGCAGTTCTTCCACCAGTTAGTAAAAGTGATGTTATCCCACTTCAGGCTACATTTAGCACAATTTGGCCTTGTGATCGTAATGCAGCGGTTAGAGTCTTCCAAAGATAAGTTTTCCCTGTACCTCCATATCCATAAACGAAGAAAACTCCTCCTTCGTTTTTACCAACAGAACTAATAACGGTATCATAAAGTTGTTTTTGTTCGACAGTTAAGCAACCTAACAACTATTGATGTTCAATACCTAGTGCCCTTTTATCATAAAGCAGTTCATTAGCAATTAAGCGGTTATGGAGTGATGCAACATAATTTGTTGTGGGGAAAGGCATGTCGGGAAAGTTTTTGAGGGTACTGCCATTGTTAAGTAACAATTGCTCGATATGTGATAGGCAGAGATTGTCAATATCTTGTTCTTGAAGCTGCAAACCTTTAATTTATAAAAATGGGATTAGAAACATATTGTTTTATGTTTAATTTTACAAAATAAATTAACTGATAAATGTATATTAAGTGTAAATAAAAATACCTAGGCAATTTAAAATTCTTCTTTGCATATGTAAGATATCTTCACTTAAAACTTTACATGTTTTCTTCCATAAATCATCAGGCCGTGCTACAGAAGTTGAAAATAACAATTGGACAAAGAAGGTTCTGAGATATGATGCTGTTGCCCAATGAGATGCTTCCAAAATTGCATCAACATATTCTTTATCATCATCAAAAAGTCCTAACTTGAAACATGCTTCTTTGTAACTATCACATTTACGTCCATTGACTGTTATAAGTTCTTTATAAGATTTTGGTCCAACAACATGATTGAGCAGTATTCTCAAATAATATACTTCACCAAGGGACGGGGGGACATAGCATATCCTCCCTATAGAACCACGTCCTTGAACAGATCTTCGTTGCCATTTCCTTTTGCTATGTATCCAAACATAAAATTGTGGGATTTCGACATACTTCAACGTCCTTGAAAATAGATCTTCTGCATTTAATTTTATCCATTGAATTGAATGATTGACAGTTGGATTTGTAACAACATCACATAGTTGGGCTTCATCATCATATACTATGGTCTGTTCATTTTCACAGTGAAATGGCAAGATTTCAACAGGAGGATATCTATAATGAATATCAAAGCCGAAAATTCGCCAAGCCGCTTCAGAAGCGGAAACATACCTAAATTTTAATGATGTAAAACAATAGTTAGTTATCTATATTTTTGTTACTCAATTATTTGACATATGTTAAACAAAAATTAGCATCATGTAAAATTACCTGCAATCCCATTAAAAGTTACACCATGTTGCACCTCTGTACTTTTGTAGAAGTTGCACTTTAGGTCATTTTTAACCACAGGAAAAGGGTCATCATTCTTACCAACACCAAACCTCCGGATTATGACTGCAGTATCCTCTTTGATCTGCTTATCAAAGATAGGAACCAACTCTTTCTTGACCGTACATTGGATTTTTTCACCCTATAAAATTACATAAAAAAAATAAAATTAGAAAACACTTTAGAACACAACATATACAAAACATAGTCCAACATTTACAAAACATCCATATACAAACAACTATATAGGTTTACCCTCTCGTCAACCAAAACCATCTCAATCCTCTGCAAGGGATTAATCCATCGACGGATTATCCTAACCTTCATGTTGATGAAATCTTTTGAAGCATCTAGTTGTTCGACAAACAAAGTTTGGTTGTGAGCCATGAAATTTGAGTTTGAAAAAATGGGAGAGAATTGTGTGTGAAAAGATATGGATTGTGTATTTGTGATTGGATTTCCGATTCTTATTCTTAATTGAATCAATTGTAGATCTCAACAAGCATAAGCAGTGGTGTCAAATCTTGAATTCGGTTCCCCATAAACAAAGACGTACTTTGTATAGATATAATATATATATATATATATATGTATTATGTATGTATATTCTGCAACTCTTCTGCAAATATACCCATTGTGCGGCTAGAGGTTATGGGGAAGATAATTAGCATTTAATGCTTGAGTGTAAACAACCATTATTCGCCATCCGTACAACAACCAAACTTTAGTTTTTTAATTTAATTATTAATACAAATTTTAAGCACTTACCCTCTGTTTGTGAACAACACTCCGGCCCAAACACCAATTTGAAATCCTGCATGCGTTTCCCAACACTCCCGCCAAACACATATTTGAAAATGAAGGCTTTATCCCCCTTCCATAATACGCCCCCACACACACTAAAAACACCAAAAAATACATACAACCTGACATCACAAATCCGATGTAGAAGAGGCGTAGTGTTGACACGTCAAGCTTGTGATGTCACTGGAGTTGTGTTCTTTAGTATGAAAAGGGAGATATATTATATGTATATATATACATGGAAATGGTTTTTTTTAATTAAAAAAAAAGCAGTGATTAGTAACGGTCCAATCTACCGGCACCACAACTGGCACGACGCTCCCCACTTCGCTCCCCTCCCCACCGGTACCGGGGGGTCGGAGCGGTGTTCCATCCGGTACCGGCCCGGTACTGGTCCCCTCACCTCACCACTTCGTCCACCCTAACAATTCCTTCGAACTCTAGTCCACTATGTCTATGGCTTATGCAATAACATAAATATTATATGTTTATAAATTAGATTTATATATACAAAATGCGAATATCTATACTATATAATAAAACAAATAAGGTTTCAACTTTCAGTTTAAATAATGTATACATGTTAATACATAATGTACCATACATCAATGTCTACAACTTTCTCTCTGCTACATAAATCCTTTTATTTCTCTAATTCTATCAAAATTTTTTATCTCAAAAACCGTACATCGATAAATTATAAAAACTATATGGGTGTTCTTAAAATTTCATGCTCTTTCATTAGAGATGTCATTCGATATAATTTCGATGAATTTTTAAATTTGAGGGCGAAGCCCGTACGGTTAAGAGCCTAAGACATTTGGCTATAGCATTCTATGATATATCACCTTCTATGAGCTATCACACTTTGTGACTTATCACCCTCACTATCTCACTGTCACAACGCGCGGATATTTGGTCTCGTATATAATAATAGAAGTTGGTTATTTGTCCAATTTATAAGTTGGTATTTGTTTAGACTAGTTGAACCTTAAAATGCCCATTTTATTATGTGTATTGGTAAGCAAATCTCAAGATTGTTGAAAGTGCTTTATATATTTTTATATTTATCATAAAATTTTATATATTTTTATATTTATCATAAAATTTAGGAGATCTCAATTTTTTACATAGATATACAAATTTTTTATATAAACCGAGTACAAGATTGCATTTAGCATTTTTATATAATTATTTCCATAGCTGGTCTAGAAAATATTGATTTTTTTTTTTTTGTGACGGTTAAATACTTGATAGACTAATTTCAAGAAAGACCTCCAAACCATTATGTATCAAAAATTCAACAAAATAAATAAGAATAATATTAAGCCCATTACCCCACATTGACAAAACAAAACCAAAGCCCAGTTCCAAATAAAATCTTCCAAAAACAACGTTGTTAGGCATGTGCCCATGTGCATGGAGAACTGCGCTACAAATTTAAATTTTAAAAAACAAATCAATGGCTAAAAAAAGTTTGAAAAGTAAAAAGTCATCCAACACTCGATCGTTTTTATATAGTACTCGTGGCTGACATACACGAGTGAGTAGTGACTGATAGCTCAACTTACTGACACACACTCACTGTGTGATTTCTAGTTGTATCATTTATTTTGAAATTGAAATTAAGGTACACAAAAAAAATCTGAAAGAAAAATGTCGTCTAAACCGAATGGTTCAACTTCTGATCTTTTGAGTTGGTCGGAAACTCCACCTCCAGCAGCTGATTCCGGCAATGTCAAGGCTTCCGGCAACCCCCCTCGTTCTCATCAGGTGATGAAGTATTATTAAACTATTATTATTGTGTGTGTGTGTGTGTGTGTGTATATATATACAGTATTAAGAAAGATTTGAATAATTAATTGAACAGCCATCGGATGGAATAAGTAAGACGTTATTTGGGGGTCAGATTAGTGAAGAAGAAGCTGAATCTCTTAATAAAAGGTATACTATCAACCAGCAGCTTAATTATTCATTTTATTTCTTGACTTTTATAATTAAATACTGCATTTAGATCTGGTTATATATAATGGAGTGATTGCTTTTTAAAATCTCTTGGGGGTGAAGTCCATGGTTCAATCCCTGGCATGAGTGATTTTAGGATTATTTGGTGTAGTTTAGGAGTAGAATAGATTTGCCGTTAGAAAAAAAAAGATTTGATTTCGGGGACTCTCTATGTTTAAATGACAATGACTATAAGACAACAATAGCCCAAAACCGCTTTTAAAAAGTTGTCAAATTAATATGTTTTCTCAAAGTTGGGTGGTAGGTGCTCGTCTCTAGGAGAGAAGATAGGGGTGTTCAATCCCTGGCAATGGTGAATTTAGGAATATATTGAGGTAGGTTTGAGTGGGGTAGTTTACGCATTAAAAATGGCACTAAAATTGTTGTCAAATTAATATGTTTCCTCACAGTTAGGTACTTGGGGGGTAGGAGCTCTTGCATTGTTGCCTCTAGGAGAGAAGATCGTAGTGTTCAATCCGTGGCATAGATGAATTTAGGAATATAATTGAGGTAGGTTTGGAATAGTGTACTTTAGCCGTTACAAAAAATGTTTCTCACCTGAACAATCATACTGAAAATAACACCAGACAATATTCCGAATAAATAAACAATAACGTTTCTTTCACTAGTGGTCTCACCTGTGCCGGGATCCTGACAGGCGTGGTTTTTGGAATCACATGCACCAAATGTTAACGTTGCGCTCGTTCTTAGTGATTGCAAGTTTATGTATAATATAAAATTATTAAATAATGGCTAATACTCATCTTACCTTAAATTCTAATTATTGGACTCTGTATTATTATTTTTACGTATGCAATGACATGTTACTACATTAGAACTCATGAGTACACGGGTGATATACATATGCAATGACACGGGTTGTCGGGTTATAAGATTTAAACTATTGATATTTCTTTTATGTTTGTCCAGTTCTATATTGTTTAGATAATAATCAAATCAGTTAGAGACCTTTAATATATATATTAATCTAACTAATTAACAAATCAACATATGGATTTTAAATGATGTTTCATTTTCATCAAGATAAGATATGTTTCAAATTCAATCAGTAATTTTAAAGCAGGTTAATTAAACCTGTTCGAAACTGGAAACTCAAAAAGCATATGTAAATTTTGATGAACATTGAGTAATTGGTGTTTGAACATTATATGTAAGATGACATGGCTTTGTATTATGGTTGGTATCTACTTGCAGAAAACCATGTTCAGGGTATAAGCTTAAGGAAATCACTGGTAACAAAATATTCGGAGTTGAATCACCTAATTCTGGGTCTTCTGGCAAAAGAACGTCAGTTCGTATTGTACAGGTAATTGTGATACATATTAATGACCATGTTAAACTCATTTGGTAGAAGAAAAGTAACTTGTATTGTTAAAGGGGAATACTGAACCTTGTATTGTTAAAGGGGAATACTGCACCTTGTATTGTAAAAAGGTATCTATTTGGCTGCTGCGTCATGTGTGCTAACGAGTTTTTGGTAGCCAGTTTTATTTTCGTTTAATGAAGATGACTGAACTTGTTTGTCACAGTTATCAATTGATATCATTCTACTGGACGAAAACACAAATATGTAAGTCAGGTTGGAGTGATCGAAACACCTTTTTGCGACTATATCTAGTTTTTTGTTACAAAAGTTTATCAGAGCTTGTACTCATTAACAATACACTTCTGACTTACTCACCTGGTTGAGCTTCAACCCATTTGACTCATTTCCTTATCGCCTATTTTTAATTCTAACAATTTGAAAGGCTAACAGAGGAGCATAGTCCAGATAAACAGTTCTTAAGTAAATTTGCTGCATTCGTGACAATTAAAGTGTGCAAACAATGATCTCAAAAGTAGATACACTGATCAAACTTTTACATCTATAGTGGCCAAACATATTTTCTTTGTGGACAGTACTTGATTTAAGATTTAGAATGGTCAGAAGAATGTATGTAATTGTACAGCTTGGAAAACTTAATATACTTAATGGTACACTGGCCAGACAATTGTTTCCATAACCTCTAGTTTCTTTTGACTCTTATAACATTTTATAAATTAAACTTAAATAGTATTTAAGTTTAAAACCAAATACTTTCAGCAAGCAACAAAAGGGATGAGCCAGATATCCTTTAGTAGTGAAGAGGAAGTATCTCTGAAGAAACCGGTTTCTGTCCCTGAGGCAGCAAAGCAACGCGAACTAAGTGGAACATTTAATGACTCGAACACGAAAATTAAGAAGCCATTGTCCGATGCCAAATGCAAGGAGCTCAATGGAAATGACATTTTTGGCCCTGCCCCAGAGATTACCCCTCGGAACCTGGAGGTTAAAGCAATGAAACAGTTTGAGGAACCTGCACCACCACCCCCCAGAAACATTCGAACTTCGGTTAGAGTTTCAAATGTAATCCTTCATTCTCTACTTTTGATTAAAATAATAAGATTGGCCATTTAGCTATGAAGTTTATGTCCTTGTAACCTATTTCTAGCATATAGTAGAGGTGATGATTTCAACTTATTTATACTAAAACGTGTTAATTTGATTAACATTTTCATATGAGTCAACCAGTTAAACTAAGATAATTTGCTAGAAGAACGGATAAGCATTTATAGTTTCCATATCATATCAAACTAAAGTGTTTATGACATCCTAAAGTTGTTCTAATTATAAGTTAAATCATTATTTTTCTAAGCATTTATGTTACCATAGGGGCATAGTTTTATTTAGAAAACTAAAAATTTAGACAAAAAGGTGTCGAACATTTTATCCCAGGTTCATTACCTGATAAAAGGTTGCAAAACAAGCTGGTTAGTTAATGGTTGAAAAGTGTTTGGATCATATGCATTGACTTTAAGTACAGTTCAAATTGAGTCGAATTGACCTGCCAACACTTTCACTATATTTGAATCGATTAACTAATGTATTTATATGAGTCTATTTCTTTTGTAGAACAGTTAGTTGGTTTTAAGTATTTTAGTACATTTTAGCTGACTTGGTCAGTTTGGCTCGGTTTTTGTGTGGCTTATTTTTGGTATTGTACTCAGTTGCGAATAATCAATAAGTTATAAACTGGTTAAAACTCGAAAGTAAGACTGTTCAAAATTAGTGAGATAGGCTTAATCATAGTGTATTAGATTAGTTCTTTGCAGGGGATCCTTGTGTTTTTGCTTAGAATTTATGCAGATGAGCTTCAAATGGTATTCAAACTCATGGCGATTACTTATTTACTTGCTAGATAAAAGTTACAAGAAAATTTCCATTCTTATCTTTTTCACTTAGTTGCTATTTTGTGTTCTGTTTTGACAGCCTGCAGGGGGTCAAAGTAATATCATGTTCAGTGAAGAAACGGAGGTGAAAGCAACAAAGAAAACAATTCACAATCAGAAGTTTGCAGAGTTGACTGGGAATGATATCTTCAAGGGAGACGTGGCGACTCATGGGTCTTCTGAGAAGCCACTGAGCAGTGCAAAGCAGAGAGAAATGAGCGGAAGTGATATATTTGCGGACGGGAAGGTGGAATCAAGAGATTATCTTGGTGGCGTGCGTAAACCGCCGGGTGGTGAATCTAGCATTGCTTTAATATGAACTACTTGGCTTATTTGACTCCTGCTACTGTAACGTTAATAAACAATGATACTGAGTATGCATGTTCTAGATATAGATTAACAATTGCTGTTAACGTGTTTAACAAACATTAACATGCAAGAGTCAATGATATTAGCCGTTTTTAATGGTTAATTTGCAATAAACTTTGTAATTTTGGGGTTAGGGAACTTTGTTACTTCGTCATTTAGTAGGAACCATGGTTGCTTGCTTGTAATGAGGATACAAATATGATGGATTGATGGTTAAGAATTTACAGTATTTTCCCCATGATATCTTCTCCACAATCTCCTCATTTTTCAATAAACCGTCTAATCTATAATGACTTTTTATTGAGAGTAGAGTCACATTTCATTGATGGTAATCAAATTTCATTGCTAGTCATCTATCATTATGTAAATACATGCTAACATGCATTACTTTTTAATATACCAATGGACTAATTTACCAACAAATTAAAACATACAAGTAATTGAAACATCCTTTAATCAACACATATGTCCCTTTTAATTTATATCCTAATTTTTAGTTTCCTAACACTAATCAAATTTGTTATTATATTATATTTGATAATAACTTATTATATCGTTTGTGATGATTTTGTACGATCGTGATTATGTATATCTTATTGGAACCACATTAAATATGACCGTCACTGATCGTTTATCATTCGCGATATGATAATTGACAATAACTAAAATCCCTATGTCTAATAAATATACGATGGACGTATTTACTCTTAAAGGCATATTATAAAGTTTCTCATTAGATGATTGTAACTACGAAGACTTATATTGCACATACTAAACATCAAGGGCTAAAACTATAAATGCTCTCTCTGCAAATAGAGAGCCATCCAACCATTTGAACCCTAATCTTCCACCCTCTTTGTGTGTGTTTTCTCACCCAAACTCATAACATCTAATAGCAATCATCTTGTTTTGGGAACCCAACATCAATGACAAACATTCTTACTTTTACAAGGTCCTCTATATCATCAGATACACATTATTATTATCATGTTTTCATTATATTTACAATATGAATCATATTAATTCCAACATATCTTTCATATATAATGTTAAATCATAATTAAAAATTACAGGTTTTTTAGTTAAAACAATCCATATTCTGATGAGAGCGTACGACATGTCATTATTATATGTTATATAGAACGAATTGAATGAATGGATATGGAGAAAAGACATAGCTAGAAAAAAGGACGTTATGTGCAAGCTAGATTAAGGAAGAAAGTGTAAAAGTTGGAAGTAAAATGAAAACCAACACACCGTTTCATATCAAACACATAAAAATTTTTTATTTTTTATTTTTTAAAACTACATATCAAACACATAGATGGTTTTGTTTTTTCATTATGACACATGTAAATATACAACTAGAAAGCATGATGACAATCATATACATTGTTCTCTATTTTTATATTTTCCTTTTCTATTATTTAAAACTAGAATTTTTATCTAGGCGTTGCCCTAGACTGCCGCCGCATCATACAAATATACATCTAGCATTACCTAAAAGTTTGGACACTTAAAGTTTACTATAAGGGGTCGAAAGTGAAAAAAATGGGTAGCCAAAATTGTAAAAACCAAGAGTTCGATAGTGAAAGTTAAAAACCTTATAATAAGAGATATAAAGTAAAAAAAATAAAGATTTGATAATTAAAGTTAAAAACTCAAAAGTTAATTAATAAGAATTTAAACCTTTACAAAAGTAAAGTATACTTAAGTTTGTATGAAAATGTTAGACTAAAGTTAAAAACCTATAAGTCAAATGGTAAAAATAAGAAACTCTAAAAATATACTATCGTTAAAAAAATTTAAAAAAATTTTTAAAAATAATGTCGGCATAACGTAAGCTGACGTCAGCAAATGTACTTTAGATAAGTCTGTCCTTTTATATATATATATATATATATAATATGACATGCTTTTTACTTTCGAGACATGTATATTTATATAATATTTATACATGACAAAACATAGATTTTTATTATTTTTTTATATAATGATAAAGTAAGTTTTTTATATTTTATATATATATGAACTTTTAAAAGTAAATGAATGAAATTTTACTTTATGTGTATACATATGAACTTTCTAAATTATACATCTTCTTCGTAGTATATGTTTTAGTATATGTATATATACATATATTTTTTTCAGCAACATATGTTTTAATATTATTATATTTAAAACAAAATATTATTAATCTCATAGCCACTAATAAGCGTATGTAATTTCAAACATGTAAAACCAATGAACATTTTAAGATACACATGTTACTAGCTTATATTTTTTTCAGCGACATATGTTTTAATATTATTTTATTTAAAACAAAATATTTGTGTATTATTAATCTCATAGCCACTAATAAGCGTATATAATTTCAAACATATAAAACCAATGAATATTTTAGGATATACATGTTACTAGCTTATATAGTTTCTCACCCCTATTTTAAAATGAATTAGGTAGAGTTATTCTATTCACAAAACATCATACAAGGTACTTTTTGTAAACGATCAAGTGATCAACATTTGCTGTTTTTGCCCGCAGCAAAGCTTCCCACTAGTTATAAATATATAATGAACTTGTATTTTATTAGGGGTACTAATACAAATAAAAATCTCTTTATATATATTTAAAATTTTCTTATAATATTATAATTTCTGGACTGTATTTGATATACAAGAGCACCTTTATATTGCCAACTCTTGACAACTTAAGGTGAATGAGCAAATCTCCTTTGAGTATTATTCAAGTTCTCTTAAAGCGTAAATTCTAATTAAATGTTTTTAAGTCTTCCTCTCATGTATAGATTTGTCTAGACTCAAATTTCATAGTTATTTGCTACTCCATGTTGAATATGCGAAAGTTTCCGCACGGAAAGATACGAAGGATTTTATCATTAGTGATTAGTGTACTTGCTTTATAATTCCGCAAATCTTAATAGAATACAAGAATAATATCTTTGTTACAGTTAATTCGGAGGTCAGGTACTCCTCCAAGTGATACTTTATTACTTTTGTTATTTATCATCAAGTTTAAGAATTGTGTGCCTAAAATTCTCAAACCTAAATGACTATTATCTATGATATAGTTAACTATCATCAAACTAACATTTACAACCATTACAATACAAATAGCTAAAATGGTTATAGGAGTTGTACATGGCAAAGATACATTCAGATTCTCAAATCGAGTTGCGTTCTCAATTTGTGCTTTGTCACGTTTGTAACTCTCTAAAACAAGTACAATGAAAACATCAATTATCTTAACAATGAGCATTTTAGTCAATATAAATATATGATGATAATTATAAATTACCACATTGTTAATGTCGTCTCTAAAACCATAAACTTAACTTAATCTTTGTAGCAGCTTTATAGCGTATTCACATATAGTACCAAAGACTTTTTTGAAATTTTTTAAAAAGTTTTGAGATTTTATTTTTCCCTACAATGTAAACAACTTTCCACAAGATATATTGTAGGTCACTAAAAGGGAAATAAAAAAGCTACCGAAAAGAATAAATGGAATGTGAAGGAAAAAAACTGCCATTAAATAGCATGCGAGTGTCAAGATCCGAACATTAAAAGTTAATAAGTTTATAATGGTAATAGTAGTAATAATAAAAATAATATATGTATTAAATTAAAAATTAGTTAATGATAAAACATGAAAACTGAAGAAAGGAAATAAAGGAGAAAAGGGAAGAAAAAAAGTGAAATAGGTAAGGTAATAGGAAAAAAAATATCTTTTGGAAGTGAAATAAGTAAGACAGGGAGGAAAAAAATAGCCATTAAATGGATTCGAGTTTTCAATATTTGGACTAATGAGTCATATTTTATACATGGAAGCTGGAAGTTGAAATAAGTTAGTGTTGAACATGCAAAATAGGAAATACAATACGTAAGCATGAAAGATGGTTTTTGAACGTCGGAGATCATTGAATAATTATTCTGCATCGCAACTGAATATTAACTTTGTTTGCAATTGTGTCAAGAAAAACCCAAATTGAGTAGTGGAACGAGGGCTTAAAGCCTGTCCGTTGGACGGCGAGGATGAAGGAAAGTTGTCTTTTTGATTGAATTGGTTGATTTTAGTGAAAAATTAACTTATTCATAATCGATGGTTAATTAATTTATCTACTAAACAGGGGCATTAGAATGAGATACACCAAAATAGTATATAATAGACCACAAAGATGTATTAGCAAATGGAAATAATATGAGTGACAAATTCAGAGTAAATAAGCATGTCACTCTCATAAACATAGAGTTATTGTGAAAGCATACTAAAGTTGCAAATTTGGAAACGTAATATGCGTATAGAATCCAAACAAAATAACCTGTCTACGTTGCTCACAAATTTTTAGATATATTGCGAAAGCAAAAGTAAAGTTCCAGCTGGGAAAAAGTGGTAGCAAAGGTAATGATGGTTCTGTTGATAATATCGATTTTATGATTAGTTGGTTATTTGTTACATATTCCCCATTGTAAAATAAGTAAAAATAGTTATAGACATACATCCGGTTCTACAAAATCTGCAACCGGTAAGGGTACATATGTTCACCACCAGCTATAGTTGTAGATTTATGAAAAAGACATGAATATCAAGGAACATAAGCTTCAAATATAACTATGCATTTGCCTAAAAATGTTATTGTACTATATGTCTTCGTCGTCACTATTATTATACTTCAATTGGATTTTTCGTTGACCCAGTTGATACGGGAGTAATAGCCTTGTCCTGAAATAGTATGTTCTGGTTCGAACAACGACTATGTTGGAGTTTTTGATTTCATTGTCGTTTTCTACGTTCATTTCATTAATTGTTGGGTTGTATACTTCGGTATCCATATGATCTTGTGTATCATTAGACGGTTAGTGATGTAATGCAATATTGTTTTGTTGGTTGAGCCCTTAGTTGTAGACATACATCCGGTTCTACAAAATGTGCAACAACCGGTAAGGGTACATATGTTCACCAGCTAGAGTTTGTAGATTTACGAAAAAGACATGAACATTAAGGAACATAAGCTTCAAATATAATTATGCATTTGCCTAAAAACGTTGTTGTACTATATATCTACGTCGTCGCTATTATTAAATACTTCAATTGGATTTTTCATTGACCATAGTTGATCCGGGATTAATAGCCTTGCCCTGAAATAGTATGTTCTGGGTCGAACAAAGACTTTGTTGGAGTTGTAGATTTCATTGTCATTTTCTTCGTCCATTTCATTAATAGCTGGGTTGTAAACTTTGGTATCTATACGATCTTGTGTATCATCAAACCGTTGGTGCTCTAATTCAATATTGTTTTGTTGGTTGAGCCCTTGTTCTACTAGTTCCTCATATGTCATATTCAGATGTATTTTTTCCTTTTTGTGTGTGTGTGTGTGTGGGGGGGGGGGGGGGAGGTCTAATTGAAGACATTGTGTTGTTTGATTTCATTGCTCACATTTCATCTGCTGCGGGCCGATGGTTAGCCGTTTTGAATTTCAAATTTTGTTTAAATTTAATAAAACAACAGTTTGCGAATATAAGAGTAACAGAGAAGTAGATGATATTTTAAAATGATGAGCCTACAGTAAGATCAAGTTAGCGGAACCGATTGTAATCAGACATGTGACCCAATTCATGGTAAAATGTGGGTAGAATTATGCCAAACACAGTCTAGATGTTGCAATTGATTAGAGTCATAATTAAAAGAAAGGAAATATGATGGTGCATATAACTGTTCATAATTTTACGGATTCTTGGTCATATGCTTATGTGAAATGTGATTGACATTGATTGTTATTATAAGCCAAGTACACATATTAAAACGGGAAAATAATAAACCGCAAAAATTGAATTGGAACGGGTTGTACATATTGGTACCTTTGCAAAGATCGTGTTTGGGTTGAATTTTTTATATTTGCTATCATAAATTGCTCGTTTAGTCCACTTTTTCCCCATGAAGATCTATGATTTACATGTTCCCTGTTTTGATCGGTGATGATTCCAAAAAGCTAGGGGGTTGAATGCAGATGAAAATCGTTAATTAATTAGGGGTTGGTTTTGGGAGGAAATTGGTAAGTATGAGCAATGATATTGATTTGGAGTAAAAAAATTTAATTGCGTATAAAGGTCGACCCAAATTTGTTAGTGAATTTTTTTTTCCACATTGGTTTTAAGAGTCATTAGTTTAAATTTAAATCATCTAAAATATTTTAGATTGTGTAAGTAAACTTTTAAAATCTATTCCTACAAATTTTTAAAACTGACTTAATACTAATGAAAATTAAGATTATTTGAACGCAACCTATATAAGTGCGCGTTGATTTGTATATGTACATATAGACATACATTATAACCATGTCACAATTGATACGATAGTAGATACTCAAAGGATTACAATATAATCATAATATTAATTAAAAAGTGTACAATTAATTTTGAATAAGTTGTGATGTCTATAAGTTGGTATGTAATTTATGTAACTATATTTTTTTTCAAGAAATCTATTGTACCATATATGTGTGACTTAGATATGTTCATATGAGTCTTTCAAATAACATGTTGGTGACACACATAAAATAAAGTAAGTTAACTAATTTAAAGACCAAAATGAAGATCTACATTCGATTTGGTGAATGAAAATGAACGGTATGTCTATCTTTCGTATTACATCATTATTCATTCGGGAAATTTACTTGTTTGGTCAAATTAAGAAGGGTGGTTTTGCTTTGGACTACATTTAAATAAATGACCAATTTGGTCAAAAAATACTGTGGCCTAAAGTGGTAAAGTACACATATTCCTTCTGTTTTTCATATTGCATCATTATTAATTACGGAAATTTACTAGTTTGGTCAAATTGAGAAAGGGTGGTATTGCTTTGGACTACATTTAAACAAATGACCAATTTGGTAAAAAAAAATAATACCGTGGCCTACAGTGGTAAAGTACACAAATTCCTTCTACCCAATCAACATTTGACACCTGACCACTCTTTCTCTCTCCCCTCTTTCTTCTTCCCACACTCGTGACCTTTTTCCCCATCCCCTTTTTTATGCTCTCCTCACCATGTTCAAACAAAAAACCCTAACTGTTATACACCTTAAATCCTATTTTACAATACCTCATTTTGTAAAAAGAATTATGAAGTTATATCTAAATGTTTACGCTGCTCGACATATCTTTTGTTCGTTCTTGTCTATCAAATAATTTATAGCTCATAATACTCGTTGTTTGCTAACACATTAATACACAAAAATGAGTTATTCAAAAGAAAGAGAAAAATTTAAGGTATATTTAAGATGTGTTGAAACAAAACGATTGTGTGTATACCAACTAGTGTGTATACCAACTAATATTAAGTACTCTAGTTTAGTTAAATATGTGGCTAGCAAGTTTAGTTTGGATATGGGGGCAGGTTTTCAGTTGTCGTATAAATTTCCTATTAACAATGAGTCTTACGAAGTTATTGATGATGATGAAGTTGCATTCTTTACCTCATAGGTGTATATTCAAGCAATTTACTTTTGTATGGGTCGGATTTGTGTTTCGTGTCAAAACAATCAGGCAAATCAAATACATAAACAAGGCTAAAAACAAAGGACAAAAATGGTTAAATGAATTGATAATACCTATTGTAGATCATGTACAGGAAGAAGAAATCGGGGATAACTTAAAACCCCCAAACATTCATTAAAATCAATGATATCTCCTATCTAGGGTTTTTTTTTGTTTTGTTAAGGAGAAGAAGAAAAGGGGAGGGGGGGGGGGGAGGTCACATAAAGGAAAAAGAGAGGAAATAGAAGAAGTGTCACGTGTCAAATTAGAAGTGACTTATTATAATCGGAGTGTTTTGTGATGGTAGACCACGGTATTTTTGACCAAATTGGTTATTCATTTAAATGTATTCCAAACCTTCTTAATTTGACCAAACAAGTAAATTTCCCTCTAATTATTAACTAAACTATACTATTCTCCATATTATAAAAGTTTTTTTTTTTATCAACTGTTGTTAAAATCGCAATACAAACAAATGGGTAAAAACATTAGTTTGGGGCCATATACTCGAATAATTCGAGTGAGCTCAACTTTACTCGGACCGATAATATTTTGCAACTCGACCTCGGCAGCTCACGAGGTTTAGCTTATTCACAATTACATAAGAGGCTCTACACGGCACATCGTATCAGCTAAAGATCTGTAACCAAAATATACTTGATCTAACCCATTTCCATCGATCGATCTATCAATCTCTCTCACACACATACACACAAAAACACACACTTACATACATGTGAACAGAAAAAAGAAGGAAAAGAAAAAATGGCGTTTATGGCTGTTCTTGAATCAGATCTAAGAGCTCTCTCCGCCGAAGCTCGCCGTCGTTATCCCGCCATTAAAGACGGAGCTGAACACGCTATCTTAAAGGTCCTTAATTTTTTAATTTTGTTAATTTATTTCTCACATTATATATTGTTTTTTTTATATATATTGTATATATATGTATCAGCTGCGGTCATTATCAAGTTCTAGTGAAATTGCACAACATGATGATATATTAAGGATATTTTTGATGGCTTGTGAAGTTAAAACAATCAAATTGAGCGTAATCGGGTTATCGTGTTTACAAAAACTCATAGCACATGATGCTGTTGCTCCACTAGCTCTGAATGAGATCCTTGTTACTTTAAAAGATGTAAGCACTTTTTTTTTTATTATTACTTTCTTCTTCTTTATTGTTTCGTATTTTGCAATTGCTCGTTAGTGCGTGATCATAAGTTCGATCGTATGCCAGTAGCCTTTTTTAGTGTAGAACTGATTTGCAGTTACGTATTACGAATTAGTGCAATCGTGGTTATAGGAAGTTGGCTTTAAGCTTTGGTGTCATTGTTACAAGTTTTTGTATGTATATATATATACACATAGGGAAAAGTTAAATTAGGGACTCCTTATTTTAGGGACGGTTAGGGACTCCTTCTACCTCCTTCTCCGGCCACCACCACCATCATCTCTAACCACCACCACCACCACCATGATCATCTCCGACCACCACCATGATCCTCCGGCGACGGCGACCATCTCCGGCGAGACTTACACATGTTTTAAGTACAATTGTTTTTAGGTAGACCACCCATCACCGGTCACCCCCTATGACCTATCACCTTCTATGACCTATCACACTATGACCTATCACCCTCAATGACCTATCACCCCCACCAGCTTTGGTTTATGAATATCCTTAAGGGCGAAGCCCGCTCCGAATCATAATTTTTATTCAACTTACACATGTGTAAGTTGTACTTACACATGTGTAAGTCTCGCCGGAGATGTCGCCGGAGATGATCAGTGGTGATTAGATATGATGAAAATGGATGGTCTAGATCGAGTCCCTAACAGTCCCTATAACAAGGAGTCCCTAATCTAACCCACCCCTATATATATATATATATATTGGTAATTAGTTACTTGGAACTTACCTAAATCCACAAGGCCCAAATGTTCGCATATACCACGGCGGATTTGTTGTTCTACTTTTGTTGTGCCATGTAATTTGAAGGAGGTGCTTTTTTGTGTGTACTATATGTATAATGTAATATATGTTTTCACTTTACTCGTTTATTATTTTAGAGTGATGCATAATTTGAGTTTCTTATATGTCCACATAGTTCTCTACATTAGTTTGTTTCTTAAATATGATTCTTTAAGGATTTTATTGAAACATTTTTCGTGTAAGCAAACTCATTTTTTGTTTTTTCATTTTCAGCATGGTGAGATGGCAGATGAAGGCGTTCAACTTAAGACTCTCCAAACAGTACTCATAATATTTCAATCCCGCCTACAACCTGACGGTGAGGTAGTAATTGCTATTCAAATTATGAATATGCAGGGTTTTTTTTTGCTTTATCTTTTGTCATCTTGTTTTATATTTATCTTTTGTAATTTTTTAAGAACAATTTATTTTATCTATTTATATTTTACTTTATCTCTTGTAAAAAGAAGACCCCATGATAGTACTCTTGATTTTTACAACCATATGAACTTGAAAACACATGAACTGAACAGTCTAGAGACCCAATGACTTGAAATATATATGCAAAAGAAAACACATGAACAGAACAGCCTGAACTTTACTAATTGCTTGAATATTAACTTGTACTAAAGGTAAACATACTATGCATCCTGCTTAATCCCATGTAACATTTAAATAAGATGGACTCTTATCTTCAGCCTAGAAAAGGGAGGAGGCTTTATGAATTTTTATTGAACTTCTGGAATACCTCGCTTGAAATCATACTATGATTAGAACCCATTTGATTTGAGAGTTTGGTTAACCTCGAAGGCCTTTGAGAAGACTTATCTTGACCTTAAACCCATTCGAGGCGTACCTTGACGGTTTGACCTTGAACTCCATATGATATATTTCTTGAGTCTTGACCATGAATTCCAAATGATATGTTAATCATAACAAACGTCACCGTCTTTGACTGAATTACAAAGTTGCCCAGTTAAAGATAAAATATTACTCGAATACCCTCAAGTTGAACCAAATCTGAGAGTAAATTTGAGATAATATCTAAGAATGAAATAAAGCCTCGCTAGAACGCTGAAACTCTTTCAACTTCAGAATCATGAAGTGTGAATCATGAAAATAAGATTAAACTGTTCTCGGATTGGAATGGAGAGTTTAGATCTGCACTGAGTGTAGACATGAAAGAATTGGAAGGTCTATACATTAGGTAAATGTGAAAGAAAGATCTTTAAATAATAGTTAGACGTCATACTAGCTAGCGGCATGCTTTAGAATGTCTCATATACATAACTATTATGCTTTTAGACATATGTATTCTTTTTGACTATATCGTACTCTGAATTTCAGGAGCATACTGCCCAAGCTCTTGGTATCTGTCTTCACCTTCTTGAGAATAGCAGATCCTCTGATAGTGTGCGGAAGTAAGATGCAACCCAGTAGATATAATACATAGTTTACGTACAGTATAGACCTATTTGTATATGGAAGATGTCAGTTATATATTCCACTGTTCAACATCACTAATACCTGCTAACTTGCCCCTTCTCATTACCTTTGAAGTAATTTAGTAATTGGACAAACAGTCAGTGCATATTCTTAAACGGGTAAACAATAAATTGTCTTTTGAAGTGTCAAATATTTCACAACTTGTGAGGAGAAATCGAGTTAATTCTGTTATTATATATCTGCAGTGTTTGGGGATTATAGTTTTAACATTCATCTTCTTCTATACAGTTATTAAAGTGAAGTTATTAAATTCGCGCTGCTTTTTTCCACATTGTTCTTTCCTCTTTGATAACTGTAGCTTAATTTCTTGGCATCAATGACGAGTACTCATTACTCAAAGCACGTGCCACGGGGCATAGGTGTGAGGCACAATATGTGACTAGGAGTGATTGAAAATATATTTATTTGTTTGGGTTCGAGGATTTAATTGGAATAAGGGATTTAGGAAAGCAGCAACTAAAATGGACCATAAAAAGATGACTGGTATGAAAAGGAACCAGTGATTTGTTAGCGAGTGCATAATGCATACTTGTTTATAAGCCAATCTTTAGAAAACTTAGTATTATGGGTGTGAAGGAATTTCTTTTATTAGGTTTTTCGTTTCTTCTCATTTGTTATAACTCATGTTCATCAATGAAATGGTCTTATTGACTTGAAAAACTGGAATATGGTCATATACGAGGCTGAGCCATTTCCAGTATTATCATTTTATTTGAGCAATATTTCAGCTCTACTTCAACTAATTTTAACTTGTTTCTTTGACATGAGTTGTTTCCAGTACTGCTGCGGCGACTTTTAGACAAGCTGTGGCATTATTATTTGATCGTGTTCTTTCTTCCGAGTCACTTCCTGCTGGCAAGTTTGTTCATGGTGGATACATTTCACGAAGTACTTCGGTTACCTCTGACGTCAATCACAGTATCAACAACTCAAAGTATGTGATATATTTTAATAACATAATGTTTTTTTACTTTATATTTAATTGCATCTAAATGACTAAGTACACACTGACACACTGAATGACGCTGGTATGTTAATACTTGCACTAAAGTTTTAAAGATCTAGATGAAAGGATGTTCTTACTCTATAATTCTATATCAATATAGAAGTATTCATGTATGTCTAGAGTGTGGTATTTCTTTTCATTTTCTTCTTCCTCACCCTGTCTCTTACAATCTCTTAGTTTTTTTATGTTCTTGAACCAATTACTACCCTTCTAAACTACATGTGTCTATAAGGTTGAAAGAATACTGTTGTTTCAAAGTGTTTCACGCATTTAAATTGTGTTAGCAGGTCACTGGAGGAAGACTTTGCCTCCTTAGGCAAATTAAAGATGAGAGAGACCCCAACTAAAGCTGGAAAACTTGGGCTACGTTTGCTTGAGGACCTGACAGCTCTTGCTGCAGGTGGATCTGTATGTGCTAATTTCTGTTTCTACTTTTTTCTGAAGTATCTAAAGTTATGATTTGGGGAAGTGCTCAGATTTGTTAGTACCCTAAAGTTTAGCATGATAATGTGTAAAAATCAGTGGTATGTGTCTTCTTGTTCAGGCGATCTGGTTACGTGTTGGCTCCATTCAGCGAACTTTTGCTCTTGATATACTTGAGTGAGAATTCTTCTCTGCATTGCTGTCTTTTTATCTTTTTGTAGTCTTTTATTACTCCGAATAGAACATAATGAAATAGGAACAAACAGTCCTGAAGAGGAATCCTGACCCAAATGGATAACCTCGTTGCCCAAGCTGCATATGACTCAACAAGTATATACCCAATACCCTAATTACAATCAGTATAATCTAATTTTTTGTGCCTACCAATTGAACCCCTATTTACTCTACATGTGTCCTTCCTCAAAATCTTCCTGGTTTAAAGACTCCAGACTTCAGGTCTGTTGGTTACTGGTCCAACAAGTAATACATAGCACTCTCTTTATTAGAAGATGTTCAAATCTATGCCCTGATTGAGACTATTGCATGTATAAGTTTCCCAGGTTTCATATTTAAACGCTGATCCATAGCTAGCTTTTTTCTACACATCAGTTTTATGATTTTGGAGTTGTGACAGAGATGATATATAGTCCTTTCCTTTTTGGTTTGTGGTGCACATGGTAGAGTTGAACTAGGATCGTTTCATATCGCTATATTAGTTATGACATAAACGTTTAGGGTAAAATCCCTTTTACACATATTCTTGTTCTCTCTATGTGGCCTCATTCTGAGTATTCTCAAGTTTTAACCAGATCTTTATGTGCTACTATAGTCAATAGCCACAGATATCACGAGAGGAAAATTTGGAGAGTAGGAAGAGAGGGACAGAAATCATTATATTACATATTAACATATGGGCCTAAAGATGGGACCCAGATAAAACCAGAATGAATGCTGATACTTAATGTTTCCATTATCTTTAAGGGTTAAATGCATAAAAAGGTAATCTATGTTCCTAAAATTCCTAAAAAGGATAACGTATTTATGTTTTGATTATTAAAGGGACTTTGTTTTCAAATTGTATGCAATAAAGGTAACATCGTGAGTTTTTAACATTAAACATTCGTGAAGTGCCAACGTGACATACCACATCAATAAAAAAAGGCCACGTCATTAAAGAAAATGGTCGATCTATTAGGTTTACAAAACAACATCGTCATTTTCAACAATTGGGTATCATTTATCGGTGAAATAAATATAAATCGGTGATGGGTATAAAAATGGTGGAAGAAAAATTGGTGATGGGTATGAAATGGGTTTTGCATTGCTATGTGTAGTAGATAAGGGGTGTGCATTACGTATATAAATGTCATGTAGACTTTTTTAGTGATGTGGCATGCCATGTTGGCACTTAACGAATATCTAACGTCCAAAACTAACGATGTTACCTTTATTGCTTACATATTGAAAACATAGTCCTTTTAATAATCAAAATATAAATACGTTATCCTTTTTAGGAATTTTAGGAAAATAGGTTACCTTTTTATTCATTTAGGAGATATAAATACACAAGAGAAGCAAAAAGATGCCATTTCAAATGTAAATCTTTCTCTTTCAAACAGATGCTTGTTCTTCTTTGTGATAATATGTTGGGTTTCTCTTTTGATTTTCAGGTTTGTTTTGTCTAATTATGTGGCTGTCTTTAGAACTCTGCTACCTTATGAGCAGGTGTTTACTTATGCAGTTTTCTGATACTTTTGTATATGAATTAAATTATGAAATTTCCTTTAGGAAGTTACTTGTAAAGTATTTTTGACTTGCTATAAGCTTTGAATATGTACAGGTCTTACGACACCAGATTTGTTCACTTCTAATGACTTCACTTCGTACCAATTCTGAGGTGACTGGTCTAGTCAACATTCTTCCGCTTTATAAGTCATACTACATCTTTAATTTACCTAACTCTGTAATTCATAAAGATTGAAGGAGAAACTGGAGAGCCTTACTTTCGTCGTCTTGTCTTGCGGTCAGTGGCCCATATAATTAGGCATTATAGTTCATCCCTCATCACTGAATCTGAGGTATGGCTTCTCTTCTATGTTGATCGTTAGAACTAAGAAGATAAACTTGCATCTGTTACAAATAATTAGCAACTGTGAATGTGTAGCAACTGAAAAATCAACCACTAACTCCATACATAACTAAATAGAGACCAGCATTTGGGATGAAAATGTTAAAGCACCAGTAGAAATCGATTCTGCTCATCCATGAACATAGAAACTATTAAAGATAGAGCCTGACAATGTATGTAACTGTTTCAGTGAATTCATATACAGTGTCCTAAGTCCTGTTACTATTTACCTAGGCCTAATGAACCCCATTAGTATCTGCCTGCCCGTACATTGGAGTCATCAGACACATCCAGACGGATTTTTTTTTGTTTCTATTGCGCATATAATATAGTAATATAGTATCACTCATTGAATTAAGGGACAGCTGAATAAATGCATGATCTTACTTCAAGTTTTCAGTATTTTGCATTTTTAAGCATGTTGATGATTTTGGATTAATCCACTTCTACTTTTTTTGTTTTCTTTTAAGAGAATAATAGTAGACACACTATAGATTAGATTAAACTCAAAGTTGATCATTTAAACAGCTGTCGACCATATATCCTTGTCATAGATCTGATCTGTCCAATTGTGTGTGTTGATGTTGGTGGTGGTTGTAGTTTGTAGTTTTCTCTTATTTGTTTACATATAATGCAAATTTTGTTGGTAAATACTTTGTTTTGTTTCTGTTTATTTTAATTTGACCTTTTTAAATTTGGGGACAGGTATTTCTCAGCATGTTAGTTAGGGCTACATCTCTTGACTTGCCATTGTGGCATCGCATTCTTGTACTTGAAATCTTGAGGGTAAATTTGTCGAATTGAATACGTCAACTACTAATGCACTTTTTTAGAAGTCTCAATGCGCTTCATCTAACCACCAATACCACTTTGGCAGGGTTTCTGTGTGGAAGCACATACTCTGAGAATCCTATTTCAGAACTTTGATATGTAAGCTCATAAACATACATATGTCGCTGTTTGACGTTTGTTAATCTAACTTAATAGTGAAACCCTTTCACTCACATACAGTTAATTGTCATGATTTTTAAATAAACGAAATTTTTTTGAAAGCGTACAAAACAGATGCAAACAATCTTGCTTAGGGATATGGGGTAAAGTTCAGCCTAAAATTTGGTTCAAGAAAAACTGGAAGCCTCTTTTTTTCTTTTGAACAGTTTTCTTCAATATATATAAAAATATAGTGAGATTCATAATTGTTTCTTACAATAAATTATGAGTTTATGAATGAGTTATGTGATATAGTAACGTTTTTCTAGCTGATAGAAAACCGACTAGACTTTTATAGCCCTATTTGGTTTTGCATTTCTCATCATGTAGAGTATAATTACATTTCATTGAGTTTTCCATACTTCGAATTTTTCACCTAAAACCCAGTAAAGTTCAGTTTTAAATTCCTGTTCCTCTTAAATTTGTCTCAGTTTTATTGGGTTTTCATTACTGGACCGGCATCTAAAGCTAGAAGTTTCCAATGAATCTTTAATTTTTTTATAATTATTTTTGGCCTGCTTAGCTTTTCACGAAAGATAAGATCTTGCCTTTTGCTGTTACATTGTTTACTGAGGCTACCAAATTGTTAAACAGGCTTGACCCATAAAGTAGATAACCGAGTTGCATGTTTGTTTGCAGGAACCCAAAAAACACAAATGTAGTTGAGGGTATGATAAAAGCTCTTGCTCGGGTGGTTTCAAGTGTTCAGGTACTACATTGGAATTTTTTTTAATATTAATCTTCTGCTCTTTCACTCCGGTAACTACTTGTTAGTGTCAATCATTTCCTCTAGATAGTTGTAGCTCAAATTGTGGCAATCTCTCTTATTGGATGTTAGCATATCTGTAATAATTCATTTGCCTAGGTAAGAGGCTACATGGCATAGATAGAAGGTATAGTACACATGAATAACGAGACAAATCCCGTCTAGAGGTCTGCATGTTCATATCAGCTGTTAGCAAGTCGATTACATTTTTAAGTTGTTCTATATCTATCACATTAGTGATGACCTTATTTGGAGGAGGCTAGGTTGGAGACCCCAAAAAGTCTACCTTGGGTCCCGTGATTTTAATCATATTGTCAAGTTGTGTAACTTTTGAACTTGTATTAATTATTGACTGAAGTTATGCTATCGACAATTCTTTTCTGATTATAACACATCTACATATCATGTATTATTTTTTACCAGTTATCTATGAAGTATGAAGATTTATATATATAATTGTGATATGTTTGAAAATTTTCAGCTTCAGGACTCAAGTGAGGAGAGCTTGGCAGCTGTTGCAGGAATGTTTACTAGTAAAGCCAAGGGTAAGAACAGTTGATTACGTAAAAAAATTATAGACTTAGTTACAACAGCACACATTCTTTGCACATTTATCATTTACTTGCCCATGGGTCCTCTGTTTACTGTGTTTACACTTCACATTAAGTTGTTATATAATATATTTATCCAATAGTAGGTATCTGATATAACTACAGTTCTTTTGTGTGGAGGTGCAATAGCATTACAAGCCATCACATTGTTAATGGAGACAGACCTTTTATAGTACTGAAACAAAGCACTGTCGAGATATTATTCAGTAGAGGGCACAACATAATCCTAGACTTTAATACATATTGATTATACCTTATCGTGTGGAGGCAATACAAACTAGACCTCTACTTAGTTAGTTACAATAATAAGTTTATGCTCATCAAACTTTCTTACTAACTTGACCAGATAAAATACGACATTTGTGCTCTTGCTTTAGTTTTCATTTTGTGTACTATTTCTATTGTGTGGAGTCATTTCTGATCTTTTCTCTAGTACCTTCTTAATTTTCTTTCTATTCGTTTTGGGAAATTATCAGTATGGCATATGGATATGTTTCAATTTCGTTTTGAGCCACCATTGTTTACATTCATGTTGTTTCATTTAGTGGCAGAATATTTGAATCTAGTGGTTCTCAAGTCCTTATAGACTATTAGTATTATTGATAAAGATTGAACTGAGGTGGAAGTCAGGTGGGAAGTAATGTTAATAGATTTGGACTTCAGAGTTTTGGATCCCAAGTTTAAGTAAATGGTTACCACGCTTGGAACTTCCAAGACGTCTGCTGAGCTAAAAAAGGAGATAATTCTTTTGGTAAAGATAGAACTGAGGTTGGGGTGGCAAGTAATGTTAATAGATTTGGACTTTGGAGTTTTGGAACCCAAGTTTAAGTAAATGGTTCCCATGCTTGGAACTTGCAAGACGTCCGTGAGCTAAAAGAAGTTGAGATATAGCTTGTTTAAGATTGAACCTAGGCGGAAGTAAGGTGGGAAGTAATGTAAATAGATTTGGACTTTGTAGTTTTGACCCACCCCATGTATAAGCAAATGGTTCCCACGCTTAGGACTCACAAAACCTCTGGTGAACTAAAAATAGGAGAGAATAATTTGGTAAAGATAGAACTGAGGTGGAAGTAATGTGGGAAGTAACGTTTATAGATTAGGACTCAACCCCTCAAGTTTAAGTAAATAGTTCCCGCACTTAGAACTTTCAAGACTTATACTGAGCTAAAAAAGGGGAGATAAAAGTCAGACACATGTATGGCTGTTTTCATGCTCTATTGTTAAATCAAAAGTTGCGTAAGCATGGACTTTTCAGCTCAGATATGAATGTTTTGTAATCACTAGGAAAAAAATGCTAATTGCTATTTGGTTGAGCACTTGTGGCAAAGCTTGCATGATTTAGTTATTTGCAATAGATCTATGTGATGAAAGCTGTGTAAGCATGGACTTTTCAGTTTAGATATGAACGTTCTTTAATCACTAGGAAAAATTTGCAAATTCCTATTTGGTTGAGGACACACTTGTGGCATTGCTTGCATGATGCAGTTATTTGCAATAGTTCTATGTAATGTATAGGCAAGAAGCCAAGGGTTGACTTGTTCGCAGAAGAATCTGAGAAGTATAGGGCAGTTTCAATCTCGGAATGGATCTTTCGATTTTATAAATTTAAGCTTCCACACGTAAAGAGAAATAATAGTGATTGATGTTTTTAGCTTCTTAGTCTGGCAATTGTAATATGTTGGTTAATCTGATACAATAAATTTTTCCGTCACTCGAAGTGTACAGTTGTTGGTATCCTGAAGTTATCAACATCAATTTTACAGGGAAAAAAAAATAGAAAGGTAAGGTAATCTGTATATTGGAAATGAATTATTTGTAAATGAGGTGTAGTAAGCCATTATGATAATGGCAAATCAATTCTATTATTAGGATCACTGACGTGTCACATGGGTAAGCCATTATGTTTTTAGTTTATTGACGTCTCCCATCCAAATGAAGGATTCCTAAAACATAGATCCTCTCGTCAGGGACGGTTTACCATTGTTAAAGAATTTCAGCTCGTTATTATTTTTTTGAAGTACTCCTTTACTTGATATGAATATACCAACTATGGGTGCTCAAAGTTACCTGCAAGTTAGTGTCCCTTAATCTCTCATAGGCTAAATCTTTTTTTTTTTTTTTTTCCTTTTCCTTTTCCTCGTATCATTGATGGTGAACATAAGCAAATGAGCTTTTTAATGTCTTTCAGGAATTGAATGGAGTTTAGACAACGATGCATCCAATGCTGCTGTTTTGGTTGCAAGTGAGGCCCATGCAGTAACTTTGGCTATTGAGGGTCTTCTTGGAGTAGTTTTCACTGTGGCAACTTTGACAGATGAAGCAGTGGATGTTGGTGAGGTAACTTCACATCTGCTTATTTATAATAACTATGAGTATTCTTCTATAACATATGACATCGTTGTCTCCCAGCTTGAATCCCCAAAATGTGAGTCTGATCCACCAGCAAAGTTGATTGGAAAAACAGCAGTTCTATGCACAACGATGGTTGATTCAGTGTGGCTGACTATTCTCGACTCGCTATCATTAATTTTGACCAAGTATAGTGTTAGTTAACAAATTATTATTTTTTTATTTTACATGACCAATTATTATTTCTAATTGTAGCATATTTAACAGATCACAGGGAGAAGCTATAGTGTTGGAGATATTGAAAGGTTATCAAGCATTCACACAGGTATCCCGCTAAGTTCTGGTCTAGTAGGCTAGAAGAACATTACTATTAAGGAGGCATTGATCTATGGACAGCTTTTTTTGGTCTAACAAATGTGTGTATTTAGAGCTGTACAATGTGTATTAAGTAGATGAGAGTTCTGTGGCCTATAGTAGTTCAGAGGTACTGTTTCTTAAGAAAAGTTGAATATAGTAAATGTAAAAGAGAACTCTCTTACTCTCTAAAAAGTAGAATATGATATATGTAAAAGAGAACTCTTTGCTTAGTATAGGCAAGTCTGGAGAAGTTGAATAGTCCTTTTTTTTTCAAAAACAGCCAAAGTTCTCTTGTTCGGTTGTCCAAAAACTGCATTTTATTTCCTTTTTGCTGGCGAGTTTTGAATTTAAATTAACTTACGAGACTTTATTACCTACTACTATTTATCGTTTTTATTTCAGTTTGAGTTTCTTTGTTATTACAAAGGGGTACTTTTGATTGTTAACCTATACTCAGAGATTACTATTGAACTACATGGCAATTAAACGGCTCATTTTTTCCGAGATGGAGTCGTACCAACTACCAAGTATATTGTGTCTTCACATGTGATTCTTTTTCTCATCTGCTTTCTCCGTAGTTATCATTGAGATACTTCTCTTAACTTTATATTATTAATCAATGTCTTCTTATAGATGTATGATGGTAATTTCCGTTTTCATTTAGGCATGTGGGGTTCTTCGGGCTGTAGAACCTTTGAATTCGTTTCTTGCATCACTTTGCAAATTCACCATAAGTTCATCAAGTGAAGCTGAAAGGAAAAGGTATTCGGAAGTTATCTTGTTTGTAATCTATTGGTTTTGTTTTTCCATTTGTTACTCTACTAGTGAGTGTAGATTCATTATATAAAATTTACCATGGTAAAACCCTTTACCCAAAAAATTGAGTGTAGTTGGGCAGATTCTTTCACCTCTGCCTTGTGTTTTAGCTTATTTTAGAATGTTTTTTCAAAGTTCTATGATTTGATTGTCTTTGAGGGTATTGCTGTGAATTGCTATGTGCACTATTGAGATAGCATTCGTTATTGTTACACATTTTGATATCTTCAAACTACAACTTCAGATTCTACATCAAGGGATAAGCTCAAGATTATGACGTGTACCATTAGTAATAGATGACATCATGCACACTAACAATATAATAGCAGATACATAGATTATAGGGTTGGAGATACTAAAAACTGCTTTTGCTGTTTTAAAATCAATAATCATAGACAAGATAAAGGATATTAGGTTGGGATCATTTGAACCTCTAAAAGACACAGGGCCAATCTGGCTCCATAGACTAAAGAATGGATTGTCCAGATTGACTACACTACATGTGATTTGTAAATCACATCGTAAGGTTTTACTCACATGTATTTTGAAGTGTAATACTATAACATACAGTAACATGTTATCTAGACGTCTTAAATGAACCCACGCCCATATATGATTATTACTGTTGTATAATGTAATCACGGAAATGTAATCTTACATAACTTGTGTTATAGTCAAATATGACTCTGGGAGAAACTGGCCACACTGATCTACTTTGTTTTTTGTCTCTCGTGTCTTTTAATGTCATTATCTACCAATGAAAAAACTTTAAAAGTTAATAGTTTTATGATCTTATGGTTAAGTGTCTATAACTATTGTGATTGTTCATATTAGCCGTAGTTTACAATCTCCGGGATCAAAGCGGACAGAAGTAGTGGTGGATCAAAGGGATGCTGTAGTTCTTACGCTTAAGAATGTGCAGGTACATCGTTTGCCTGAGTCTCATATTTAATGAAGTCATTTTTGTGGTTACATTTGGTATCTGATTGGTAAGATAATTTATTTGTCTTTTATATATGTTAGGCCCTCAGGACTCTCTTCAACATAACTCATCGATTATACAATGTTCTGGGACCTTCATGGGTGTTGGTATGGTTATATATTTCTGTCAGATGTATATATATATATATATATAAGCATACACATTTAGTGGAAATAGTATGCATTGGAAAAATGTAAATATGTTTTGAATCATAGGTTTTGGAGACTTTAGCAGCACTTGATCGAGCGATTCATTCTCCACATGCAACAACCCAGGTAACCCTTCAACTGACTTTAGGGTAGTCAGCAATAATATACTTGATGACATTTCTCAGTGTAGTCGTTAACTATCAGACTGGGTCTACTAATAATTCATGACATTAATCTCTTCTTGAAAGTTTTGTTTTATTAATTAGGAGGTATCTGCAGCTGTTTCAAAGCTTACCAGAGAACCATCTGGCCAGTATAGTGACTTCAGTATTCTCTCATCATTGAATTCTCAGGTGACCTTTTGGTTACACACTTTTGGCTATTAGATATAACTTACTATTTTACTAATTAACATGTTCTCTCCCCCACATGGTCTAACTTCTTGTCTTTTCTTCTATGAAGTTGTTTGAAAGCTCTGGATTGATGCATATATCTGCAGTTAAGTCGCTTCTTTCTGCTCTCCGGCAGCTTTCCTATCAATCGATGGCTGGAACTTTAAGTGGTGTTTCACAAACATCAAGTCAGAAAACAGGAAGCATTAGTTTTGCAGTGGAGAGAATGATATCCGTCCTGATCAACAATCTTCACCGTACGACAATGATCTTTAATCTAAACTCATTGCCTGCAGGTGTCTTTTAATTTAAAATGATTCTAATTCTGCCAAAAGAGATGAGGAATAGCAGCATTAGTATCTTCACGAAATATTATACGAATAGAAGTCTTGCCTACTCTGTGTGTGATGACAACAATTCTGTTATCCAACATGCAAGAACGAAATTCACTCAGATGCAATTATCAACCTCCTGTTTAAGAGCCTAGGGCAACTTGTAGCATCTATCATGCACCTAGGAATTTACGTTGTGTTGGGTCTTGCTGCCAGGTGGTCAGAACCAGGACACCTAAAAAATTGTAGCCGCTAAATGTTATAGTCATAGCAGTCGGTGTATATAATCTTATGTTAAAGAATGTAGAATATAATGTACTAAAGGCTGACACAATGCGCCTAGGATGAAGAACCTCTCTGATAAATGCTATAAAGCGTGTTTGAATGTCTTAATGTTGGAAAATGCCCATTCTGTGGTCAGTTACTCTGAAACTTATCTGCCACCAGTCTCCACTTTCCAGGGGGATCCTGGGTTCGAGTCTTGCCAAAGGCTAACTTGAGATAATCAGGAGATTATTAAGTGGTTGAGATTCACCTGGACACTAGCCTAGCTGGGGGATTAGTGGTACCAAATGATACATGTGATCAGGGGGTTCCCATCCAATTACCCTTTTTTTTTACTCAAACTTATCTTATTAAATACTAAAGACTGGAATATGAATTTTTTTAACTGATAGAAACTTCAAAATTATTTAAATTTAACTTCGTTAGTAACTTAGTATGTGGCTTACCTAGTGTTATTGCAGGGATTCAGCCATTGTGGGATGAAGTTGTTGGCCATTTTATTGAGGTTCTGACATTTCATGCCATGCATTGTGAAACTTACTATCATCATTAATACAATTTTATTGACATGATTAGAGATGTTTGCAGCTTGCCAATAGCCCTAATCACCACTTGCGAGCAATGTCACTTAATGCTTTAGATCAATCAATTTCAGCGGTGTTAGGTTCTGATCAGTATGAGGAGAATGCAATGTCAAGACACCATGCTGTATGTGATGATCTTACATATTTGCACTGCTAATCTTGATGATCTCTTTCTTTCCTTCTATTAAAAATAGTAGCTCCTATAATAACAAAAACATTTTTATCTTTTGCTAGATAAAAACAGAAATGAAGGCACTTGAAGTCTCTGTAATATCTCCATTACATGTCCTTTATGATTCATGTTCAAGCAGTGATGTTCAAGCTGGATCTTTAAAAATTCTTCTGCATGTTTTGGAGGTAATTTGTTGCATTTTTTCGATTTTAACGTCTATGTATCTGGTATTTTCTTCTGTTCCATATAAATTGTGCCAGAATCTACTTTGTATTACATTCAACATTTCTCTTTGTAGTATAGACTAAAAAACCCTAAGTTTCCCCTATTCTTTTGATATTTAAGGCCTTAAGGGTAGTTGACAACGTTTTTAAGACAAAATGTAGAACCAGCATCGCAGTTTCTTATTTTACTCTGTTCTTAGCTACATAATCTTTCTTTGGTGGAAACTTTTTTCCAGAGACACGGAGATAAGCTGTGTTATAGCTGGCCAAATATTCTTGAAATGCTAAGGTAACCATTGGCCTGAACTCTCTAACTGTATAATGCCGTGATGTTGGTTAAACTTCTCATTCCATTCTTTTTTAGATCAGTTGCTGGATCATCTGAAAAGGATCTTGTCACTCTTGGATTCCAGGTTAGCAGAATAGTAACCACATATATATGACTTATTAATTTTGTATGAGGGTTACTGGACAAGTCAAAATGTTGCAAAATTGTATATATCTGATCAAATTAATGAAAATGGTTGTATTAGGATTATACATGCAGAATAGTTTTCAGCTAGCTTTACTTCCCTTTTTCCAGTGCATTGAAAACTGTTTCCTTTACTTGTAGAGCCTACGAGTTATCATGAATGATGGGTTGTCAACTGTACCTTCAGAGTTTCTCCATGTGTGAGTTTTCTGAACTTTATATGGGTCATCTTTGGATATGTAAATACCTGTTTTTGTTGAAATTATCTGACTTCATTTCTGGTGCTACCATATCTGTAGCAGAAAAGCCCCATAATATTTAGTTTTACTAATAAACTTTTAATAAAACCTAATTTTGGTTTTTATTTTTTTTTATAAACAGTTATGTTTAAGTTTGAAGTTTCTAATATATCTAATTTTTTAGTACATATAATATCAAAAATTCCTGACTCCCCCCTCGCCGAACCGAACCCAAGTCACAAGTTCCCCAACCTTGGTGTTATACTATCTATAGTCTGGATAAATGTCTCTTGAGTTTTATTCTTCCTTTCTCAGATGTATAGATGTTACTGGTGCATATAGTTCTCAAAAGACTGAATTGAATATAAGCTTAACAGCAATTGGTCTGCTTTGGACTTCAACTGACTTTATTGCCAAAGGTCTGTACGAGGGTTTCATAGAAGATGGGAAAGGAGGTTTGACTCTGATTGGTATTAATTTTCCGCATGTATCATATTTGGTAGATAAATAATTTGTAATCAGATTGCCTATTCTGCAGAAGGTCCAGAGCACAACAATGGTAAAAAGATAGAACTGACTGGGGGTACCATCAAAAAAGTTGACCAAGAAGATTCCTCTACAATCGTAGCTGAACATGAAAAATTGTTGTTTTCTGTTTTTTCGTTACTCCAGAACCTGGGAGCCGATGAAAGGCCAGAGGTAATGTTTTTTTCTAGCTGGTGGGTTTCATATATGATGTTATCTGCTAAGTTGCTTGAAATTTCTTTCGTTCAAACTTTAGATACTTATCAGGCATCTTAGATGCAAGATTTGACACTAAACTGGAATTAATAATGCTAGTATTATATCAAACCAAAGTCATTATGTATCAGTTATATATCCATTTAACACACTCCTTGGGTGGTACATACATTCAACATGTATTCTAAATTGTAATTAAGGTGCTTGTAACTTTTGGCTATTGCTGGGCTTTATTCATCTTTAGGTTAGGAACTCAGCCGTGCGGACACTTTTTCAAACCCTTGGAAGCCATGGACAAAAGCTTTCAAAGAGCATGTGGGAAGATTGTCTTTGGAATTATGTTTTCACTACATTAGATCGTGCTTCTCACATGGTAATTGCAGTATATGTAAGATATGTAATTATACTTCATGGTCCTTTTTGGTGCAGTCTTTTGAATTTGATGATTTGATTATAGGCTGCAACATCCTCCAAAGACGAATGGCATGGAAAAGAACTTGGTGTCCGTGGTGGAAAAGCAGTTCATATGCTCATACATCATAGGTATCTCAATGCATAATTTGCTTTATCCTTATTTCTACAGAAATAGGTCATTAATTTCTGTTAATACATTAGGTTCTAAGTTTTTTACTAATATGCAGTCGGAACACCGCTCAAAAACAATGGGATGAAACACTTGTGCTTGTATTTGGTGGAATTGCTCGTATTATGCGTTCTTTCTTTCCACTATTGAGAAGTATAACCAATTTTTGGTCTGGTACGTGTTGCTTATAATAACTTACAAACTACATACGCTATATGCAGCAAAGGAGAGTGATGGTTAAATCAAATTCTTACTGTACAGGATGGGAGTCTTTGCTTCGTTCTGTGAAGAACAGCATTGCAAACGGTAGTAAGGAGGTTGCCCTTGCTGCAGTAGGTTGTTTGCAGTCAACAGTCCTCTCTCATTCACCCAAAGTAAGCCTGTCATTTTTGCTTCATTTGGATTTAAAACCAGAACCAAACTCACTTTTCCCCTTTAAACTCGAAATGCGGTTATTTTTGGAATAAAGTTATCACAATTCGAGAAACGACTATATATGTATCCAATTTTCAAACTGGTAAACCTGTATTGAAATGGTTTGCATCCATATGACTTTTGGTTTCTCTGGTTCCAATCTCGTGCACATCAATTGCTAATCTAAGGGCCTTATGTGGCAAGACTTATGATGATGTTTTCTGCATGTAATTTAAGCTCCACAAGTTCTTAAGTATTGCATTTATAAAAGCTGTCAATTTTACCATCAGGAGTAACTTCGTTTAGTAGGTGTCTATCTATATTGGAATGATTTTTAATATAAATATTGACAACTCATTTTAAATTTTAGAATTATTATAATTCATATTAGTTTAATGATTTATCCTTTGTTCTTTATCTTTATTGGTCCTGTAAGTTAAACATATATTTCAACTGAGAATGAGGTTATGTGCCTCCAGGTACTTACAATGCAATTATTTGAATCAGGGAAATCTGCCAATGCCCTATCTCAAATCTGTGCTTGATGTTTATGATATTGTTCTTCGGAACCCAACTGCATGCAGTGACATGGCAGCAAACAAGGTGAAACAGGAAATAATACATGGCCTAGGTATTCACTTGTATGACCTTGGACATCATTTTGCATTTATCTATATATATATATAGGGAAAAATTATTTTGAATCCACCTTATTTTGAGTCCAAAAATGGTCCATTGATGTTCTTTCATCTCCTCAAATCCCAACCACCTCCTACCACCACCACCATCATCTCTGACCACCACCACCACCACGACTTACACATGTGTAATGTAACACCCTAATACCCCACCGTTGGCGGAAACATGAGGTGTCATGAAAAGTACAACACGACATGGAATTACATAGATACTGCTAAATGAATTTGAATATAATAAATATATTCCCAAAAACATGAGTTCAAAGTCATCACAATCCTAGAACAGCTTAATACAATAAGTCCATAAACTGGATAGTCCAAGGCATGGAGCATAAATCCCATATCAAGTCAAAACAAATGAGTAGAGTTACGCCATATCAAGTCACCAGTCTCAAGTCTCAAGTCTCAATTCCCAAAGTCACAAGTCTCAATTCCCAAAGTCACAAGTCTCGAATCACGAGACCCAAAGTCTCAAAGTCTGGCTTTACGGTACCTGCCTTAGTCCAAGTCTCAAGTCTGAAGTCTCAAACTCACACAATAAGCATGTCCAAAGCACAACAAACAAACACATAATTACACAAATACAAACAAGATCAGAGCACGTCAAATGGCACAAGTAACTCTATACGTACAGGCTCAATACTCAATATTGAACATAAACAAAAATCGACAAAACTGTTTGAAAAATAAGTATACTTTTCCCCCCAAAACTTGTAAAAAGAGGGGCTACGAAACTCACCTGAAAGCAACACAAGTATAAGTATTCTAGATCAATGTTAAGAACACGAGTCAGATACACCTGAAATAAGCTCACTATCTGTCCAAAAGTCCTACATTGTCCACAAGTCATCCAGTAAGTACTTACTTAATTGCACACGTCCATGTCCTATACTAGTGTCTTAGGAAATGCCATTATGTCTCGTCATATGTCATAATATATATAATAGTCTTGTTGTCTTTGTATATTGTCCAAATGAAACCTTTCGTCTAATAATGTCACTTTATATCGTTTATATCTTGTCAAGTCTTCGTATGGAATATTATTACAAAAATGTGTTAAGTCCAAAAAGTCGTATAATATTTATAAAGTCTTTTTGTTTCAAATTAATCTTCATATTTATATATGTATACATATATACATATGTTCTTATTAAATTGGTCCATGTATATATGTACTTATATATAAAATTGTCCATTTTTAAATTAATCCGTACATATATACACAAAAGTCAGAATGTCCATATTATTTCGATTTCATGTCAATATGGATCCAATTATAAACATGGTTTTAATTAACAAGGACCCAAATCTGAACTTTGACCAAGAAAACTTAATTTTGACTTTGACCACCAAACTTAATTTTTGACCAAAAGTCCAAATACCACAACCCTAACTTTTGTCAAAAATACCAAAATAGTCAAACATAAAATCTGCCCTTTGACCGCAGTTGACCGGTGTTGACCGGTGGTTGACCGACGAGAACACGACTCCCAAAATTAGATCTAAACACAATTTCAAGACCAAAGTCACGATTTTCAAATCGGATCCAAGTAGATCTAATCAGTAACAACCTAAACAACACATATTTCGGTTATATAAACATTTTCGGATCTATAAGTACAAGAACCAACCATCAATGTGAAGATTTCGGATCCTATGGTTTTCGGATTTGGAGGATTTCGATTCATACTTCTCGGATTTGAAAGATTTTCGGTTCATTGTTCTCGGATCTAAGAGATTTCGAACTCAATCTTTTCGGTTCTACACATTTTCAGGATTTGTTTCCGGATCTATATAGTTTTCGGATATATATATATACATATCTACAACCATTTCAACCAAAAATATGTACATAAATATAAAGATTTCGGCATACATAAACACATGTACCTTTATTAAACCGGAAAACATAAAATTTGTCAAGAAAATTTTTGGATCTATGTAGTTTTACATAAATAAACCGATTTGTATATATAAGTGAAGATTTCGGATTTATACTCATATATACATAGTATTTCCGATTCATATATATATATATAGATTAAAAAGGTTCGGATCTATACAAAAATAGGTAAGAAAATCGGATTTTTATACATATATATATATACATAATCCGAAAATATATGTAAGTTGACAAGAAAAACGAATTTTGATGATGAACAAACCTAGATCCAACCAAAAGTTACCAAGATCTTAAAGAAAAATGAGAAAAAGATGAAAAGTAATGGTGGTTTGTGATGGTTGGTGGTTGTGTGGCGGCCGGTGGTGGTTGTTTGGCAGCCGCGTTTTAGAGAGAGAAGAGGGAGAAGAGAGAAGGAGGTGTGTGTGATAAATGAGAGGGGGAAAGGGTTAGGGTTAGGGTTTTGAGGCTTCCCATCTCTAGCTTTGACTGAAATTGACCCATCTTTGACCTCACTAAAATTTGTTTGACTCGACCATCTAAGAAAACCCGACACCCGTTAAAACATTTTGTCGACATATTTAAATGTAACTTTTCAATAGCTTTCTAACGGATATAAACATGACTATATTTATTTATTAAATCTTTAATTAATAAAATATTAAGTATTCTACTTATTTTGGCATTTCCACAAGACAACTAGTATTCGTTCTGTTTTCGAGTCCACGCACAATATTTCTAAAGGCTAAATGCTCGAAGAGTCCAAAGAAGTCATAAATCCACCTATTTCATCACTAAAGTCTTAAAGTCTAGTGACGTACATAAACGAAACGAACTAATATGACCGGAAAAGTACTTCGAAAAATACACTCAGATGACGGTTGTCACATGTAAGTTAACTTACATAGGTGTAAGTTGACCACCATCATCTCCGACCACCACCATGATTTTCCGGCGACGGCGACCACCGCCACCACGACTTACACATGTGCAAGTTAACTTACACATGTGTAAGTTATATGGACCCTTTTTTGACTCAAAATAAGCTGGAATCTAAATAACCTGCCCCTTATATATATATATATATATATTTTTTTTTTTATGCATCTCTATTTTCTTTGAATTTTTTGTAACAGGAGAACTATATGTGCATGCACAAGGAATGTTTGAAAGTAACATGTACTCACAGTTGCTTTCTGTCATTGATTCTGCAATCAGAGAAGCAAAGATCACTCAAAACAATTTTGAAGCTGAATTTGTGAGTGTGCAAATCTTTGAGTTCCTTTTTTAAGATCATATTAAGTTTTTAAAATGTTAATGAATGATACCGATAACCTCATATATAAGATAATTGTAGACATGAAAACCAAAAGGCTGCACGACAAAACTATTTCATGTTAACTTTTCATCCAATTATAAGCATATTTCACAGGAACTAGACATTTGTTATCTGAAATGACAAAAGTAGGTCTGCATGTTCACTTAGACCTTGGCCATTGAATATTGTATCCCTACTTGTGTTGTGCTCCACATTCTCTTTCATTCTTCTTTTTTGTTCAGAATTCATATTAAACTTTTTGGTTTAAATAACCCGAGGAAGCGAGATGTTATATCAGATGCATCAACCGCCGCTAGTTAAGTTGACTCATTTTTAGATACCATTAACATATGCATTGGGGTTCATTTGATGTAATAAACAATTAAACATAGTCATATGATTGTACAAGACAGTACAGTTTTGTGCTCTAATTATCTATTGCTACAGGGACATGTTCCGCCAGTGCAGCGTGCAATACTGGAAATCTTTCCACAACTACGTCCACCTAATCATTTGCCTTCATTGTGGACAATTTTCTTCCGAAAACTATTACATTATCTTCCAAATTCTGATTCTGATTCTTCAGAACAGAATGAAGGTGATGTTGCGAAGCCAGTTGAATCGAGAGGCTATAGTGATCATCCAAATGGGACTACTTCTAGCGAAGACATAGAATCTTCGTCTTCAAGCTCCAATTTAAGAAAAACTTCAGCAATATTCATCTCAAGTGATTTATTTGCCGAAAAGCTTATTCCTGTGTTGGTTGATGTGTTCTTACAAGCACCAGTAGCTGAGAAGTCTATTACTTTTCCTTATATTATTCAAGGTCTTGGTAGGTAAGAACTTTTTTCTCACTCTCTTTGCTAGATATATAATTACATATATACAGGTCACACATAGGTGGCTTGCTTGGGTTCTAATAACTTGAAACGTGTGTTTTTTTCTAACGTATCACCTGCAAACAATTTCTTGTCTAATTTTGTAATTAGCTATTGTATTAGATTTGCCTCAGATGATATAGTCATCTGTATACCCTTTTTTTATATGTTATATATTCAGAGAAAGAGTTTTGTCCTTACAGGTGCATGATAACAAGAAGAGAAAATCCTGATGGTGGACTTTGGGGACTAGCTGTTAAAAGCTTCAACCAATTACTTGTTGATGACATTGGCAAATTAGTACAACGATCAGGGACTGATCAAAGCACCAACAGGCCTGCAAGAATACGTCTTTGGAAAGAAGTTGCTGATGTTTATGAAATATTCCTTGTAGGCTATTGTGGGCGTGCTCTTCCTTCCAATTCACTTGCTGCGATATCCAAGGAGGATGATGAATCCCTTGAAATGGAACTTTTGGATGTTTTGGGGGATAAAATTCTGATGTCAGACATCGATGCCTCTCCTGATGTAATGTTCTTATTACCAATCTACTTATATCATATTATTAGAGGTGGAGAAGTGAGTATGTCCAGAGACTTGAATAATGGATCAAAGATTCAAAGCTGGTTAAAACCTTAAATATAGAATATGTGAGTATGCACAGATGCACTAAAATACACTATGGGAAATTATGACCCATTTGAGATCTGTTGAGGGACACTATAACTCTTTTTGTACTTGAGTAAAATTTGAACTAACCTTTATGGAGTTTGAGATATTGCAAAATGGTTACAAAGCTCTCATGGGGAACATTTGAGTGAGAGTATTCGCGTTCATATGAAAAAGAAAAAAAGATATATTTTATTATATTTTTAGAGGTAGTAGAGTTGGAAGGTTTGGCGTTTTGAGTAACCGGTCAAAAAGTCGTAACATTTGTAGGGATCGGGTTGGGTTTACGTGAAATTTATTTTTTATAAAACTACTGTAATATTACAATAGGTATTTTCTGTTTTGCATAAAGCATTTTAGGAGGTAGGCATCAAAAGACAAGTACAATATGAAAGTTTTGCAACCTGTTTCGTACAGGTCAGGCTGACCCAAATCAGTCGCTTTTAAGTAAACGGATCAAATTTTATTACCTTTTATTGTATCTCCTGAACTGCTTAAAACTATATTGTTACCTGGACCTTACTATCAACTCTACTGTATATATTAATTATCGATGCATCTTTTTTTTGTTGTTGTTAACCTATCCATCTCGCTTTGCGAGCCTACTAGTCCCAGGGTGACCACCCGCTTCACCGGTATAGTCATCGCGGGTGAACTTTCGTGTCCACAAGGGGGTATATTATTTGCTTCTAGATGGCTAGAAATCAAACTTGGGACCTCTAGGTATTTTTATTCTCAGAGACCAAGTTTTAACCACTAGACCATCACCCTTGTGGTTTATCAATGCAGTATCATGTTTTTCTGTTGAAACCATTTTCTGTGATCATTACCTGTATGTTACTAAGATGCTTTGGATCCGATTCTTAAACTTTTTGATTCTACAGTCTTACTCACTTTTACAGATCTTGGAACGGTTGATAGTTACCCTTGATCGATGCGCGTCACGTACATGTTCCTTGCCTGTTGAGACGGTTGAACTTGTGCCTCCTCACTGTAGCAGATTTTCTCTCACTTGCTTGCATAAGTTGTTTTCCTTGAGCAGGTATATCTTCATGTGACTTATAAATTTTATACTTGTCTTCCCCTTTTAGAAACCAGTTATGCTCTTGACATATATATGAATTTTTTTCAACATGTATTATATTTCAGTTATATTAAAAGTTTCTTTAGATAACTTAATCTGACATTCGGTTACTTAAATTTCATTATTTCAACTATAATTAAACTTTTTGAAATTTCTTTCAGGAGGTTCTAACAAGTTCACTTTAAGTTACTTTTGAACCGTATGACGCGGTTCTGTCTAAACTAACTTCTGCTGTACGCATCAGAGATATTATATTTTTTTTCCTTTATAAGGAATGCGTGTGTAGAATTGCATTCTAGTGTATATTTTTTTGCCAATAGTAGCAATGTACTAAATTTATACAGAAACTTCTTGATTTTTTCCCATCATAGTATATAAAACATAGATCAGATAAAAATATTGACATTGAACAGGTCTTAGTTTGTGTTTATAGTTACTTTTTTAATAATATGATAAAATGAATTTATTATCATAACTTTATAGAGTATCTTGTTGCAGTATGTTCTTGCTTTGCAATTATCTAAAGGGATTAGTATTTTAAAATACATATAACTCTACATGAATTGTCATTAGTGTCTATGAAACTTCATTCATATGCATTGTATGTAATGAAGTTTCAAATCCTGTGCACTGTATGTATCCATGTAGATGTGACAACCGTATAAGCTGCTGCCACTTGTAAGTTTTTAATTGGTCGGATACATACAATGCATAGGATTTATAAGTTCATTTGCGTACAATGCACAAGATTGAAGTTTGATACACTTTATGACAATTTGTATAAAGCTGTTTACATTTTAAAGTACTAATCCCTTATCTAAATACTTATTTGCTGGGTACTTCCCTTTCATTATTTACAAGGCTATTGTTTGCTTCTGCTCAGTTACAACAATGAATCAAACAATTGGAATCCAACACGAAGTGAAATAAGCAAAATTTCGGTGATGATACTTATGACAAGATGCGAATACATTTTGAAGAAGTTCTTAGCCGACGAGAAAGAATTGGGTACGCGTTATAATACTAATAGAACCTGTGTGTCATAAATGTTCATGCTATAACATTCTTTCTATTAATTTGAAGGTGAACGTCCATTCCCATCGGCAAGAATCAGTGAGATTGCTTTTGTACTCCAAGAGATGGCACGTGTTATCCTGCATACAGACACTGCTTCAGTTCTTCCTTTACATCCTTTCTTGAAGGGTGGTCTCTTAGAGGAGAATGCTGGTCAACGTGCACATTTGTTTGTCCTTTTCTCACCTTTAAGTGAGCTTGTTAAGTCAAGGTAAGCATAGTTCACGTAAAAGAATCTAAAAACAACATGACTGTGGGTTCCTAAGTTGTAATCATTAGTTGTATCATTATGAAGTATAACCATAGGTTCATAAATTATAGTTAACGGTTGAGTCAGGTTAAATTTTTTTCAGTTAAGGTTCTTAAGGGGTTTTTGGTATGAGGGGATCGTAAAGAATGGAGATGTAATAAAGAATAAAACTAGTGGGAAAGAGAATAGATTATATCGTTTGGTAGGAAGTACAAAATTCTAATTAATAATTAAAAGAGTAAATTAAATGGATGATACCTGAAGTACACACGAAGTTATTGATCTGATACCCAACTTTTAAAAACTACGCCAGACATACTTCTCATTTTTTAATACTCGGACCATACCCACAAGTATGAGTGTGACTGGTGTAATTTTTAAAAGTTGGCAATCTTTATAGTAAATTACATGTATGATACCTGTGGGTATGATCCGAGTGAAAAAGTGACGAATTTGGGTATGTCTGGCTTAATTTTTAAAAGTTAGGTATCAAACGAGTAACTTCATGTATACTTCAGATACCATCCGTGTAGTTTACCTTAACTAAAGTTAATACATATAACATCATTAAAAAAAAATTCCATTCTCAACCATTCCCGCTTCCCCAATCTTATTCATCATATACTCCATCGCAATCAAACAAGAGAAGGTTTTCTCATTTCCTTTCTACCCTTTCCATGCCATCATACCAAAGACTCCCCTAAGATAAAGTGATATTGTTGTATCTTATATTAGCTATAAAACTATGTTTACAAATATGTGGTCTTTTGGCGCATTAAATAATGTTTGAATATAATATTGGGCTGCTTTGTGTGCAGGAATTCTCGAGTTAGAGATCTAGTGCAAGCTTTACTTAGACTAGTTAGTGTGGAACTTAGACTAGATAAAATTTGCTTGACAAATTAACTGCATTTAGCAATATTATCTGCTTGCATTCTCCAACAGTTGTGCTGGAAGGTTCCTTCATGCAGTTTGTCAAATGAGAGAAACTTTTAGGTTAGATTGTGTTTGTACAAGTGTTGGTGAGAAAGTGTCAGTTTTGATATTTGTTTTTTCCCCTCATTTTTTGAGTGTATTGTAAATTTCGGTTATTGCCGGTGTATTTGTAATCTCTTTATAAAGATAGGTTGTGATTAGCTATAGACAGTTTTATTATTCTCCTGATTTGTTTATACACTTAATATATATGAGCTGTTATTTTGGTACATAAAATTCTCTTTTCGTTTTGATATATATATTTTTTTTAATGATATTTTTATAATTACAACTTACAATGTCTTAGCTGCATCATGACAAATAAAATTGCAATCTGCTCACACCTCACGTAACGCAAGCAAGTTTAAGTTTATTATTTACAAGATTGAATTTCTACATATTTCCATTTCTCTTGTTTGTACCAAACACCCTTTGATTGTGTATAAATGAACTTGGACTCACAAAGGTCATCAGATTCAATGAATGTAATTCTTGTAAATACATAAACATTAATAGGATGCATGGTAAATACGGAGTTTATTATATTCATAGTAAGTACTTAGATAGTCAATATGTCCCAACAAATGCATGCTTAATAATATCAATCACCTGCATGTGAAGTACACAGATAAAAAGGGATGTAAAGTTCATTTTTCTCCTCATCTTTACAAGCCATTAGACATCACACTCATGTACAACATCCACGTTCCAAAAGAAACTAATGCTACAAGCATCAAGACATCAAGTCCCTTATTTGCAAGCCATAGCCATTTGATGAGTTCCCGCAATGTAGGGTTGCCCTCGATAATCCAAATGTCCCACATTGTCCACTTCATGTCCGGTGCTGCTTTATGACATTAGGTGGGACCGGCTCTGCCATGGTAAAAAGAGGGAGCGCAAAGTTGGCAAAAGTATTACGATAATCTTGTACCTTGTGTCCACCGTCAATGACCTTGTATAGCTCGAGACATACCAGACCAGTAGCCATTGTTTTTGAGGTAGAAATTGCAGGGATAATTCTTCTGGCTATAAACTTGGCTTTCAACTTGTCAACTTACTGGATTCCGAAATTCCTTGCTCTCAAGTTGGCAAGTCCAGCAATGAAATCCATATGGTAATTTCTGTCATCATCGTAGAAAAATTGATATGTATTAAAGAGTGAAATTATATGCAGGTATCAAATTCGAAACAAGATTTAACACCACATGCCCGCATGAATATTATACACAACAATATGAACTCTAAATTGGGTCTATTCAGGTTATGTTGTATCTTTAACGCATAAAACCCCCTAAATTTTATGAAAAAAAAAATGCATTATAACGACAATTGGTTTTTATGGATTATCTCAGACCCCTTATGATTGTTGTTTGCCCCAAAACTTTTGAAGACAACAGATGCAGGGGATTTACTCTTTTTAGTAATATAGCCTAGTTTCTCATTTAGACCATTTTCTAACCTGGATAGTATTGTATACTGCGTCAATGCAAAGGATAAGAAAATGTGTAAAATTATAAAACGATTGTAAATTTTCCGACTGATTTTTTGGACAAAAACAACCCCAGATACACTTAAATCTTGCTCGTTTTCAATTGTAAATTTAGACTTGTTACCCAACCCATCCTTTGTGTCAACAACTCTCTCTCTCTCTCTCTCTCTGTATATATATATATATATAGACATATAGGGGTGGGTTATTTGTAGTACATGTACTTTTTATAGTACATGTGTAAGTTAACTTTCACACTTCTTATTCATTCTTCCTTCCATCTCCGACCACCACCATGGTCATCCGGCGACGGCGACCATCTCCGGCGAGACTTACACATGTGTAAGTTAACTTTCCGGTGAGAATCAAGTTCTTTTTCGGGTGGATGCGGTACGGGCCAGAGGCCCTTATCCGTTCTAAACTGACCGTCAAGGGACGCATATGGGAATCGTATGGATTTGATGGGCGGTGATCCAAGAGATGGTGACAGTTTGCTACGATACGGGCGAAGCCCTTGCTCCCGGCGCCGTGGTTGGGGTGGTCGGAGATGATGGTGACCGGTGGTGGTTGTCTCGCGAAGGAAAAAACTTAGAAATTTTAAACACTAAAATGCTAAAAAAGTTGTACTTACACATGTGCAAGTCTCGCCGGAGATGGTCGCCGTCGCCGGAGGATCATGATGGTGGTGGTGGTGGTGGTCGGAGATGAAAGGAAGAAGGAAAAAGAAGTGTACACATGTACTATAAAAAGTATAGCACTACAAATAACTTTCCTCTAGACATATATACACATATATACACATGCAAATGGGTGAGTGAAAGTGCATACCATCTCGAAATCAATAGGGCAATAGGCATCATGGTATATGCAGATGGAAGAAACATTCTCCACTGTTCTATCTTCTCGATTAATTCCTTGGTCACAAAACGATCATTAATCATATTTATAATACCCTGCATTGGATGGAAATCAGGGATAGAGACCTGATCAATTGCCTTAGCCAGTTTCTTGGGACTTTTAGCCCAATCCGGAACAGAAATGCCACATGCTTTTGCACCAAGAATGGAGCCAGCCAATACAAAACTTAGATGGCTCGAGTCCATAACAGAGAACTCAAGCAAGCATGGGAAACGCTTTGGTGCTCTCCAAAATGATTAAATGAAGTTCCAGTAGCATTGGCGCTGTCTTCTGGGAATAAATATATCCTTTCCTTGACACAATTGGAAAAGTAATCCTCAAACCTAACAATTTTTTAATATACATAAGTACACAAGCATTATATGATTTGAACAAACTTTGGATCAGAATATACATATAGTGGAGGTGCAAGATTGCTGCATTGGACAGTTTAAACTGGTCACCAAATTTTGGCACGGTCAAATAAGACAAGCCCACACTTTCTCCCAGCTTTCTATAATTATTATATGTGTATTACTAATGTGTTCATTATTATAGAAACATGTTATGTTATTCAAAGAAATCTTTAAATAACACGATTTGGTAGGTTGTAACAATTTCAAATAGCCTTTGGGCAACTTAACGTCATTTGACCGATTCCCCTTTTAGTTTTTTTTTTTCCCTTATACGATCTGTAAAAGACCCAAATCAAGTCATTTACAGATAAATTGCCCAAAGTTGTAATCTCAAACAAAAATACACTATTTCGATCGCGTTTGTGTCTGTGGGGTTAGATTACATACTGCAAGAAAAAGAAAAAAAAAGGGTATTACCTTACGCGCCCAACTGATGCAATCTTGACATGTTTCACATTTTTCTTTGTGGACACTCAAAAATCTGTTGTAAATTATCACGAACCTAAGCAGTATTCAAGAGACAGGCGTTAACTTCTGCTGGCGTTTTCTCAAGTAGCGGCTCGAATTCTGACCGTACCATGCCCAGGTCAGACAGTGGTCAATCTTATATGGGAACGATTGCACAACCCACATGGGTACTCGATTCTCTGGTGGGTCCTTAGAGGCACCATGGTTTTCAGTCAAGTGTGGAATAACTATTTGAGTGTTGCATTTAGCCCCATGTGTACTAGACTCTAGAAGCGGCTTCTGGAAAAATAAGTATCAATAATCAACATAACGCCTCGTGTCGACATTGTCTAACGCATAAATGACAACATTTAAATTCTCCTAGAATAAATCATCAAAGGCGTTTTCGGTCTGTGCAATGTTTCGATCTGAAAATCAGGGTTAATCAATGCAGCTGCAGAGGCGGCAACAGTGGATTTTGCCTGCCTAATATTCCAGTCACGAAATAAAAATTGTTGGCTGAGATTGCTTTTCTCGATGACATCATTGTCAGTGACAGTCAATTTCAGTCAATTTCCCTTGACTGCCATATGGAACACCCATCAAGACTAGATTTTTCAAAAATTCACAACCCAATGAGCCGGATCCTACAACAAAAGACTTGGTGCTTTCCAATTTCTTCTGGAATTTAGCTCCAAATACTGAAATTTAGGCATCATAACGACTTTTCAAAGGCATATACTCACTTGGTTCCACTGGTTCAGCGGGAAGTGACTCAACCGAGTCAAAATAAAAGAACTGTACAATCATATTTAAAACATCAAAGACCAACTCAAGATCCGAATACAGATTGTAGACTAGAGGTGGCAATTTCAACTCATAAACTTATAAATGAGTTGATTTGGGTTGTTTACGTCTCACGTTGTTCAGATTAACAAATCTAAGCTAGAGTGTATGAGGGTCTTATTAGTAGAAAGAGTTATAAATACTAAAAGTAATGTTTTTGTATCCGTAATGATGTGTATCAGACCCGAAAGTAGCAGCACAATAAGAATAAAACAGAAAATAATTAAAAGAGAAGACAATCGATAGATAATCTGGATTAATGCCCCAGTGACCCTATCTGGATTAATGCCCCGGCAGCCCTAGTTCCTAAGAACAATAATAATAATCTCCATACTCGAAACGGTGACCTAATGGCCTCATTTAACCAAGCTCACAACTTACCCTAACTTGGTGCACAAGATACTAAATTAATAATAATAATAACAATATGCGCCCTCTTGTCAGGCCCAACCCAATGGGCCTCTTGATTAGTATCATTACTCCCGCCTGCAAAAAACACCTTGTCCTCAAGGTGTTAGCTTCAAAAAAATTGTCTTGAGTAATTCCGGGATCCCATGAGAAGTCAGGATCAAAATGAACTTCTCTTCCAACGCCTTTGCAACAAAATTTCTTTTCTAGTAACTCTTGTTTTTGATTCTCAAAAGTAAAATCTGTTGCAATAGGTTTCTCCTCAAAGGTCTCCGCTGCTATTGTCTTTGTCCCAAGTAACCAACCCCAAAGCAGTTTATTAGAACACTTTACTACAGAATCATATTTGTTTTGCTTTATAGCACGGCTATCACAAACATCTGCTAGTTTAGCATAGTCTTCACGTATATTTTCCACCACCACCAGTTTAACAGACACCGTGGTTTCTTTCTCGAGCTCCATACTGATTTCTTGACATGATTTTGTACCTTCAGTAATATCCACATCTTCAACTCCAGCACTAAAAACAGCCTTGTTCTCTTCTTTTTTTTAAATCAAACTCCAAATCTTCTTTATAAAGAGAAGAAGTAGGATCAAAAGGAGAGAATGAATCTTGCAAACCATTAGAATCAATTTCTAAAGCCAATGACATCACATCTTTCAGCTTAGAGCAGCTATATTGATGCCATTTAACAAATATCTCCCTAACTTCAGTATCTAAACCATAGATGAATAGATATATAGCGTAGATCTCAGAAATTTCTTCTAGATTTTTAACTTGATCGAATAAGATTTGAAACGAAAGGCAATATTCTTCAACAGTACCCTCTTGGATAATAGCCATGATCTTTTCCAAGGCAGATTCCATGTTGCCCGCTGATCTGCCCCCCCCCCCCCCCAATGAACAGTAACACGGCGAACAGTAACTTTTCTGGACGAACAGGAACGCGATGAACAGTTCGCATGATGAACTGTTTTTTTTTTTTTACCACAGGTTGCAGGAAAGATTGCTCTGATACCAATTGATGTGTATCAGACCCGAAAGTAGCAACACAATAAGAATAAAACAGAAAATAATTAAAAGATGAGACAATCGATAGATAATCTGGATTAATACCCAGTGGCCCTATCTGGATTAATGCCCCAGCAACCATAGTTCCTAAGAACAATAATAATAATCTCCATACTCGAAACGGTGACCTAATGGCCTTATTTAACCAAGCTGACAACTTACCCTAACTTGGTGTACAAGATACTAAATTTAATAATAATAATAATAATAATAATAGTAATAATATGCGCCATCATGTCTGGCCCAACCCAATGGGCCTCTTGATTAGTATCAAACTGTGAATATGTTTTATTATAAATTTCTTTTAGAAAGGACAACGAGTGAATGGGTAGACCACCCCAACTCATCCCAACACACCGAGCCCCTCTTGCAACATCCAGGGTTGACCTCAAAAGATTAATCAAGAAGCAGACTCAAGGGAGCCACAATAACGCTGACTTTTAAATATGCAAGTATTATGTATAGCCTAACCTGAAAAAGTAGATGGAACTTTCCAGAGCATGCCTTGATAACCTCTTGACCAACTATGCCATGGCAGCCATGGGATTAAGCATGGCTCGCGCCCCATAAGCAAAAACTCGTAAAAGTTTTGGATTGAGATCATTCAAATTTCCATCTCCTGAGCTCTCATTCATGGTGGTGGCTGTAGAAATGAACTCATGTGCATCATCTTCTGAACCAGCAACCGCCCAAATTCACTAATGAACTTATTAAGTGCTGGAATGCTAGATGCAAAGGAGGAGAGCGGTCAAACTTAGAGAAGTCACTCAACAGAAACTCGCCTGGAGTTTTAAGTGCATCTTTCAGTGGCTTAAAATTCAGGAACTTTTGCTGTTTAACCTCCGTCACTATACCACCTTTAACATATTTGCCAAAACTGGTTGTATCTTCTTCAAGAAAAAACGAGTGTGGCGTACAGCTTTTAACCTTTCTTGGTTTTCCATCATTAAGTTCTGCCATCCCGTGAATTTCAGAAAACTTGACAAGATCACCATCTTAGAACTCCAATCTTTCATCATTAATACATGTTACAAGTGCAGGGTAATCATTGCTAATAGATGTAATGAAGCCAATATGTGGTTCCTTGCCATCAACATCAGCTACGGTGAAATCAGTGCCAAAATCACAGAAAATGTTACCAAAAAGTCCTCTGACTTCAGTCTTGATGAAAGCAATATGGGGCTGATGGTTGTGGCAGTAATCATCAAACTCAATAGCTGTTTTCAAGTCGATATTGGTAAAGACTACAGTCTGAAAACATTATAGAACAGTAAATTATCAATTTCCAAAACAAATAATCATGTCATTAATCTAATGCGATATAAGTTCCTATCCTATGCTATTAGAGGAACATATATACTAGACATCATGCCTTGGCAAACAAAAAATTAATAAAAGCATTCATTCTATAAGTTCAGAAGATTTAATTCACCGAAGCAACTTGGACACAACATCTAAGGTTGTTAAGACTATGCATCATCCTTGTTTAAGAACTTAGCTGTGTAATTTTTTCAACCTAAGGTTTGTGAGCCTGTTAGTCTCAAGTGGCTACCATTCCCTAGAAATGAAAGCTTTGTTTGTTTCTAATGTATGTGTCAATCTATCGTTCCTACGTTTCTAAGGCAGATTGCTTGTTCCTTTCACTGATGACTGAACCTCTGCAACTTGGATTCGCTACAAACGAACTTCGTGGTTATATCAAGCCGAGTCCTTGACATTTAGTTTACATATTGGTCTTTAAAGAAGTTACATATGTTCTTTTTTTGATAGAGATCACGACTAAAGTAGGGTTTCTCTTCAATCTATTAAGTTGGGCATTAGAGTTGTAATTTCATATCCTTGGGAGAGTTGGCTTATCTCCCGAGTATAGGCTATGTATTTGTTTTTCTAGTCAGTTCGTATCAAGATCCTACACTAATTATCACAACATACTTTTACCCCTTTGACCGAATATAGTGATAACCAGCCAAAATTGAGGCAATTCAGAGAAAGGAAATACTAAAAATACTCGAAGAATAAATGCGCATAAGTGAAGTAAATGGGTACCTGAAAATTAGAAAGTTGTTCTTTGGTCAGCTTAGTAGGAAAAACGGAAACAAGGACAGCAGGGTTGAGTTCCTGCAGCTTCTGGAGGGAGACAAGAGCTCTATTCCTGCCAACATCTTTTTCTGAAAAAGTGAAATTACTCGACAAATCCCAAAGCTCCACGGAGCCTTCATCATGCAATGTCACAGACTTAACACCAGCAAGTATAAGATTTTTTGCTGCAAACAATGAGAAAACGACGAATTGAATAAATACCACATTAAGCCACATGATGTGAGAAATTTTATATGGTAACTAAAATGTGTCTCGTCGTCTCACGTCCATACACTAGAAGTTGTCTGCTATGTAGATCCTCATCAATATCAACCTGCATACTATTATCCAATGCAGACTTCACAAGTTCCGAATCCACGGACTTTGTGTATGAAGAACAACCGTTGAGGCATGGCTTCTTATTGGAATTATTATTATTATTATTATTGTCATCAACATGTCTTATTTTAGGCAACATATCCGATAAATATCAAAACTAAAATTTAAACCTGCAACAAACACCGAAACAAAAGAATGTATTTATAAAATCAATAAGATAACTTGTAATCAAACAAAACTACAAGTATAACTATGTGCTACGTCCCTACCGAAACATAATGAGAGTGAACCATGCAAAGTCGGCCTATTTTATCCAAAGATCTTTAAGGGTGAGAAATTAAAAAAGGGATAAGTATGTAACAAACTTTGAAAGAATGTCTATAATAGAAAATAACTAAAGTTGTGTGTATTGTATGTAAACAACTCGAAAATAATGTTTATTGTATGTAAGAAAATGTATTCAACCAATTTAAATCAAACAAGTGACACCTCTATATAGTCGTCACGTATGTTTTCTTATATACAATAAACATTTTTTTAAGTTGTTTACATACAATACACAAAACTTTAGTTATTTCCTACTATAGACATTCGTCCAAAATTTGTTACATTTCAGGATACTTATCCCATTAAAAAATATTAATCCAACCCAAATATATGCTCTTATTAAAGATTCTCCTAACTATATGATCCTCACACAAGATATGATCAAATGGTAAAATTAAAAGACAATATTAATAGATTACATTTGATATGTTATGAATTCCTTTTTATCAAGATGATTATTAGGTATTATTACTATTACTATTATACAATAATAGCGTAAAAAATGGAAGTAGCCTCTCTATCTAGATAGAGATAAGGTCTGCCTACATTTCAACCTCTCTCATACACCGTCGAGGTATTGGGGCTCAAAACCCGCGGAAGGCGGCACTGAGCAGTTTATTCCTTCTTCTTCAACTATTATACAATAATAACTAGTTTTTTAACCCGGGCGTTGCCCCGGGACAGATGACGCTACGTAAAACATACAAAGGAAAGAAAATGAAACTTTTGTGGCTCAAGTTGATAAAAGTAAACTTGTGTGGTAAAAAGTTAAGAATATGAGACCCTGTTGACAAAAGTTAAAAATCCAAAAGTGGTGAGAAATAAGGAAAATAAAACTTTCGTGTCGAAAGTTAAAAAAAGAAAATCATAAAAAGCAACGAAAAGAAAAATTCTATGTCAAAAGTTATAAAATCTAAAGTTACATGGCGAAAACTCAAGGTTATATAGTAAAAAGTAAAAAAAACGAAACTTTAGTGGCTGAACTTGAGAAACCTAAAGCTATGTGCTAAAAAGTTAAGAAAATGAAACTTCGTTGACAAAATTTAGAAACCCAAAAGTTATGTGGTAAAAAGTAAAGAAGGTGAAACTTTCGTGTCGAAATTTAGAATTAAAAAAGTATATAAAGTAACAAAAACGAAACTTTAGTGCAAAAAGTGAAAATAAAAAATAAAAGTACAGAAGGTAAATAAAAGAAAACTGTCGTGCAGAAAGTAAAAGAAATGAAAGTGCTGTGAAAAAAAAGTAAAAGGGTGAAAAATTTAGTAAATTTATGTGATAAAAAGTAAAGAAAATATTTCGTGGCAAAAGTTAGAAAAAAATAAACAAAATAGAACTTTTGTGCTAAAAATAAAGAAACTGAACTATGTGACAAAGAGTAAGAATGTGAAACTATGTTGACTAAAAGTAAAAAGTTATGTGGTGAAAAATAAGGAAAATGAAACTTGCGTGTCGAAAGTAAGAAGTAGGAAAAGCAAAAAAAAGCACAAAAGTTTTGTGGTAAAAAGTTAAGAGAATAAAACTTTTGTGGCAAAAGTTAGAAATATTAAAGTTTAAAATGTGAACATCTTTTGTAACTTCCGTTAAACACCTTAATAGAACTAAAACTACCGTTAGCTTATGAGGACCTTCTTTTCAAAATATTTGCAACAGGGACTATATTGAGAAAAAAAGTTAACAGCCGTTAGCTAAAGGGGACCATTGCTGCAACAAACTTAACGAAAGGGATTGAAAGTTGTTGAAAATGACTTGCGCACTGAAAAAGAGAAACGCAAATTATATATATTATATATATATATGGTAACACTCCGGTGATAACAATTTTAAAATAAGAACGGTGAGAACACTTAAAAACATCATTTTGATGCATTAAAAGTCCATAAAACTAACATAGTGCTTAACTAATTATCATTATATAAAGTGTTTAACAACACATTGATCCGTCAAAATCAAAAAAATCACGTTTTTTGTTTTGTGCATCCATCTTGGATGCATATTCATCGAAATGATGAATCCAACAAAAAACGTGACATTTTTGATTTTGATGGATCAATGTGTTGTTAAATACTTAAATAATGATAATTAGTTATGCACTATGTCAGTTTTATGGACTTTTAATGCATCAAAATGTTGTTTTTAAGTGTTCTCATTTTAATTTAGTTCTTATTTGATTGCCATATACAGAATATGGAGAAAGAACAATAAAATTGAGGGAAGAAAGAATCGATCATATATTTTTTTTTTTGTATACAATTACAAGGGAGTTATAATATACATGAGATTTGGAAAAGGGCGTAATTTGAGGAGTCTAATTTGGAATGTGTATATATATATATTGAGAATTGATATTCGTACCATTGATTTTGATTAAGTTACCACACTGTACAAATAGAACAGGACACTGCACAAGTAGATAATATATGTATATGGTAGATCTATCAAATTAGATGGTACTAATATCATCTCCTATATCTATTTGGTATATAACATGATATAAAGTTTTTATTAAAGATGATTTGTTAATTAATTAACTCCACTTAGATAGGTTGGCTAGTGGTATTTTCTAAATCCACTATGTGGGTCCCGGAGATGAGGTTTCCCCAAGGCCTCGGGTTCGAGTCTAAGACTACCCACATCAGTGAATTAACCCAACTTAATCTCTAATTAAAAACTAATTTCTCTCTCTTCCAACTATACAATCCAGCCTAACTCAAATTTTCACTCACATTAACAACCCAACCTAAACTATCTTTTAATTATATTAATATAACTTATAAGTATTCTTATCATATTAAAAATAATTATTTTACTCAAAATAAATAAAAAAAATTCACAACAATCTTATATAGACAAACAATAACTAAAGTAGAATACTGAATTAGTAAAATATTAGAAACTACATTTTTTTTAAATAGCTTCATTTTTAATAAAATTTATGTTAAAATGTTGGTAAAAAAAATAACAAAAAGTACGATGATTTTATATTTATATAAAAATTTATAAGATTTAGCTTATTAATGAAAGACTAACTGTCTAACTAAGGTGAAACTAATTACTCGTATATAATAATAAACAATATAGAAGATGCTATCTAGTGAAAACTTGTCATGTGGCAACAAATTATAACAATCTATTGAAATGAAAACCAGATCGTGAGAATTGCTTTCGGATTTTCCTAGTTTAATGAATTTTATATTACTCAATCTACTTTTCAGTTCACCGATAAGGGTGGTCTAAGGTTTTTCATGTCAAGGTACTTTCCAGCAAATCACTGGCTACAGCACGTCTGACTCGAAACTAATTTTTTTTTTAAAGAAAGGAAAATATATTATTAATCATAAAAAAATTGATATGAGGAATTGAAAAAACATTATATTTTTATAATAACAACCTTAAAAATTCAATCAACTTTATATAAACTCATTAATCGAGAGAAAACGGGTCTAAAAGGTTTCCGAAACATGCACAACTCAAAATTGATAAACAAAATAAAGAATTATAAACGCAAGAATTTACGTGGAAACTTTAAAACCGGAGAAAAATCACGGGCATCCAAATAAGAAAAGATTTGACTATGTGAAAAATTGTTGCAATCACATAGACTAATTTTCTAAACCTGCCTCCCTAAACAAACACTATGAAACAAACACTTATGCTTCTTATTCTAGACAAGAAAACATCATTCCTTTGTTACACTAATTATAGTGCATATTGGTGACTAAGGAACTAGTGTAATATGTGGCCTCTGATATATTTATACACATGTGAAACTTATACACAGAGACTGCTTGATAGCTGTGAACCTGTGGTATACTAGGTGATCGCCCAAGGCCCCTAATTTTAGTGTTGCAAGTCTATAATTCTTAATGGGTTTTTTACGATTAACTTTGGATTTAAAAATCCTACTATTAAAATTGATGTACCAAATAAAATATAATTATGGTATATAATTTCACAAAAAATTAAATAGGTTTGTTATTTTATCAACTGAAATATATTTATTTATGAAATTGAGTATGAAGGTTTGACTAAAGTGGTTGTTTTTTAAAAAGTTAGAAACATATATGTTAAATAAAAAATTTATTTTTTTCTTACACACGTAAAAAGTAGATAGAAAACGTTAGCTCCGCAATTTACTGAGTTGTTGGGAATTCCTTGTACCAAATTCCTGACCATGATTGTGAAGAAAACTTTTTGACTTGACCATTTTTTTTTATCAAAAAAGGGGGTGATGTTATTATGTTGCTATTGTGTCAAATTGAAATGTCATGCATTTGATTATAATATATTTCACTTCGGAAAGATCATATCAAAAAGTAAATGGAAAATAGAATAGAACGAAAATATATAAATGTAGGGAACAAATATCATGGGGAGGGGAGGGGGTGTTATTCGTCTTCCTAGTCTTAAATTTTTTTTTTTTTTGGTTTATTTTTATCTTTTCCAAACCCAAATAAAAGAAGGGGGGTTTTTGTTAAACCTTTTATGAAAAGGTCTCCAAATTAGTTCCGTTTAAAGCCACCCAAAAGGTATACAACACATTTTGTAAAGTTTCTACAACACACTTTATATATCAAGCTTTCTACTATACTTCAACAAGCTTCTTGGATACTTTTTTAGCATTTCTCCCTTCCAAGAATAGAAATTAATTCAATGTTATTTCTCTCATCTCAATTCTCTTAAACATACTCTTAATTGTGTATGTGTTACATAACCATGAAGGACGTCAATAGAATTAACAAGGGTGTAACATCCCATTTTCCATAAAGTAATTAAAATAAACCTTTATTGTAGTTTTAACATTAAAATAACTTCCTAGCTTTTTGTTTTAAAAACGGAGTTAAATTAGGTGGAACCTTAGTGGCTAGCGGGTATAATACCCTTTATTTTACAAAGAAAACGTGGCTAAAGGGAAGAAAGGCCGGCCAACTTGTTCTTATGACTCATCCTTTTTCCACTAACACCAACCTTCTCCACTCATGCCTTCTCAAATCTTCTAGTAATCAAGTGTATATTATGACTCATCCTTTTTCCACTAACACCAACCTTCTCCACTCATGCCTTCTCAAATCTTCTAGTAATCAAGTGTATATGTTTTCTATCAAAAATTAAGATTATCACTCAATCATTTCAAGCAATTCATAAAAGTATTAGGTTGGGTGTGTGTAGAAGGTGTGGGTGAATTAATTTCATAAAAAGAAAAAGAAAAAAATTATGAATTTCATCTGCTTTCAATCCAATTTCTCCAATTAAGGTAAGAATTTAACCTAAAATCCTTGTTATGAGATTAGGGTTCTTATGTAAAGAAAATTTGGGGATTTTGGGTTAGAAGAGTTATATGGGAAAGCTATAGTTATTATTTTAAGAGCTTTGTTAGTATTGCTAATCTTACTATAACGTAGTAAAATGATAACTTGTATAAATAGTTGCAAATAATGATGATGATGATGTATACTTTAGGCCAACACAATTATGAAGTTAAGTGTAGAATTTAGCTATTAACAAGATGAAGTTAAATAAGAAGCCTTATCATGATGTAATTTTGGATAGATGGACTTTAAGGAGAAGAATACTTGTCAAGATTGTTTGTTTTTTCATTTTCATTTACAAATGTGAGTACATTATATATATATATATATATATGCATATGTTTGTTAAGACTCCAAGTATGGGCATTTATGTGCCATACTTGGTGAAACGTTGTTTATCGCCTTTTTGCCATATGATGAAATATTGTTTATGACCTTTTTGGCATATGATGAAATGATGTTTATGACCTTTTTGGCATATGATGAAATGATGTTTATGGCCTTTTTGGCATATGATGAACTATGTTATGAATGTATTTTAGTGAGAATTGCGCACTCCCTCTTGACAATGATGTAGTATGGATCCATGCTAGTATGTATGATGTTAATGAATGCGATGTGAATGAAAGAAATGGAATGTATGAATATATATGTTGTACTCATTAAGCTTTTCGCTTATGCGTTTAGTTGTTATGTTTTCCTTATAGGAGGATCAAGCTCTAAGGGTAAAGCTAGTTCCTGAAGTGAAGTGAATTGAAGATCTTTTGGTAGGTGATTGTATTAGTTAATGTTGGTGGATAGTTGTCCCTTGATCAAGTGCTCCCAAGTATCCCTAAAACTTGTGTTTTTGTTTATGAAATGATGAATCTTAATGTTATGGTATTGTGTCTTGTTTAGTTTCAACTCAACATTTAGTATTGTAAGAATTATGTTAAAAGGTGAAATTTGGATAATTTGCCAACTTGGGTAAATGACTCGTTTAGTCTTGTAAACTTGGTTTGTAACAATGGATGGTATAAAGACTTTTGGAAATGTTGTGTTATGTCTTTTATGTCATAATGAAGTTGTTTATCAGTTGCACAAAACTCGGTAATGAGAAAAAGGGGTTGAAAATTGATTAAAGTGTCAAAGTACGAAGCTGTAGGAGGACGGCCTTTGAGGAAGGTTCTTGCAGAAACAAGAGTCGTGCTCTGCTGTAATTTTTCACAAGTTTTTACCGCGGCTTCGTTTGACCTTTCCGGGACCTGAAACTCATACAATAGACTTATATTAACATTCTAAGAAGGTTCCAATTGTCATTTGTCAAATTTGAGAACTTCGATTTTTGGCGAAAAATGGCTTAAATTTTCCAAGTATAAAATTGTCCATCTTGTTTAACATAAGTTTTCAAATAATTGTATGCTTTTCGAGTCAAAATGGTTTGGGGCGTTAAAGGGGCATTCCCTTAGACGGGGGTTTAAGTTTGCCAAGCGTAAAATTGGCTCTTATTAATTCCCAAGTGGTTAAGAGAAGCTTAATTAGGTGTGTTATCTCTTGGCAACAAATTTAATCTAGATGTATTGCGATTCAATTTAGACAACTGACTACAAACTACTCAATATTTAAAAGGTTTTCATCTTTATATGATGAGGAGTGTTTCGGCATTATGAGTGATGTGCTCTAGTCAAAGAAAAAGAGAATGCCCACTACCTAGGCAATTATCTAGTTTTTAGGTTCACAAGTCGTTATCTTTTCCTATTTAAATTATACTTCTTTGGCTTTATGGATACGAATGAAGAAATGAACTAAGGGGCTATTTGGTAGAACTGAATTAAGAAGAATGGAATGGTGGTTGAGAATGGAATTGTAAGGAAAAGGAATGGACTTAAGAAATGAAAACTGATTCCTTTGTTTGACGCAATGAAAGAATCAATCTAAGGAAAATGATTCCCCTGTTTGTTAGCTTTAAGCTAATGTTATCATAATACCAATAGATGCATATATCGTTGAAGATATCATAGAATTAAAAGATCACAAAACAAGCAAAGCACATGTATACACTAAAATGTAAATCAACCGAAATGTACAGATTATATTTAGCATGCATTATAAATGTTCAATAACCTTTTATCATTTGGATCTGAGTAATCAACTTTGACAATACTAAAAGAAAAACTTGGTGGGCAACATAATACAACTTCTTAAAATAAAAAGTAATAAGAAGATTTTTTTATTTTATTACAAGTTAAAGTGTAGGTGTTGCTGGGAACAAAGTATAAAAATATTGTTTTGAGTACTTTTCATAAAGCTATCGTCGATCTTTTTTTTGGTAAAAAACATAACCTTGTTTTGAGATTTAAAGATATAATCAACAATTTTTATAGGGTTTTATAAAAGGGAGAAACTTTATTTTTTTTTAAGATCGAGATCCATCATATATTTTTGATTGATAATAATAAAAAAGAAAGAATTAGATAGAGAAAAGGTACCTTGATTGAGGTGGAAGAAGATGAGATCTGGCTAGCGTTTATTATTGATGATTTTTATTTGGTTGTGATAAAATGTGCAAGGCACATGTTTAACTTTTTATACTCCCCAATTTTTTTTACTTCAGCCTTGTTTCCATGCTAAGATGGAAATCTTTTCTTTACTTTTTATAAAGAATCAAAACTAAGGAAAGAGAATGAAGATCTGGTCATATACTTCCATTCTTTAAGTCAAACAAATAAGGGATTTTATTCTCTTTCCTTTTCTCCATTTTCCATTCATATGTACCAAACAACCCCTAAGTCTCAAGTTTTCCTCTAAATTTCTATCTATTTTCTTATTAAATTTTTCTTTCTTTTGCCAATAAATTAATTGTTGAAACCAGATCAATGGTTGATGTGGTTTGTAAAATTTGAGTTTAATTGAATGGTTATGAGTGGGGTAAGTGATAACCCTAGTTCCATTCTAACACATTACTAAGAATGACACAACCAAAAATATTACAAGAAGGCCATTGTTGTTGTTTTATGAAAACAATGTGGCGAACAACAAGGAAGCCATAACGTGTTAGCACATTCACTTGGCTCCATTGTTATTAGGCATGAGCATATGGATGGAAAACCCGAAGCCCGACATAGACCCGCCCAAAACCGACCCGGACCGGCCCGATCGAGTATCAAACGGTCCAGGCTTCGGTCCATGAGATCAATGGTTTCTCGGGTTCGATCCGGGCTGGTCCATAACCCGAAAAAAACCAGGTTGGACGGAAAAACCCGAACATATACAATATATATATATATATAATTATATATACATATGTTTGTGTGTGTATGAAGAATGAGATGAAGGGGAAGGATATGAACCCACAAAAAAAACAACTCAACATAAGCAGTAATTTGATATCAGATTCATATGAGATACATTCATTCTGTTTACTTTCATTCCATAGATTTTGAGATGAGATTTACATATATAGTATTTGTATGATACGAATGAAAAGAAAGAGTGTTTTCATATTTTCATTTCATTGCTTTTGAGATAAGATTTCATACATAACAGAGCATCTTCTCTTTCTACCTTCTATTTCTTTTATGAAAAATAGTTTTATATTTAAATTAAAATTGAGATACGGGAGTCAGGAGTGAATCACGTGAATTGTAACACCCCAAATATTTTAAGGTAAAAGAAATTAACCCCTTTTCATAGTTTTGACATTAAATTATTTTCTTAGTATTTTATTTTTGATTATGGGGCTAATTTAGTTTGAACTTTGACAGATAGCGGGTTATTATACCCACAATTTTTAGTTGGGTCGTGGCAAGCCAGGAAGGTGCCAGCCCACTTCTTTTCTTTGACTCACACTTCCACCTTGTTCTTCAACATTTCCTCCATGCAATTCTTCTAGTTCATTTTAAAATTAAGGCAACTCTCTCTCAAGTTCAAGAATAAGAACATCCATAGTAATCATCTTCATCCAGTAATCTTCAATTAAGAATTCAAAAGCTAGGGTTTGTAGGTTGGTGGTGGTGGCCGAAATTTGAAGGAAAAAGGAGAAGAAGTTGTGGCTTGAAAACCCTAATCTAATATCTTCCTTTGTTGAGGTATTGATTTCCCCTAAATTTAGTTTCCTCTTTCTTTTGAAGTTAGGGTTCATGGATGAACCAAATTGGGGGTTTTTGCTAGAAAATGAATTATGGTTAATTTTTCTCAATCCTTAGTTAACCTAGTTGTCATTGAGTAATGTGATGTGTTTGATTATGAAATTGATAAGTTCATGTGAAAATCTTAGTTAATGAGAAAAGATGAATTTTTTTACTAGTTATTGAAATATGGATGAAAATGGTAGGTTGAACTACCCAATGTTGTTGTTAAAGATGAAAGTAGCTCAATCACAAATGGGTTGGGTTTTGGGTTTAGGAAGGCTAGTGATTGAAGTATGACTAGGTTGAGCTAGTCAAGTTGTGAATGTAAGCTTATGCACTTTTATGATATGATTATAGGTTGAAGCTTGCTTGTGCTTATTTGTTTAGCATTATTGTCCCTTTTGCGGAGGAGGTGAGTATATCTGCATACCCTTATGGTTACGTTGGGTCAATTACCATGAGATGTGAATGTTCCAAGCATGGTAATTGATTTGGCATGAAGCCCATGTGGGGCATTGTTTAAGAGGCCTAAGAACCTCCGGGGCCTAAGAATCCCGATAGATGATGTGATATGAGGCCTAAGAACCTCCGGGGCCTAAGAATCCCGATAGATATGATTGTTATGATTGTTTAGCTTATATGGATCTATATATGTGTTGTATGTGTGCAAGGTGAATATGTAAATGTGACATGACGATGCCATAGGTTACATGTGAAAGTCCTTGTACTATGCCCTCCTTCGTATTCGTAAATGTATGCAAGTATATTCACTAAGCCTTTGCTTATATTTTAGTTGTTTACACTTTTATAGGTAGTTCCGGAAGAAGGAACTAAGTGTGTGTTGATAAGCTTGAAGTTGTAGATATCTTTGAAGAACTTGAAGGTAATTAGGTCATTCTCGAACGAATGACGATCTTTTGGTATAGAAGCTTAGACGTCCCACACCTCATGGCTCATGGTACATTTTGGTTTGAGGTCATGTTTCGGTAATATTTCTGTAAATGTCCAAGTTGTAAAGTCTTTGAAAAATGGTATTGTTGTTTATGGGCGAAAATGTTGCCAAAACGAGTAAATGACCCGTTAGGGTTGTTCTTGGATTTGTGAAACATGATATGATGTAATTGTGCTTGAAATGTGTCTACGTTGTTGTTGGAAACCTCTGAAATGTGTTTTGAGAAGTTTGTTTTGAAATTTGAAGGTTGCAAGTTGTTCATGGTCGAAATGAGTACTTAGGGTTGCTGTCAGGTGGCTCACTGCGGCGCAGTGGGGGTGACTTTGCCCACTGCGGCGCAGTGGTTTCCCACAGAAATAATGTTGGTTCCTCCCACTGCGGCTCAGTGGGAGATATGTCGAACCCACTGCGGCGCAGTGGGAGATATGTTGAACCCACTGCGGCCCAGTGGGGTTTTAAGAAAAAAAAAACTTGTATTTTTGGTTTATCGAGTCATGTCATTTCAAGTTGGTATCAGAGCCGAGGTTTAATGGATTTAGGTATTCCCTCGTGTAGAGAGTGCCTAGACTTAAACCTTAGTTGAGACTCGACCTTAGGCATCCGAAATTTTATATGGGACCGAAAGATGTGTTTGATGATGCTAGTTTGTCAATTTGCTAGTATTTGAAGCACAATAAGAAGTCGGCCTTATTATCAAACCTTGGAACGGTTTTGTATAAAGTTTTAGGTTTCGACCATAGCTCGTGAGGAGAAATAGGTTGTGTGCTTAAATTAATTCGTTTATTCTTATTATAGTATGGAAGAGCAACCCCGTCATGAAGAAATCGAGCACAATGAAGAAGAAGAGCCCGTATTTGATGAGGCTAGCATGGATATATCGGATCAGATAGGGAGAGCATTAGAAAAATATACTCCTATCTTGCTCAAGAGATTGAATCAAACCTTAGAAGGAGCGGTGAATGATCACATCGCTCAAATGATTAAAGAAGAAGTTGCAATCAATGTGCAACAGGAATTTGAGAAGCGTGATGCCAAAGATAAAGGCAAGAAACCCGAAGATGAAAAGGAGGTGGAAAGTTACGGGGGAAAGAACCTACAAGAAAAAGTTCACTTTTCGGGATTTCGAGGTATGTCACCCACCCGAGTATCACGGTGATCGGGATCTTATTATTTGTACTCGGTGGATCTCAGAAATTGAAGGGGCATTCCGTACTAGCCAATGTCCCTCACATTTGAAAGTGATCTTTGCGGTTGGTATGTTAAGGAATAGTGGAAAAAGGTGGTGGGATGGATTGTTGGCTATTAAGAAGGGGGCACTAGATGATGTTGAGTGGCCCGAATTTAAAAACATGTTTTTCAAAAGAATTTCGGTCGGAGGCCGAGGTAACTAAATTGAGGAGTGAATTCCTCAATGATTGTCAAGGCAACATGACCTTGAATGAATTCCGAGAAAAGGGGGTTTTGTGACCGAATTATCACTTTGCAAAGTCAGTTAAATTTGTTAGTAATCCCTCAGGATTAATCGAAAGAAGAGTTTGTTGGTTTAAACAATAGTTTAAAGGTCACCCATCTTGATTTCGCTCGACAACATGTTAAGATTGCACGTTTGATGAAGTTCAAATTCAATTTAGTGATTAAATGACCGAGACTCAAATTAATCGCCAACCCCGTACCCGTCAAGTTAACAACTTATTCGACTCTCTTGTATAAACTAGTTTCATTATTAAGACTGGTACCCCGAGACGCCTTTTTATAACTTCTCTAGTTTAACAATGGTTTTGGTCATTTCAGATAACAATTTTGCCTATTGATTGTACCCAACCATCAACCCGTTAATTCTTCTCAAATATTAATTACCCTCTACCGTACCCGTCATAGAACCAATTACTTCTAACCAAGCAATCAAAATAACTTATACCCAAATCCTAGTCGTCACTAAGCAATGAATACAAATTATCCGCAATCAATAATTGAATAACGAAGAATTAATAGATTAAGATCACGACAAACGTTAAATCAAATCACTTGAATTAATAAATATTGTGCAATCCCTACATAATGTCTCACTCCATCAAGATGAATGAAAAGGCGATTAGCCACTCATATTAAATATGAAATAACAAATCAAATAGAGAGAATTCATCGTTACCGAATACAAAGAATTGAACAGAAATAACGAGAATAATCCAATCGTAATATCGATCTTCAAGGATGATAAATCTGATCAAAAGTCTCCTCAAAAGGTCTTCAAAACGGCTGGAAAGTATGAGATAGGGTTTTGGAATTAAAAACAAGCTATTTATATGTTTCCAAAAATTCTATGCAGAATCGTCCTTAAGTTGCGGCGTAGCTCCTCTTTGACCGCTGTTGACTTTTGACTTTTATTGACTTCGCATGGGACACAACTGGACGAGCTGCTGCGCAGCTTAGACCTTCTGTTTTACAGCTGCGACACAGCTTATAAGCTGCTGCTCAGCTGTACTCGATTCCAGGTTTGACTTTTGTTGACTTTCACTAAACTTCATCCAAACGACCCGGTAATCATCCGTAAGCACTTATTTCACTTCGAGAATGTCGTTTTCTTCAGAAATACGCTCAAGTATCTGCTATTAACCTGAAACACTAACAAATACCATAAACGCACCAATTGTATACGAAAACGACTCATTAAACATGCTAACTTAACTATATAAACCGTGGGAAATGGGTATAAAATACGACATATCAAATCCCCCCACACTTAAGCTTTGCTTGTCCTCAAGCAAATCCAAGCTTAAAGTAAAACATTCCTCGACAATCACACTATCAAACAAGTGACAAGTATCAAAAAGCAGCAACACCAAGCATGTCAAATGACAAAAGGCGGGTGAAGCAGTTTTAATCTTAAATGAAGACTCGAAATGTTTGACAATACCTGAACAATCCGTAAGCCACGATAATCAACTAAGCATAAATCAAACAGACGATCCTACCAATATCATTATACTCCAACAACTTACTTTCGGGGTTGAATATATGGAGAATCACTCATAGCTCAGTTGTGATGTATACTTTTTTACCATAGACTTGAGCTAGGATCGTCACTCCACCGTTAAGGCGCAAGGATCAAGCACATCGTCAAAATAGGCATAGAGGGTAGTTGTATATTTAAACTAAGGCTATGTATTTATGGGTATTTACAATGGAAAATGGGAAGTTATAGGTTACAAGTGAAGGATAAGAATCAAAAGTATAAGGTATATGTGAGAAATGTACAAAATAGTCTAACCAATCCCATACCATTGATTGCCAACAAACCACCAACTTATAAGATGCTATCCCGCGAACACATCTTTAAGTATCAAGCAAAACCCGACACCATTGTGGTGTATCAACCTCAAACAACTTATTATTAACCAAATCTTCCATAAATAATGATACAACAACTTTCTAGACATTTGAAAATGAGAAATACCTACTAGTAGCCCAAGTTCCTTTTTTATATTTTCCAGTTTTTCACGTTCTTTATTCTTTTGAACCATTTTTACTCTACTAGTAAATACCCTCTTACAATGATGAACATGTCTATAACTCTTCACTTTCTTTGTTTGAACAATTCAAGACAATCTTCAATAACTTAACCCGTTTACGTATTCTCATAGACAAGAATATTCCACACATCAACCCACTAAAAATCTCCAAAACCATTCAAACAACCATGACAATCAATGGCCCCCAGATTAGACTGACGGTATAGTTAAGTATAATTAGGTGAAGTTTACATGAAAAGGTGGATTTATACAAGGGTGAAAAGCTAAATTACAAGGAATGTATATGTGTATAAGATTATCTGAGGTTTACAAAGAAAAAGGGAAAATGTGTAAAAGGTTGTATAGGTGATTATAGATGTACAAAAGACAAAGAAACGAAAGAAAGAAAAAGTATGGTCAAACCTAAATGCCAATTCAGCATCCAATGTACTCGTCACGATCACTAGGCCAAGTTCTAGAATCAACACATCACCAGCACACTCTTATCGAGAAAAGAACCCGGAAATGGCTTAGAAATACCTCAAACACGCACATCCTAGTGCAAGGCATCAAAAAATGAATACCTTACTCCCGAATAAATCCAAGAGCCTAAGAGAGGGACGTATTTACGAGGCAAACAAACCAAAACCGTCACCTGAACAACTATATATGAAAGGATGAAATCTCACAATTTGGTGTTTTGGATATATATAAGCATGCAAGTAATGTTATCAATCCTGAAGGACTAGCCAAATAACCGTTCAGGACACACTTCACCAATTAAAATTTTTGTCAAGGAAAAATTTGGTAGTAAAATTGCTTAATAAATAATGAATTAAGTGTCAAAAGCAATTTACCACAAGGACAAGTTCAACTCAAGTTTAAAAATCATATCAACTTCTATTATCCCGCCAAATTGATAGCACCAGTTGCAAACATGCACATCACAGTTAAGAGTTCAAAATAGAAACTCATACCCCTAGATAAAATCCAAAGGCTTACGAGAGGGACATATCAACAAAACCGATAGAAATCGCAATGACAAAACAACAAAAGTGATATACCCGGTAGCTTAAACCTATTTGCCACCTATCAAATCCTTCATGATATCTCTCAATTCAGCATTCGCATTCTGCTGACTATTGAACCTGCTAAACCTGCTTCCACTAAAACCAGAATTATTAGCATTAAAATTAGATGAAGGAAAAGAAGTACCTGATGACTGATTTTGATAACCGGTACTCTGATTGAAGTTCCCTTGCTGATTCTGGACATAGTTAACTTCTTGTGCCGGCTTATCCGGGCAATCCTCCGAGTAATGCATGTCCCCACAGTAGTCACACCCATCAGCAATCACCTTAACATCCCTTTCAATGCTTTTGAATCTCACATCTTGGTTGTCAAACCTCTCGTTCATCTACTTTGTGAGGGCTTTGACTTCAGCTACCAAGCTCGGTTCTCCAGCACTCTCCATCTTCGCCACAGTCTTACCACTAGTTATCTTGCTTACAATCTCATCGCGATCAGAGAACTCCTTGGCCATATTATCTCAGATTTTGTACCCTTCAGTCGGGGTCACATTGTTCAAACTACCTCCAAATGCCCCAGCTAATTCCCTCCGAGTTGTCTTTAGCAAACCATCATAGAAGATCTCAACCACTGCTTCTGTGTTCAGATTGTTTCCCAGGCAATTCCTGATCATCTCCTTATATCGTTTCCAGGCATCTACTACATCTTCCCGTGGATCTTGAGTGAATGATCGGATCTTATTCTCCAACTGTCTCTGAGTCCTTATAGAATAGAACTCATCAATAAACCCAACACGAAGCTCATCCCAAGTTGTATACAGATCATCTGGTTGCTCCTTTAACCATGCCTTAGCTCCTCCACATAAAGTGAGTGGAAAAAGCTCAAGCTTCACATTATCATCTTGGTTCGCGCCATAGTGATAAAACCTACAAATCTTCTCGAACCTCTCTAAATGCCCATACGGATCATTATTAGTTACCCCATCAAACTTCTCTTCCTCTACACTTTTCAAATGACTTCCTTTGAGAGAAAAGTTTACTCCGATGGTTGGAAGGCGAATAGGAGTGCCCCTGTTAGTGGGGACATTTCTCCTACGGTCACCGTAAAGACGGTTATTGGGGTTTACCGGTTCTTGATCACCCATTCTCCTAGCTCTAACTGGTTGAGTTACCTGAGGATTTTCTCTAGGAATCTCTGTTAAATCCGGCTGATGAGTTCTATCCCGATTATCTTCTTCCTCTGAGCTATCACCAGTTTTGAACAAACCACTACCTTCAGAGAATTTAGAACTTACGTGCACCTCGGACGTTGAACCTTTCTTCGAGTAATGTTGATCCAAATCTACGTACGGGTGATCACGGTTTTCGGTACCTGAATCTATGTTTTCGGTGTTTGAGGGCTCCGTGTTGTTTGATCTAATTAAGCGTCGTCTGGCTTTCCCTGGATTAAATTGAGGACTAAGCAAAGGTCTACCAGAGGCTCTTGTGTTCATCACCTACAAAGCACCTGCACACGCACCACAAGAAATACCGTTACCCGCACCAGAAACTAACACAATAAAACTAAAATAAATAAAATAAAATCTACCTATTAAAACGAATAACTTCTTAATTTAAGTCCTCGGCAGCGGCGCCAAAAACTTGATGTGTGAAATCTAGCTTTAAAATTTATAAAACACGAATCACTGGAAAACTGACTACAACACACTCACGGGCAGTGTACCCGTTCGTATGTAGTATAGTAACCGGCAAATACGAGATCGTTCACAAGGACTTTTTGTAAGCAATTGTTTTAAGAAATGTGATTCAAGAGAAAAGGGGGTTTTGTGACCGAATTGTCACTTTGCAAAGTCAGTTAAATTTGTTAGTAATCCCTCAGGATTAATCGAAAGAAGAGTTTGTTGGTTTAAACAATAGTTTAAAGGTCACCCATCTTGATTTCGCTCGACAACATGTTAAGATTGCACGTTTGATGAAGTTCAAATTCAATTTAGTGATTAAATGACCGAGACTCAAATTAATCGCCAACCTCGTACCCGTCAAGTTAACAACTTATTCGACTCTCTTGTATAAACTAGTTTCATTATGAAGACCAGAACCCCGAGACGCCTTTTTATAACTTCTCTAGTTTAACAATGGTTTTGGTCATTTCAGATAACAATTTTGCCTATTGATTGTACCCAACCATCAACCCGTTAATTCTTCTCAAATATTAATTACCCTCTACCGTACCCGTCATAGAACCAATTGCTTCTAACCAGGCAATCAAAATAACTTATGCCCAAATCCGAGTCGTCACTAAGCAATGAATACAAATTATCCGCAATCAATAATTGAATAACGAAGAATTAATAGATTAAGATCACGACAAAACGTTAAATCAAATCACTTGAATTAATAAATATTGTGTAAGCCCTACATAATGTCTCACTCCATCAAGATGGATGAAAAGGCAATTAGCCACTCATATTAAATATGAAATAACAAATCAAATAGAGAGAATTCATCGTTACCGAATACAAAGAATTGAACGGAAATAACAAGAATAATCCAATTGTAATATCGATCTTCAAAGATGATAAATCTGATCAAAAGTCTCCTCAAAAGGTCTTCAAAACGGCTGGAAAGTATGAGATAGGGTTTTGGAATGAAAAACAAGCTATTTATATGTTTCCAAAAATTCTCTGCAGAATCGTCCTTAAGCTGCGTGGCAGCTTATAAGCTGCGGCGCAGCTCCTCTTTGACCGCTGTTGACTTTTGACTTTTATTGACTTCGCATGGGACACAACTGGACGAGCTGCTGCGCAGCTTACTAAGCTGTTGCGCAGCTTAGACCTTCTGTTTCACAGCTGCTGCTCAGCTGTACTCGATTCCAGGTTTGACTTTTGTTGACTTTCACCAAACTTCATCCAAACGACCCGGTAATCATCCGTAAGCACTTATTTCACTTCAAGAATGTCGTTTTCTTCAGAAATACGTTCAAGTATCTGCTATTAACCTGAAACACTAACAAATACCATAAACGCACCAATTGTATACGAAAACGACTCATTAAACATGCTAACTTAACTATATAAACCGTGGGAAATGAGTATAAAATACGACATATCAGTTTCTCAAAGAGCAATTTTACTTGAAGTTGAGGAAGAATCTCCGGGAGAAAATTAGTTTGCGCCAAATGGAGTCTTTCTCCATGTTGGCGGATGTGGCCCGGGATCATGAGATTGAGATGTCAAGAGTTGATGAAGGTGTTTTGAAAAGAAGGTATGAAGATGTAAATTCTCCAAGCAAGCGGCCTAGACAAAAGGGTAGTTCCGGGAACCACCCCAATAAAAGAAATGTCCCATTTTGTTGCCAATGCAAGAAGAATCATCCGGGGGTTTGTAGAGCGGCGGACAAGGGTTGTTACACTTGTGGGAAGCCGGGGCACACTAGCTGGGAATGTAGGTCTAAACCTCAAAGACCCATTATATGCTTTAAGTGCTTTGAAGAGGGCCACATGAGAAGCTCATGCCCAAAATTGACGGAGGAGTAGAGGTTAAAAGAAAGAAGAAAGGAGACGGAGAGGAAGAATTCTCAAACACATGGGAATCAAAGAGGAAGGTCCTTTCAACTCTCCGTGGAACAAGCAAGAAACACCGCTGACGTTGTCACAGGTACATTCCTTGTATACAATGTGCCTATGCGTATTCTCTTTGACTCGGGAGCGAATGATTCATGTTATTCCTGTGTCTAAGTCATGTCTAGAAAATGCTTTGCAAGTTGAGGTTGGTAATGGTAGGATGGAATTAGTAAATGAGGTGTATAGAGGGTGTGAGATAAAAATTTCTTCGGAACTCTTCCAAGCCAATTTAATTCCTTTTCCGATGGGAGAGTTTGATATAATCTTGGGTATGGATTGGTTGAGCTCATGTAATGCAAAAATCACTTGTGATGAAAAAGTCGTATATCTAAAAACTTCCAAAGGTGATGACTTGGTGGTTTATGGTGATCAGGAAGGAATGTTCCATACCCGTGTGCACTTTTGCTTGTGTCAAACGTTACATATCCCATGGATGTCACGCTTACCTTGCTCACATCGTTGATTTTGAGAAGAGACCTCTTTCTATCGAAAACATTCCCATTGTGAAAGATTTCATCGATGTTTTCCCCGAAGACTTGCCGGGCGTTCCTCCCGAACGGCAAGCTGAATTCTCAATTGACCTTATTCCGGGAGCTAATCCCATTGCTAAAGCTCCCTACCGTTCGGCTCCATCGGAAATGCAAGAAATGATAAAGAAACTTCAAGAGTTACTTGAGAAAGGTTTCATTCGACCTAGTAACTCTCCTTGGGGTGCACCGGTATTATTTGTAAAGAAGAAGGATGGAAGTATGCGGATGTGTATCGACTATCGTGAACTTAACAAGGTAACCGTAAAGAACAAGTATCATTTGCCTAGGATCGACGATTTATTCGATCAACTTCAAGGGGCTTCATATTTTCAAAAATCGATCTTCATTCGGGTTACCATCAACTCAAGGTACGTGAAGAAGATATTCCCAAAACCGCTTTTCGTACTCGTTATGGTCATTTTACGTTTTTTGTCATGCCTTTTGGTCTTACCAATGCTCCCGCGGCTTTCATGGACCTCATGAATCGTGTTTGTCGTCCTATGCTTGACAAGTCCGTGATTGTTTTTATCGATGACATTCTTATTTATTCCAAAAGTTCCTCCGACCATGAAGTACATCTAAGAGAGGTGTTGGAATCCCTTCGTAAACAGAAGCTCCCAAGTTCTCCAAGTGTGAATTTTGGTTACGGGAGGTGCAATTCCTTGGTCATGTGGTTAATAGTGAAGGAATTATGGTAGACCCGGCTAAGATTAATGCGGTGATGAAGTGGGAGCAACCCAAGAGTCCGTCGGAGATTAGAAGTTTTCTTGGTTTAGCGGGCTATTATCGTCGTTTTATTCAAGATTTCTCTAAAATAGCTTCTCCCTTGACCAAATTAACTCGCAAGAGTATCAAGTTCGAATGGAAAGATGAACAAGAGATGGCTTTTCAACAACTTCGAGAAAGGCTAAGTCAAGCACCGGTTCTTGTTTTACCCGATGGCCTTGAAGATATGGTGGTGTATTGTGATGCATCATCTAATGGCCTCGGTTGTGTTCTTATGCAACGAGGTAAAGTTATTGCTTATGCCTCTAGGCAATTGAAAGAGCGTGAAAAACGATATCCCACTCATGACTTGGAATTAGCGGCGGTGGTCTTTGCCTTGAAAAATTTGGCGCCATTACCTATATGGAGTCAAGTTCACCATCTATTCCGATCATAAAAGCCTCAAGTATTTCTTTGAGCAAAGAGATCTCAACAATCGCCAACAAAGATGGCTAGATCTCTTGAAAGATTATGATTGCGAGATTTTGTATCATCTCGGGAAGGCTAATGTAGTAGCGGACGCTTTGAGTCGGAAGAGTTCTCATCATGCTTTAGTCGTTTCTCCTCTTTGGGTTTTGATCACTAACGATTTCTTGGATCAAATTAGAGAAGCTCAAGAGAAGGCCTTGCAACGGGATCCTAAAAGAGAAAGAATTCAAGGCCAATTGCAATATTTCACTAAGGATTCTCGTGGCCTTACTTTACGTTTTGGGCGGATTTGGATCCCATTCTCTTGTGAGTTGAAGCAAGTGCTACTTGATGAGGCTCACAAATCCAAGTACTCTATCCACCCCGGTGCTATAAAGATGTATCATGATTTGAAAGTAGAATATTAGTGGCCCAGTATGAAACGTGATGTAGTGAAGTATGTCGAGAAATGTTTGACTTGCGCACAAGTGAAGGCTGAGCATCAAAAGCCTTATGGTATGATGCAACCGTTGGAAATTCCCAAATGGAAGTGGGAAGAGATCACCATGGATTTCATCACAAAATTGCCCAAGACCCCTAGAAATCAATTTGATACTATATGGGTGATAGTTGACAGACTAACCAAGAGTGCCTTGTTTCTTCCTATCCGTGAGGCATCATCATCCGAAGTGTTGGCAAAGATCTACGTGAAAGAAGTTGTAGCAAGACATGGAGTTCCTATCTCCATTGTTTCGGATAGAGACACTCGTTTCAACTCTCACTTTTGGCGGAAATTTCATGAAGATATGGGTACCAAGCTCAAGCTTAGCACCGCCTATCACCCACAAACGGATGGCCAAAGTGAGAGAACCATTCAAATGCTTGAAGACATGCTTCGAGCATGTATAATTTACTTTGGAGGCACTTGGGACCTTCACTTGCCTTTGGTAGAATTCTCATACAACAATAACTACCATTCTCGTATTCAAATGCCACCATATGAAATGTTGTATGGAAGGAAGTGTCGATCTCCAATTTGTTGGGGAGAAGTAGGACAAAGAGAAATAGGTGGCACGGAAGTGGTGCTGAAAACCATTGAGAAGATAGATGTGATCAAGGAAAGATTGAAAGCGGCTCAAGACCGACAGAAGTCGTATGTGGATAAACGAAGAAGGCCAATTGAATTTAATGTTGATGATTGTATCCTGTTGAAAGTCTCCCCATGGAAAGGTGTGTTACGTTTTCAAAAGCGTGGAAAGTTAAGCCCTCGTTTAATTGGCCCATTCAAGATTGTGGCTAAGGTTGGCAAGGTTGCATACCGTTTGGAGTTATCGGGAATTCACCCTACTTTTCATGTGTCACATCTTAGAAAATGCCTTGCCGACGAGTCTTCCTATGTACCATTGAATGAGATTGAAGTTGATAATAAGTTGAATTATATTGAAGAGCCGATTGCCATAGTCAAAGAAGAGCTTAGAAGAGTACAAAATAAGACGGTGAGAACTTACAAGATTTTGTGGAAGCATGGTAGGATGTCCAATTGTACGTGGGAATCCGAGCATGATGTACTAATTTATTATCCGTCTTTGCATATGGCTTGGATCACGAGGCCGTGATCCGTTCCAAGTGAGGGAGAGTTGTAACACCCCAAATATTTTAAGGTAAAAGAAATTAACCCCTTTTCATAGTTTTGACATTAAATTAATTTCCTAGTATTTTAGTTTTGATTATGGGGCTAATTTAGTTGGAACTTTGACGGATAGCGGGTAATAATACCCACAATTTTTAGTTGGATCGTGGCAAGCCAGGAAGGTGCCAGCCCACTTCTTTTCTTTGACTCACACTTCCACCTTGTTCTTCAACATTTCCTCCATGCAATTCTTCTAGTTCATTTCAAAATTAAGGCAACTCTCTCTCAAGTTCAAGAATAAGAACATCCATAGTAATCATCTTCATCCAGTATTCTTCAATTAAGAATTCAAAAGCTAGGGTTTGTAGGTTGGTGGTGGTGGCCGAAATTTGAAGGAAAAAGGGGAAGAAATTGTGGCTTGAAAACCCTAATCTAATATCTTCCTTTGTTGAGGTATTGATTTCCCCTAAATTTAGTTTCCTCTTTCTTTTGAAATTAGGGTTCAAGGATGAACCAAATTAGGGTTCATGGATGAACCAAATTAGGGTTTTTGCTAGAAAATGAATTATGGTTAATTTTTCTCAATTTCTTAGTTAACCTAGTTGTCATTGAGCAATGTGATGTGTTTGATTATGAAATTGATAAGTTCATATGAAAATCTTAGTTAATGAGAAAAGATGAATTTTTTTACTAGTTATTGAAATATGGATGAAAATGGTAGGTTGAACTACCCAATGTTGTTGTTAAAGATGAAAGTAGCTCAATGACAAATGGGTTGGGTTTTGGGTTTAGGAAGGCTAGTGATTGAAGTATGACTAGGTTGAGCTAGTCAAGTTGTGAATGTAAGCTTATGCACTTTTATGATATGATTATAGGTTGAAACTTGCTTGTGCTTATTTGTTTAGCATTATTGTCCCTTTTGCGGAGGAGGTGAGTATATCTGCATACCCTTATGGTTACGTTGGGTCAATTACCATGAGATGTGAATGTTCCAAGCATGGTAATTGATTTGGCATGAAGCCCATGTGGGGCATTGTTTAAGAGGCCTAAGAACCTCCGGGGCCTAAGAATCCCGATAGATGATGTGATATGAGGCCTAAGAACCTCCGGGGCCTAAGAATCCCGATAGATATGATTGTTATGATTGTTTAGCTTATATGGATCCATATATGTGTTGTATGTGTGCAAGGTGAATATGTAAATATGACATGACGATGCCATAGGTTACATGTGAAAGTCCTTGTACTATGCCCTCCTTCGTATTCGTAAATGTATGCAAGTATATTTACTAAGCCTTTGCTTATATTTTAGTTGTTTACACTTTTATAGGTAGTTCCGGAAGAAGGAACTAAGTGTGTGTTGATAAGCTTGAAGTTGTAGATATCTTTGAAGAGCTTGAAGGTAATTAGGTCATTCTCGAACGAATGACAATCTTTTGGTATAGAAGCTTAGACGTCCCACACCTCATGGCTCATGGTACATTTTGGTTTGAGGTCATGTTTCGGTAATATTTCTGTAAATGTCCAAGTTGTAAAGTCTTTGAAAAATGGTATTGTTGTTTATGGGCGAAAATGTTGCCAAAACGAGTAAATGACCCGTTAGGGTTGTTCTTGAATTTGTGAAACATGTTATGTTGTAATTGTGCTTGAAATGTGTCTACGTTGTTGTTGGAAACCTCTGAAATGTGTTTTGAGAAGTTTGTTTTGAAATTTGAAAATTGCAAGTTGTTCATGGTCGAAATGAGTACTTAGGGTTGCTGTCAGGTGGCTCACTGCGGCGCAGTGGGGTTGACTTTGCCCACTGCGGCGCAGTGGTTTCCCACAGAAATAATGTTGGTTCCTCCCACTGCGACGCAGTGGGAGATATGTCGAACCCACTGCGGCGCAGTGGGGCATGTTCTTGCTCTGGCTAAGGATTTCCACTGCGGCGCGGTGGGGAGTTCTCGACCCACTGCGGCGCAGTAGGGTTTTAAGAAAAAACAAAACTTGTATTTTCGGTTTATCGAGTCATGTCCTTTCATGAATGAAAAGATTGTAGGTAAAGGATAAGATTCAATGAGTTGTCTTTTCAATGAGAAAAGTCCATTTTGTCCATTTTATTACCCAACTACACATTATCCTATTTAAACAAAATGATAATTCACTGTATGAAACTACAAAACATCAGGTCAAGGATCGCATTTTCACGTAGTAACTTGTATCTATATATCTATCATAATATAATATTTCCAACATTCCCCAAGCACAACGGGATTCGATAGAGATAAAGAAAGTGATCGATCATTGATGATATACTCGTTGTTGAAAATCAGTCACAAAAAGGAGAATGGATATACTATTGTGTAAAGGGTTCATGAATCATCAAAATCTCTTTTTCTTTCTTTTTATCTTTTATTGCTTTTTTTTTTCAGACACAAGGTTAGCCCGTATTCTCAGTGAACCGGGTTAGCCCATCAGAATTTCATGCCCAACATATATTTTTGGTCCAACCCTACAAAAACCGAACCCGACCGGGTCTAACCCGGGACCGAACCGGACCTCCCGAGAGGGTTTCGGGCAGGGCTCGGGTTTGCTTTTCTTGCCATTTCGGTCTTCGGGCCTAGTCGGGTCGGTCCGGTCCGGTTCGGTCTTTTGACAATGCTCATGCCTAATTGTTATTAGCAAGTTACTCTTACCCATCAAGAAATTATCCATCATCAGATTCACTATTTTTTCATACGCTTCATTTAATTTGCCAAACACTATTCAAACAAACTTAACCTTATTATTATCTTATGTAATTGTTTTTATTATTAGTATACATGAGTAGTAACCATATATTTTCATTTACCAAACAATTCTTCAAACCATTTATTCAAATTCTAATATTATCAAATGAAAGGCTAATTCTAAAGAAACACCAAGCCATAGTGGTGTAATTAACATGATTTTATCGTATGTAAAAGACTTTTGAGAGTTCACTCTTTAATGATTTAGGAGTTGATTCCTACATTGACTCTCCTATTAAGGGCTCATGGGCTTCATTTACCCAATAAATAATTACTACAACGCACACATAAGAACATTTTTTTATTATTAAACATGTTCATTCAGTCATAATAAATCTCAATCATCTAAATAGTATAAATATGATGACATCGTTATTTCTCAACTCAAGGGATTACATCTGCACATACTTGGCCTATATATATCATGAGTTACACGATTACCATCAGCGTAAACGATTTTATATAATGTTAAATTGTATAGATCATCGAGCATGCAATCCGGCTAAAATATAATTATAAATCTAGTAAAATTCTTGATACAAAAAGTAAAGTCATCGGTCAATGGTCTTTAATATAAAAGTTGCCACCATCCCATCCCACTACACGTACGTACAGTCATACATTCACTCTCTCTCTCTCCCCAAAACCAAATCTAATCAAATTTTCAAGTCCGTCCATTCATCAAACAAACACAAACCCATTTCTCACAAATCTCTCTCAAAAAACACACAGAAAAAAAAAAAGAAAAAATGGCATCAGCACGTGAAGAAAACGTGTACATGGCAAAGCTAGCGGAACAAGCCGAACGTTACGAAGAAATGGTGGAATTCATGGAGAAAGTGGTGACGTCAGCCGAAGGAAACGAGGAGCTGACAATCGAAGAACGAAACCTGCTGTCCGTGGCATACAAAAACGTCATCGGAGCGAGACGTGCGTCGTGGAGGATCATATCATCGATTGAGCAGAAGGAAGAGAGCAGGGGGAACGAAGGACACGTGTCGACCATCCGTGAGTATAGATCTAAGATTGAATCTGAGCTGTCAAAGATATGCGATGGGATATTGAAGGTGTTGGACACGAAGCTGATAGGGAGCGCTGTGAATGGGGATTCGAAAGTGTTTTATTTGAAAATGAAAGGGGATTATTTTAGGTATTTGGCTGAGTTTAAAACTGGATCTGATCGCAAAGAAGCTGCTGAGAATACTCTTTCTGCTTATAAGGCTGCTCAGGTTGATTCCTTACTTTTTTTTTATATCTATATATATATATATGTATGTATAGTTTTAGTTTTTTGGATTTGATAGGTTTGATGATTTGGTTATTTATTGTGGTGGTGTATACATTTAAAGATTATGTTTAAATAGTTGCTTGAAAACATAAAAAAGGGGAAAAGTGAGAGAGAGGAGTTTGTTTCCCAGGAGAGGAGGGGGGGGGGGGGGGGGGTAGCAGGCTTCCTCCTGGGCGACTCAAGTGGGGGAATGCCCGACTCAGCCTGATGTCGTTGAGACTATGTACATATGAGCCAAGAGCTCGACTATTCCCTAAATAGAGATGGATCTCTGCTTAGTATAGGTGTAATAGAATGGGTAAGCGGATAGGGATCTTGTTCAGGCACCCTGGAAGAGTCAATCTTGTCTGAACCGTATCTGATATAGGAGGGTTTATTATTGTTTACTTTGTTCTAATTGTTGAATGCAGCCAAGAGGTTGTTTTATGGGCTTATTGGAAATTTTAACATCAATAAGCTGCTTTTTGTTATCAGTCTATGAGCTGATCTGCTGTCTGGTTGAGCTGATTGCATATTCTAGAATATTAGTTTATGTGCCAAAGCTTATTTGCTTTCTGAAACTAGCAGATGAGGGAAGAAATAAGATATTTCAAAGCATGCTTTTTAGGTGTTTGGGTAAAGTATTTAGCTTTGCACTAACACACACTCCTAAACACTACCGAAATGGTCATAAGAATAGTTATGTTTGTGAAATTAATTTATATGCAAGTCTATTAAGATGTTCTTTAATGATGGACTGATGTTTTTTTTTGTAAACCAAAACGCACTTTTTAGGTGTTTGGCTGAAGTATGTTTTAGCTTTGCACTTAACACACACTCCTAAACACTACCAAAATGGTGAAAAGGATAGTTATGTTTGTGCAATTGATATTATATGCAAGTGAAACTGCGCTGTTGTGAGATTGGATGCATACCAATTATTAGGAATTATGTGGGTATGAAGTTTTGCCAAAAGGGCAGACCGACCTAAAAGTACATAGTTTTAGGATCATGCATTTGATCTTAGGTTACGGGATCAAAGCAAGTGAATAACTGTTACATTTTCTTGTTTGCAGGATATTGCAAATGGTGAACTGGCTCCCACCCATCCGATCCGACTAGGACTGGCTCTCAATTTCTCTGTGTTTTACTATGAGATCTTGAATTCACCTGACCGTGCTTGTAACCTTGCAAAGCAGGTCAGATTTGACTTCTTATCATCATCTTTTAGCTTCATCTTATTATCAAGTATTTTTGCAATTGAATTTTGACTAGTTTGCAGTTATAAAATGTAAGTTTGGATGTGTATGCTGATTTTTTGTTACCCGGGCAGGCTTTTGATGAGGCAATTGCTGAACTGGATACTTTAGGAGAGGATTCCTACAAGGACAGTACTCTTATCATGCAACTTCTTCGTGATAACCTCACTTTGTGGACTTCTGATATGCAGGTATGTGGCGACTCTTCATTGAACGTTATAGTTTGTGTTAAATTGAAATCAGTCAAATAACCTTGTTTCTTTTTTCACCGAGGATTGATTTTAATGTCGTTTTTAACACAGGATGACACTGCTGAAGAGATCAAAGAAGCACCAAAGGCCGATGAGTGATGATTTTTCTCTTGCTCAAAGGTGCCACGGTTTATGCTCATAATTGTTTGCTATCCTTTTCCATTGAAATCGCTACTTATTACCAGACTACTCTTTTTAGTTGTAGGAGTTTCATGATTTTCTACTTTGTGAACATCACGTTTAGTTCTGTCTTCACAGTTTCCTAATATTAAGTTAATGTCTGTTTGCTTTTCATATATTATTTTGCTTGTGATTGTTCAAGCCCCTCTTGATCTATTTATTTAGTGCATCTTACGTTTGGTCTATGTAATACATGAACATGTATTGCACAGCACATATTCAGATGACGATTTTGTGTGTATGCAAGCTCAAAAAACACAACTGCGAAAGAAAATAATTATCGACAGTTATCAAATAACTAGTTAAAATTGTACCGGGGTTTCATACCTATTTGACAAATCCTATTTAAAGCTAAGCTTCTTGATAAGAATTTGATCCCTGCATCGTCTTTTATAGTCGTACACTACTGAATGTGTTTAAAACACGTTTGATTGTTTTATATCTTTCTTCCCTTTTCCCTGTGAGAACTGTATCAATTTTTGAGCAACTCACTTGATGGCTGGCAAAGTATGTTGCGTTTCAGTTGGATCACATGGCTCTGGCCTCTATGTACTCTTCATTGACATTCATACTTTTAGATGTGCCACCAGATTTTTTTATTTTTATTTCTTTTTTCATTTTACTTGGCATCTACATCTTCTATTTTCTTTCATTTAGCAGCCTATGATTTTAAGTCAGTGAACAAGATTATTTGTAAGGGGAGTGATAAATTCCCAATAACATCTATCAATTCACAACAAATCATGCCTTATTTAGATGTACATTGTACAATAACAGATAGCTGCAAATCTAGATCTATCACTACTCAAATTGAGGAAATCACAAGATAACAAGATCACATTTAACATCTTCGTGAATTTTTGACATCACTAAATCAAATTTCTAACAAAATAGTCTCTGGCCATGAGTCAAATCTAAGGTGATATATAATACATCTACGAAGTTGTGAGCATGTCGGGAGTGAAACCTCGATATACATATATATAATGTACAAGTATATATAATGACAAGTGCTAGTTGGGAGTACTCTTCGACAGGAGCTAGTCGGGAGCTTATTCCTTGGCAGAAGCTCTTGAGAGTATCAAAGGCAAAGCAAATGTTAATGCGGCTATGTGCAAGTGGTAACCTGCTACTTGTTGTGTACCCGGTTACATGTATTGAATTACCAAAAAAACGTAGTTGGTTACCCTGAATAACAAGTCGAGTAGTAGAGTACATTACATAGCCTTTTTGTCATAGTTGGGTACATTTTTATGCCTTTATCCTTTTTAAAATTTATGAAAATTTGGTGGAATGAAATTTGAAGGTTTTTTTTTTCTTTTTCTATCATGTTAAGTTAACATAGAAAATTATAAATTTTATTCCATCGCATTCTTTATAAATTGTGAAAACCATACGACCCCTAAATGTAGAGTGAAATTTGTATCCTTAGTATACGAGGCTTTTTTTTTTTGTCTCCATTTTATTTAATACACCATTCGTCATTCATATTTCTTTTTTTAGATTCTATCTCCATCTTTCATACTCTAAACTAGCCGATCAATTAATACCTTGTTAATAGGTTTGAATTACAACTCACCTATATTACTTGTAAAAAGTAATGATGCATATGTGTGTAAAACCATGCTTACATCATTCACTGGATTAACACATCAACGCATGACACATATATTCTCATTAATATTCATCTCCCCCAATAGGCCAATGATACTCAAGACGATGTGTAGATAGTCGTTGAACGTTGTACAACTTTTATAACTAAAAATTGAATTCAATTTAAAGCAGTTTAAATGTCAAATATATTGACCAAACATTGGTTAATCAAAATAATCCTCTTAAAAATCCCCGTAAAACCTCCAAGTCATGACAAGTGATTTTCACTAACTCTCTTTCATTATCTCAACTTTTAATTTTGCTACATGTAATTATCCTATAATTAAAAGGATTTTTAAAATGATTAATTAGAAGGATTTATCATTTTTAGACTACATATGTGACCATATTAAAAGCTTGAAGATTATCGGATCATCAGATCGTTGGAAAGAAACAACTATTATTGGTTGCCTTGCCTTTACTTTTATCTAGCTTGGATAGCTAAAACCAAAAGAAAACATGCATGCGTATTTAGAATATTATAAAAAGTTAGTAATCCCATAAATATTAGATATATTGGCACAATTATCGCGCAATGCGCGATAGCGATATGGCGGTGACGATGACTGGTAGTGATTGCGGCGACAAGTGGTAGTGGCGAACACTATTAGTGGTGGTGGCAACGTCGATCGATCGAGTGATGTAGATAACTGATATAAAATAGTTAATGAACATATTTTAAAAGACAAATGATTAATGATATAATTTAACTATTAAGAGTACATAATTTGGACAATGTGCATATACCGATCAAAATGATTAATTATTAATAGGGGGCTATAATTCTTGAAAGGGAGTATATATATTAGAGCTATTAATATTAATTAACGAGCCAAATGTAGATTGAGTTCGATACTTCGACAGGACTTGAACTCGAATTAGAGTATTAGAGGCTACCTAATGCCCTCGTGTGGCTGCTCGTCCGACCTCTAGGGACGAGTTCACACCGTTGGGTGGGACTCGGGTGTGGACTCATCCCATACTCGTGCGTTGCATGATTCCGATGGATTAGTCCCTGCATGGACGAGAGGTGAGAGTTTGATTTTTTTATTTTTATTTTTTGAATTATAACGGTTCTATTGTGAGTTTGGAAGGTTGGCAAAATAAGTCCCTTAATCAGCCATTTTCATCAAAAGTGGTTCATAGAAGTGTCATTTTTAGTCCTTACGACTATTTTTTTGTAACAATCAAACACATTTTATTATCAAAACACATTACATGATTAAAACACATAATTAAAGAACACATTACATGATTAAAACACGAAATAGATAATAACGTTTCGATTACTCGTCATTATCTTTGATTGACATTTTCCCCAAGCCACGGTAAGCTCTTTCATTGAGCCACCACTTGTCGTGTTGTGGGCATTTGACTTCATCCGTTGTTTATCTTCCCCGCAATTGTCGTGGTACGATTCGATCTAAGTGCATTTGTCACCCAACATGTGACCGACCTCAAAAACATCATCGACCACCCGCTTGACCCTCTTGATCTCTTCTTGCAGAAACAAAGAATATGTCTCTTCGTGCTTCGAGACCTTACGCCCTAATGCATGTATTGCCTCAACCTGTTGCTCAAATTGTCTCATTTTCTCCCGTAGGCGACCCATGACCCCATAGACTTCAGTTTGAAGGAGGGTGTCCTCCTTGACATCTGCCATTATTTGTGTTTTCATCTCATCTTCGGTCAGACGAGGTCGATGAACATTCTTTTTTGATGATGATGACGTCATTTGGTTAGAAAAAGTGAGTGGGTTTGTTAAAGAATGAAACTGAAATGTGCTCTGGGTTGGTATTTATAGAGTGACAATCCAACTAGCCATTCAGGGACTGGAAGTGTAAATGTTTTTGAATTTTTGGCCGTTTGAGGGACTGAAAGTGTAAATATTTTGAATTCGAACGTTGGAGGGACTGAAAGTGTAAATATCTAGATTTTTGAACGTTGCAGGAGCGTCATTTACTTACCTATAAAACTGGCTTCTTATCACACATTTCTGATCAAATCACAAACTATTATACATCTTAAATGATTTCTTCATCAAATGTTTCCTACCGAAAACCACAAATGACTGTCGATTAAGTGCAACAACGTATCATGGCTGATATCCTTGACCACTATGGTCCAAAAAGAGGAACTTGTTGCAGGTAGTCGAAAACTTAAGGTGAAGAAGCAATGGTGTTCTAAACAGATTGATTATATACAAACTGGACACTATTGTACTGATATTGAGTGTCAATACTTTACTTATTTGCAGGGGAAGATCGACAAGATTGAAATTGCTATGGAACAACTTGCTTGTGCGGTCCTCACCTTAAACCATTTGATCATAACTGCCGAAGCAGTTTAAGAGATGAAGAAATAAGTTTTTAATATGTTCTAATAACTATCGTAATGGAGGACCTTGTAATGTTTTATTTTTATGTGTGTTTTTTTAAAATAAAGTGTGTAATGTTTTTATTTTTAATGAAGTGTTTTTTATTTGTGTATATTTTAGTTTATTATAATTTTTTAGGGTTAAAAGTGTAAAGTTGGATAGAATTAAATAATTGGTGGGTCCAATACTAGCCCTTGAGAGATGAGTGCATTGAGTGTAATTTGGGGGATCAGTCCCTAAAGTGTTTTTGGCTGATATGACGATGACAGAAACTAGTCTGTGAGGGATGAGTGGTGGGCATTGGATAGCCTCATGCTAGGTTTAATTAATTGAACACGGCAGCTTTTTTAATATACGCAACCTCGAATTTGACTCGAATAGGATTTGTAAAAAGGTAGAGGCCAGTTTGATAAATTTGAAAAAAAAATATTAAATACGTATTTAATTCATGATTTCAAATCACATATAAATGACATATAAAAATACATCCGAAGTCAAAATCAATCTTCTGAAATCAACTAAGATATTTCGATCGTTACAAACTTTTATAATTAAGTGCATTTACAAATAATTATTTCACTTAACTAAGTATTAAAGTTCATACTGTCCTGTTTCCCCTTAAAAATTGAAACATATATATATAAACATACACAAACACAGATACATAAAAAATCCAAAATCTCAATGAGAACTTGAGCCGAGTCTTTAATCTTATGCTCAAATTCGACTTACTATATATTCTACCCTAGTTTGCGTTCAATATAAAATTCAACACAAATAAGCCAAGTTTGAGTTCGAACTAAACGACTTTGATAAAAATTGACTAAACCCTTCGATAAAATTTGGCTTGTCAAGAGTGCCAATAATTTTTATCTAAGAAAAGAGAGTACAAAAATGTTGAAATAATACGTGTATTAATACCCGAATAAAACCGACCCCTTTGATTGCGCTTTTACCAAATCCTTCTTTATTTTAAGTTATTATTGTCAGATTAAAACACAGTCAACCTTGAAAATTCAATTTTTTTGTAAAGGTAGTATACCTAATATTTTAAAACCTACCTAAACTCACCATATTTCTTTGCTATTATAAATACAAACAAAAACCCTTTGAGAAGGAATAAAAAGTTTATTGGGATTATAAACTATACATATATACCAAATTTATTTGTAACGCTTGGTATTACTGTCTCTCTACTCCCACCCTCCACAACAACTATTTGGCCCTTCTTGCTAGATTTGCATACCTATTTATTTTGTATTCTTTAACTTGTGGTGCACATATAAGAAGTTGTAAAAAACATCAAGACAGGATATATATCATCAAGGTTAGTTTTGTCATTTACATTGTTTTGAACAGTTATGTATTTTACATTTACTGTCTATTGTTGTTTTGTAGTAATTATTACTATATTAATTTATTTAAAGGGTTATATGCAGGTTCAAAATGGGAATGAAGAAGGAAGTATTATTAGTAACACAAATATTAGTTGCTGTTTTTCTTCATATCTTCATTCTTTCTGCCAAGTTCACAAGCTGCATGCATACAAAGTCAGTGGTTTCTTTCCTATCTTTTTTGCATTTTTGCAAATTATAACATATATAGTTCAAGTTCTATATGTTTCTAAAAAAACACCTCAAACTCAAGATATTTTTAATTTCTGGATACCGCATTTTCTATTGGGATAGACATATAAGTGTCTGCATCTCACATCCCCAATACCTCTAGCTTTTTTGACGGGATTGAGTATTGTTGTTTAAATGTGCATTTCAATTCTAATAATAGTTGTTTTATTTTCCCATATGGATTTCAAATTATGTTCATTTATTTGCAAAATTATGACAAAAGTTTGTGACTCATGAATGGTGAAATGTGGTCGGAAAAATAGGAAATGTGAAATGATTCCGGCGATCACATGAATATGGAGTTAGTATAAGGGTGATTAATAGGAAGCTAATATTTTTAATAAAATTAATTGGATGTAATAATAAAAATGATTATAATATTTAATTTATTTCAATTTTTGATATTTTTTTTTTCCCGATATAATTTACACCACTTCAAATTTAACTTAATATTCTAAATATTTTCCATTTCCTAAGATTTTGTTTCCTTAACATTGTTTTTAGTTTTTAAAACGGGAATCTTTATTTAATTATTATTAAATACTATTAAAGTTAAGCACTCACAAATGCATGGGTTTATTACAAAACTTTCAACCATGGGCTTCTTTTTAACTCTCGAGAAGCCAACTACATATAAACACGTATCTAAATAATAACAATAAAGAATTCTAGAATCTTTAGAGTTATTTCTTATTAATTTTTTTAAATTTTATTTTACTTTACAAAATTTATAAAAGTTAAATCCGTAAGTAATTACGTATTGTTTTTGAGTAGAAATCATATAATACAAGTCATAGAAGAATAGTAAGAGTCATTGTAAAATACGTTGCCATGTATTGTACGCCCGTTGACCCAATATCACACGGTTAAAGAAATTATTATGAAAGTAACAAATGTATTTTTGTAGAAATAGACATTTATTTTACGACACCTATTATAAATAAAACAAACAAAATTTATAGAATATAGAGAGTGATACATATCTATTTTTTTATTTTATCCTAAAAAACAATTTGGACAGAAAATAAAAAAGAAAAATGAACAATAAAATCAAATATTTCGAGAAATAATAAAAGTCATGTTACCTTTGGGGAAAAATTAAATAGAAAACATATATAAAAATAATAGAGGTAAAAATAGCTGTGTTCATATATTTTTTTTAAAGGTGAATTTCGTTTGAGAACTTCGTGTCGCGATTCGACATCGGAAGGTTTAACATATGTTGTATTAACCAGGTCCGCGTTAAAGAGCCTCCTCGAAGTAGAAATGCCTATTTCAAATACCCGATAGGGGGAAAACCCCCTACTAATCCGCCCGAAGGCACGACCATTAATAGGGGTAAACCCTGCCTCTTCAGACTTGAACCTGGGTATACTCAAGCCAAGCCTTCATAGAAAGACTTCCTATGTACTTCCCAAGTCTTAAACCTAGGACATCTTATTTGTAAGACAAATGCTCAATCACTTTAAGCTAGGAAGTACGACTGCGTTCATATGGAGTTTAATTTTTGAGACTATAATAGTATGGAGTTTTCGTGTTGAGTACTCATGCTCTTAGATTTCTTTTGACTTTCTATTACTCTTTGGTGGAATTGTTGACCTATTATTTTGACTTCATGACGTCTATTATAAGTTGGCATATTTGGCATAATAAAGAAAATACGAAACAAATACTGTAACTATTTTCACGATAATCAACTTGTTTGTTTTGAGACTATTTCAAACTAGTATTAGTTTATTAAATGAATTACTTTGTCTAAAAATAAGGTAAACCAAGGATATAATAATAACATGATTTCTTTATATAAAGTACATAAGGTTTATAGTGTACAATATAGTCAATTACTTTTGTTGAATAGGTGATTCTTGAAACAATGATTATATTTTCTTTTGGAGAATACAATGCAGAAGATTTTTGTTTCTTGAAATTCGATTATTTTGACTAAAAAATTATTTGAATTGATAAGAAAAGTTTAGAAAACTTATTATCGATCAAAATCAGTTAAAGATATCAAATAGATATAATATCCTTATCAAAGGACGCACCAATATACTATAACTAGAAAGTCTTATATATCAAGTCATATAGTGCCTTTAAGTTGTTAGGTTATGAATTTAATGTTAGTTTAATCTAACTTATATATGAATTTTGTATGATTTGACATAAAGTAGTAATAGCAATAAGCTGAATAAAAGGTTAATTATAATTTAATGGTATTAAATATAAAGCATTTATTTTTATTATCTATTTTTCTATTTGAGAGTAAAAAAGAATACCATACATTCCAATTTAAGGAATATTTTTACTGTGAGCATGTGTTTACCTTTTTCACATGTCTCAACACAATCTTGTGATTTTTATTTTGTCCATTCTATAATCATTCTTCCGGAAGTTTACGTGGACCACTTTTTAAAAATAGTTTCGACCATGCCCCTTTATCTTTAATAAATTACATGAGCAATCACGTTAAATATTTTTAACCAAATTAAAAATAGTTCTACAGTACTACTCGTCTTTTTCCAATTTTCCATTATCCATACCTTAAGACAAACACTTGTATAAAAGACACCAACCATTTTGTAGAAGATGATTTTTTCATTTTTTCTTTATTTCTGAATTCAAAGTTAAAGTGTTACTTACTTAATCGAACCCAATGGTATTTACGTAAATTGATCTTATCTGTATGTAATACTATTGTATAAAAGAGATGACATAAATTCCTAAATTTAAAACTTTTAAGATTAGATAATCATTCCAGATTTAAATATATGTTACTGTTAGATCATTACACGACTTTTATATATCTATGTGTTTGATAATTTAAGTTGAACGTCGGCCGTACAGTCACTCATTGCACACATACGAAGTTTACAATGAGAGTCTATCCACCCGTAGTTACGCGCTTACTAAACTTAAACACAAATGACTAATTCTTAGATATGATGTTGCCATCTTTGTGCATCTATCAATTCTTTCATAGGACATATGATCAATGACATACCTTGAATATTGTATAAGCACAATATTTCTTAAATAGGACATATATTATTTGATATATAAAAAAGTGAGGGCTTTACTTTAAGTCTTTAACTATGGAGTAGTTAATATTAGGGTATCATAAAAATGAAATAAAAGCTAAAGGGGCCTCCGATGACATGAACAAAACATGTTACTCCTTTCTAGAATATTGACAAAAACAAAGCAAAACCTGTGGTATGTTGTTTCAAAAAGCCGAAAACGCATAAATAAATAGTTTTATATAACCCCCGTGATATTTCCACTCAAAGTTCTTGTTTTACTATATATAGCATAACATCATCATAAGCAACATATTTCATTTTGGATGAAGGTTACTACAAGAGTACAAGTGTTTTAGTTACTGGAAGTATGATTCATGGAATATAATTAATGGTTAAGATTTAAAAGTTATTATTAAAATTTTTGTTTTTAATTTTAATTTAATGATCAAAAATTTTTTAATTTGACTTTAGTTAGAAAGGTACCTTAAAAGAATCCTCATTCTATTATTTTAACTTATCGATATTCTTTTTTGTTCGAACTTTAACTTATAGCACAACCTAATTTTAATATTTTATAAGTGATGATCTGTATCCGCTTTCTTTTTTAGGCGTATATTACCCAACATATTTTATGGCTTTATACTCTACATACAATACTGTATAGAAGTATAGAACACGTCTAATTAAGTATCTAATCATATATGATTGGAAAAATGATGTACGAATCACTTATTTTACTTTATAGATCGAAAAAATACGTTACACTACTAAAATATCTTTAAATAAAATTTGATAATGTATGTTAGTGACATACATCCTTTGTAATATCTATAATGTTAATTTTTCTTGTGTAATATCTATGATGTTAATTTTTAATTATCTAAGCTTTCCAAGCATGTATATTACGAAAATAATATTTTTCATAACTCATCATGCGTAACACATGAATCACTAAATAAATGTGCTCACGATCTTTATCAAATGGTTTAATTGCAGAAGGGCATCACGGAACAACTCGAATGGTCCGGTATTATATCCTCCGGTTCAATTGCATATGTACCATGATCGTGTAAGTTTCACGACATTGTTTCTTTAAAATATTTTTTTAATTACTTGTCACAATACATTTATCATAAAGTAATTTAGTTTAATCAATGGTTATTGCTACATATCATCCTTATACCTCGTTTTTGATGCGATTGGATATAGTTGTTAATTTAATAGATGCTAATATTATGTTTTAAAATACAACATTATAATAACTAGAAAAATAAATATATATTCTAGATCTCTTATTTGTATTATGCTTTAGAACATGATATAAACAACTCCTACAGATATATAATACACTTTTAGACAAAAGTGCATGTTAGTTTATTGGATTAAAAATTTCATTTTTTTTTGTATGTGTGTTTTTAGGTAGTGGTGGATAATGGCATCTTTAGTGTCACATTTGCAAACCCAGAAGGCACTGTCACTGGTATAGAATATAATGGAATTGACAATATACTAAACGATCGTAACTCTAAGTCCGATCGAGGGTATGCAATAATTACTTCTTTTTTTTTTTTTGTTAAAATTTAATTATGTTAAAAACAACCGAAACTGATCAATTCTGGGAATCTTCAGATACTGGGATGTAAATTGGAGTGATCCTTCGAAACCTCAAGACAATTTGGACAAGTAAGCAAACTCGGTTATCTAAGGATTACGCGCTAGCCATCCACATTTATTTATATGTTTATATATTTCATACGTTTAGACACTAATGGAAAAACTATATATAAGAGTGGTTGGTTATTGTAAAACAAATAAAATAATAAGTTTTCTTTTATTAAAAATCACCGTATATCATGAAAATAATTGTGCATCAATATATATAGTTGTATTTCATAAATCTTCGTACATCAATTTTATCATGATCTAACGGTCAAAATCTTATATTATTTTTTTTACTTTAATACTTATTTTACAATAAACAACCCCATATATAAGATATATATGTTTATCTTTATTTCAAGGAATTAATGTACATTATTTTAATACGTATCTATTGACGGGTTTCTCTCTCTTCTCTTTCTCCATCCTTTGCTCTCTCACCTCTAACGTCTCTTTCTCCTGGATCTTGGATCGGAGATTGAGCCTATGATTTCGAGATTTAGATCGTGTATTTGAGATTGAGAGTTTGAGATCGAGATTATTCCCATCCGGTTAAAGTTTCCACTCCGGTGGATCTAACCCTATTTTTTACACTCTTTGGACCGGAGGTCCCTTCCACTTCGATAGATTTGGAAGCAGTCTCTCTACTTTATGTAGGGTAAGGTCTGTCTACACTTCTACATCATACCTCCCCCGTACCCCGCTTAGCCGGGATTGGGTACCCTTGTCGTTGTCGTTTTCATTTTTATACGTATCTAAACGTATTAAACTAACTAAATCTTTCATACGGACTATTAAAAATGATCTTTTTATCTAATTATAATAAGGGGATTGTATCATCTATTTTGCAGGCTATCTGGGGAAAAATTAGATGTTATTCTCAATGACGAAAACCAAGTTGAACTTTCATTCAAAAGACCTTGGACATCCTCTGAAAAAACAAATCACGTTTCTTTGAATGTCGACAAAAGGTGTGTCACATGTTTTGTTATTCACTAGCTAGAATTAACTAATTCTTTTTTAACGTTCAATCAAATAGTGGCGTAGTCAGGATTTTAAGTCTAAAGGGCCAGACATGAATTTGTGTTATGTGTGGGTGGACCAATTAACGTAACTTTGGCTAAACTAATACATAAAACAAGACATTGTAGGGAGTCGTGACCAATCTAACGGCAAACATATACTGTATATACTTTAATGTTTAGTTTTTCGGTCCTAGCTAGCTATACTGATTAATCGAGCAAATTGATTTAATTCATTCGGCTTTAGCTTTTCGTTATATGCATTCTGATTAAACATTGTGATGCTTTAAGGTATGTCATATTGCGGGGATCAAGTGGTTTTTATTCGTATGGGATTCTTGAGCGCTTAAAAGGGTGGCCTGATACCGATATCTACCAAGGTCGGATCGTATTCAAGCTCCAAGAAAAGTTGTAAGAACAATATCTTGTTCTAAATGTTGCTCAATGATTTAATGGCCATTATAACATTATATTAGTGAACAACTAACTTTTAATGAGTAAATAAATTAACATAATTAAAGCCCGAAAGGTATGCAAATAATGAATAATAATTTTCTCTCCAAATGAACATATAATTGAACATTCACTTGTTCATGTGGTTAACCTTGTTTATTTTGTGATTAAATTTTAATGATGTAACTACCTGATTACAAATGCAATAAAAATGTCATCATATATATATATGTATATACATATATAATAACAATTCAACAGAACATAAATGTCTGGATTGTCCATCTTTAACAATGTAAATAGTGTTAACTTTTTTTAACTTTACTTTTTTAATGGAAAGGTTTCGGTACATGGCTGTTTCGGATGATAGACAGGGAGTTATGCCATCGTTTGATGACCGCGAAAAGGGTGTGCCGCTAGATTATCCTGAAGCTGTTCTGTTGACCCATCCTACTGATAGACTTCTCAAGGGACAGGTACATTATTTCATAAGCATAATTGATGCAACTAGTTTTCGTGTATATAATACTTATGAGTTAGAAAGAATATGTTATCTTTCTTTAACAGTCAAAGTTGTAATCACAGGTGGATGACAAATACCAATTCTCGGCTGAAAATAAAGATAATCGGGTTCATGGATGGATTTGCTCTGACCCGCCTGTTGGGTTTTGGATGATCACTCCTAGTAATGAATTTCGTAATGGTGGCCCTGTGAAACAAGACCTTACCTCCCATGCTGGTCCTGTTACTCTCTCTGTAAGTGCACAACCTATGTATTTGTAAATGGGTCATTTTTAAGCTGAATTTGTGAATGGGTCATTTTAAGTTGTATTTGTAAATGGGTCATTTTTAAGTTGTATTTGTAAATGGGTCATTTTAAGTTGTATTATGAATTGGTTATTAATTGTAATGTCTTCTTTTAGATGTTTTTTAGCACCCATTATGCGGGGACTGATTTAGGAATGAAATTTCGCGACGGCGAGCCATGGAAAAAGGTTTTTGGACCTGTATTTATATACTTAAACTCGGTTACAACAGAAAAGAATCCGGTTTCACTTTGGATAGATGCCAAAAAAGAGGTAAATTTCTATGTGATCCATTCCAAATTGTTCCTTTTGCCAGTAACTTATGGCATTATGCAAAGCAATTATTAACCTTAAAGGTCTGTGATTTGCCAGATGCTTTTGCAAACAGGGACTTGGCCATACAGTTTTCCTAACTCGTCTGATTTCCCTCGTGCCCATCAACGCGGTCTTGTAGCTGGACGACTACTAGTTCGTGACATAACCTTGACACATGTCAACTCGGCGTTCATTGGCTTGGCTCCACCTGGTACAGCTGGATCATGGCAAAAGGAAAGTAAGGTAACATTTCACTTTAATTTAGCTTATTCTATCATTCAAGATTGGTTGATTCCCAGCCCTACCGGCTGGATAAAAGTGAACTAACCGTTTCTTAACTCTAATTGTTGACTGTTTTATTTTTCATTTATGATTTAGGGTTATCAATTCTGGACTCAAACTAACACTGAGGGTTACTTTGTGATAAAAAATATCCGCCCTGGGAATTATAATCTGTATGCCTGGGTTCCGGGGTACATTGGTGATTACATGTACCACTCCGTTATCAATGTTTTTCAAGGTTCTTACTAATTTTAAGCCGATTCCTTATTGTACATGATTCACGGCGTATTTATGTATATTTATCAAGGTTAAAGTTTTCAAATGTTACCAGGGAGCAAAATTAGAATTGGTGCACTAGTATTTCAACCACCAAGAAATGGTCCTACTATTTGGGAAATTGGAGTACCAGATCGAACAGCAGCTGAGTTTTTTGTGCCTGAGCCATCCCCAACTCTAATGAACGAGTTATATGCAAAAGAAAGAACTGAATCGTTCCGACAATATGGCCTGTGGAATCGTTACACTGATCTGTATCCTTATCAAGATTTGGTGTACAGAGTTGGCGTTAGTGATTATCAAACAGATTGGTTTTTCGCACATGTCAATAGGAATGTTGGAAATAAGACATACATTCCAACTACTTGGACGGTTTTATTTGATCTTAAACACGTCGTTAGACCTGGAAACTATACAATACAACTAGCATTAGCATCGGCCACAGGTGCTGAACTACAAGTAAGAACTTGCCTTATAATAAATCCTTAAATTCTGCATATTTTTTGGTCATATTGAGTAGTGTTTTTGTATGATTTAGTTCAACTTATTGTTTCATACCATTGGACACATGTAATGGTTCTTTTTACCTTATTTTTCAGGTCAGAATCAACAACCCAAGATCGGTGGCTCCTTTATTTACAACACGGCTAATTGGGAAAGATAATGCAATCGCACGACATGGAATTCATGGCCTATATTGGTTATATGAGATCAATGTTTTACATTCTCAACTTCGAGCCGGATGGAACACAATGTATCTATCGCAAACACGAGGCTCGCGTCCTTTTAACGGAGTAATGTATGATTATATCCGATTAGAAGGACCTCCGAATTCGTAAAAATGAGTCATTTACAGTATCTTATATAAATGTAGTTAGAGTATATATTGCATAGTCACATATGTCAATTTGAGAAGTACGGAAATGGAGGGTTCAATATGTTCATGTGTAAAAAAGTAACCCGCATATAGAAGACATAAATTCTGTAGATAACTAATGTTATGAATAATTTTTTAATAATAGAATCATTCTTCGTAACCGTTTTTTAGTTATTTTGTTGCATTAAACTCTTATTAAGCTTGTTTTAATCGTGGTTTTACTCATTTCAAAATTAATGTGATATTGTCTCATACCATTGCCATCTTCAACCGGTATATGGAGAAGTTGTAATGTAGACAACCCTACTCCCACCTAAAGTATCGAGGTTGTTTCCAGGTTCTATTTAATATAAAAAAGAACCTCCGGCTTACAAACAATGAGAATGGAACCTTGACATATGTCTTCAGAGGCAAAGATAATGCCCTATGATGCACCGAAACTTCAAACAGGTTGGCGTACCCGTTTCGGAAACTCCATGGGAACCGAAACTCGTACGAAACACGTAGGAAACGTTTCCTTGAAGTTTCCATATATACCGAAACGTTTCTGTAAAACTTCTACACCGTATCTAATTAATATTGAGGTTTCAATGAACTTTTTTCTATTTCAAAAATGATTGTCATCTTGCGACTATGCATACCCTCAAAGACAAACCAACTACATTATACAATTGAGATTACCATCCAGCTTAGTCTATTCCAAAATTGATTGGTAAAAATTTAATTGTGATCACCGGTCACCATCAAACATATATTATAAAATTATACGTATATAATTATACATAATCTCACAAGTCTCAAGTCTCTCTCTATATAAAATCAATATATTTTTTTATTTTTAAATTCGTTGCCGTATCTTTGCTGTATCTGTATCCTAAATATTTTAGTTTTGCCGTTTTCCGTTCCCGTATCGTTCCCGTGCCATTTTGCCGTATCCGTTTGATCCACCCTACTTGTTTTTATATATTTTTAGTCATATATTATTGTTTGTACAGCCAATCCGGTTGCCTAGAAAGGAGGAATGGAGGGTTTTTGGTTGTATGTTGGTGATTCCCTTTTGGTAAGGTGTGAGAACCTTTTGTACGCCAACTATGTGTAGTATGAGTATTGTGAGTGTAGAGAGAATGATCTCTATTGTATAACGCATCCCTATTTATAGGGTGGATGTATCTTGTCCTCCAAGTAGGGTTTCCATGGGCCGTGTATATCTCTTCCGGGAATAGGGGATTTGTTCTGATCTTCTTTCCTAGTATATAGGATTCTTGATAGATATAAATCCTTTCCTTGTTTACCGAAAGTAGAACGTACCCTTTAAGCGTACCCTATTGGAATAGATTTGTTACCTTCTTTTGAGGAGATTCGTAGTTATCCGTGTAACTAACTATACTGGAGATAAATGCAGATCTTCATATTTGAGAGAATGTATATCCTTTCCATAATTATCTGATTGAGGTAGTCTGCGTGTAGGCTCTGTAGTGAGGCTGCGTGTAGGCTCCGTAGTGAGGCTGGGTGGGTAACACCAACAAGCCCCCCAGTTTAATATAAGGAGCTGCGAAGATCGTTGTATTAAACTCGAAGAACCTCAGTAGCTCTTGCTCGCCAGAGTATCGCCTTGTCTTGATAATTCTTAACCCTGCTCTCCTACACCTCAACAACGTCGTATATTAAGCCTTTCACGAAGGTTGATCAAGTCTTGTCATTTAAGCCATTACAAGGTTTAATCAGCTGTCGAAATGCAAGGGAACAAAGGTTTCAGAAGTTATATTGTTGGTATTTGAAATACTGGGAGAAGCTCGAGGGCTATCTTTGTAAATGTATCAATAGGTTGTAGTGAAATAGTCATTTCCCTGAAGTGGAGGGGTGAAGTTTGTAAATGTGTGGTAGGTTTGTAATTAGTGGGTGCATGTCTCGAGAGTTCAAGATCATTTAAGCCACCGATCATGATTACTTCCTCACACTTTTTTGTTGTTTCCAGAGATATCTTTTTTCGCATCTTTCTTTGATTGTAACGACGGTGCCCCAAAGTTTGAGAAGATCTTGCTTCTACATTTCTTCTTTGAGGTAATAATCTCTTCTCTTCCATATTTTGATTTTTCTTTAAGAATGTCAAAGAGAGGTATACGCAATACTCATTCCTTAGTAGATGATGATGTGTTGAATGAGTTTGTTGCTAAGTATTTTCCCGGCCGCCGTCAGTCATTTCGATTGCCTAATTGGAATCAGACAATGATGGATCCTCTTGCCGGTTATGTATGTTAAAATGTTCACTCATGGGAGTGTTAGATACCCTTTTTCGAAATTTTTCCTTGACATTTTGAAATACTATGGTTGTCATATATCCATGATGCATCCACTTGGGTGTGCCCGTATTATGGGTTTTGAAATTGTATGTCGGGCCTATGGTTGTAATCCCACAGTGTCCCTGTTTCGAAAGCTATGTAATGTGCGCGCTGCTGGCGACTGGATAATGACAGCAAATAGGCCAAAAGTGGATTTTATTGTAAAGGGTGGGGTTGATATCCGTGATTGGAAGGATGAGTTTTTATATATGCAAAGTAGTTTGATTCCTGATGACTACCATGCATTGGTTGAGAGGGAAAACCTTGTGGTTCGTAAGAAAGGATGGTTCACTGATAGTATTACCCGTAAGGATATTGGGGAAATATTCAATATATTGCTTAAGGAGGGGATGACTGTATATTTGTATCCTGAAGGAATTTTATTAAGGGCTGGGGTTGTAAACAATATTGCTGAAGATGAGGAAAAGTTTGATGGTAGGTGTTTATTTATCTAGGATATTGTTGCTTTTTGTTTTGTAGCGAGACTAAAAATATATTGATATGCAGATATGTCTTACTTGCAATTTGTGGAGAAAGGTGCCAAGGAGGTATCTGGAGCTCCTCGTGCTGAACCCTCTGCTGCTGCGGGTAAGAATGATACTATTGCTGATAGCGGGGAAGTTGCATGTCGACTTCCTGCCCCGGTGAATACTGTTGATATCAAGGCTGTGTCTGGGAACGTTTCTAAAAGGAAATATGATGTCCCGTCTGATACGACAATTGCTGGTCGTCTAAAAAGGGCAAAAATTGCTGTTGTTACTGCTGGAAAGCTGGGTAACAGTCCGTCTGGGGGTGACGTGTATGTTGCTTCACGAGGGGGAAGAATTGTGGGCTAGCCAATTTCCAAGAACCTACGTACCACTGCTGATGGCTCCTCATATGGTAGATACTTTCTTGAGTGCCATCTTCTTCTGTTCCCCTCTTTCTTCTTCTCTCATTTTTTTTTATAATGATGTTTTCCATTGTTTTTATTTGTAGCTCATGAATACTATAAGTCAGAGTGGGTTTTTCGTTCTTCACTTTCCAAAAAATCAGTTGAGGATGCTTGTGCTCAAAATCTGCTGGAATTCTTGAAATCTATGAGTGAAGATAGTGATGCTCATAATCTGATGGTGCAGCAACTGATGTTAAGGTATGGGGATTCTCTAAAAGATCTTGCTTTTGAGAAAGAGAAGAGTGAAGGTCTTCAAAAAATGGCTCAGATGTTGGAGGCCAAATTGAATTCTTCTGATCAGAAGGTTGTAGCTGATTTAAAGAGAAAATTGAGCGAGGCTGAGACTACATTGGGATTGAAGGGTAGTAACTTGTCTTCCAAAGTTGAGGAGAATGCCAAATTGAAGGCTGAGTTGCAAGCCAAAGTTGCCGAATATGCTGAGCAGTTGTCTTCTTTGACCACCCAGGTAGAGTCATTGAGGCTGGATCGTAAGAGATTGATCACTGAATTTGTTCCATATGCTTGTAAAACACTGCTGGGTAGTCGTGAAGTGTGCCAGTCCATTGGTGGTAGTATCTCAGCCAATCGTGAAGAGGAAAGGGCTAAAGTTTTGGAAGAGTTTGCTGTGGAAGGTCATGTTGATTAAAGCAGGCGTGCAGATTATAAGCCTGGTGCATCTGAGGAAGTGGCTGCAGCTGCTATGGAGTGGGAGCGGGCCGCGTTTCCTTTTATTGATGTGTTAAGTTCCAAGCCTGACGCTTCCACTGATGAGGTTTTACAACTTCGTCCTAAGGTATACTTGCTTTGTGCTTTGTTTGGACGTGTGTAGGTGTATGTATGTTTTAAACAATGTTATGTATGTGGATGGAACTCCTAACCCTTTCTACCCCCACCAACAACTTCGTATGTTAAGCCTATCACGAAGTTTGTCCAAACCTTGTAGTTAAGCCATTACAAGATCTGGGCAACTGCTGGGTGTAGGTAAGCCGGGGTTTCAGAATCCTTTTGTGTCACCATGTTTGTTCATTGGTGATGTTTATAACCCTTATGTAACTGCAGTTTGTATGCATGTTTGTCGGGCGTCTCATAATGTAATTGCTTTGTGTGAGGTTGCGATCCTTCTTCACTTAGCAAATGGTTCTCGAGGGCGACCTTTTTTATATATGTGTGAGGTTATGATCCTCTTCACTTAGCAAATGGTGCTCGAGGGCGACCTTTTTTATATATGTGTGAGGTTATGATCCTCTTCACTTAGCAAATGGTGCTCGAGGGCGACCTTTTTTATATATGTGCGAGGTTATTATCTTCTTCACTTAGCAAATGGTGCTCGAGGGCGACCTTTTTTATATATGTGTGAGGTTGTTGTCCTCTTCACTTTAGAAAAAACTATGTAAGCAAAATGAATTTATAAATGAAGCTGGAGAGAGTTACATGTAGGGGTGTTCAAACGGTCGGGTTTCGGTTTAATAAGGTTAGTCGGTTTAGTTTAATCGGGTTTTAAATAAAAATTTAACCAACCAATACCCAGTCCAAAAATGTAAACACCCGATCCAAACCACCCAAAAAACATTCGGTTTAAATGGATTGGGGCCCAATAAATCCGAAAATGTAAAATGATTCAAAAATTAAACTAAACATATATAACGACTTATCATGGATAGTAAATTAGAACTAAATTTGTAACATATCTTAAGTCAATTAACTACATAAATATAGTGATGGTGTTGTCTTCATGATATCATACTACAATTATTCTAGAATACTTGCATTTTGACTACGCTATATATATAACCAAGTTCATCAATATTAACTTATCGGGTTTCGGTTTGGGCCCCAAATTTTATTTTTTTACCCAAAACCAATCCAATACCCGATACTTTTATTCGGTTATAACCAATTAACCGACCAAATCCAAACAACCCAAACCCAGTTAACCCAAATCCAATTGGATTGGGCGATTTTCCGGGTGAAACCAAATAATGAACACCCCTAGTTACATGGATCAATATTGTGAGTGATAGGTTGTCTTCCCTCAGCTTATTTTGTAAAAGGATGCTTCCCTAGGTAGCTTTAAATGCTTTGTCCTTGCTGGGTGCAGGATCCTTTTTGTTTGACGAATTCCTTTGACTAGATGTGCTAGCTTTCCAATCTTTATTGCTTCATCTATTCTTCAGTTTGGTAACATGAATTTGTATCATGTCCTATATCTTTGTGGAATTCATAGTACTTGGTTTTATTTCTACACCCTGTGTCAGGTGGTGCTGGAAATGTCTTTCCTATTGCTTCTGTTAGCAGTATCTTTCGCGATGTTTTGGGAGTGTCGCTGGATTATATTCTTTCTATTGGAGAGTGTAATGGGCTTGGTTGTCTTTCCCTTTACTCCATTTGCTTCTTTCGTTTCTTGATGTGCCTATTGTTTGCTGTGTTCAAACGTTCGACAAGTTCCATGTATTAAACCAGGGATTCTTTGGGATTCTGGCATCCCTGGAATTCCCTGGGTTTTACTCATGTATCGCTAGATGAAGTCTCTTGTTGTTTCATGTGTTGGCTAAGGCGAGATTGAAATTTCTGATTTAAGATCATCAAAACTGTTTATAGATCCTTCCTGGAGGTTTGATAGCCATTCTCTTGCATCGCTCATGAGTCCCATTCTGAATTCCTTACATGCCACTGGTTCAATCCAATTTTGCATTTCTGCTGCCCCTTCAAAAGCTTGAAAAAAAAAATCATCGGGATCATTCTTTCCCGGTATATGTCCCTAGGTGGGAGGGGTATTTCGTGTTTGCTGTTAATGGGTAGCTTTTTATCCATTCTGTAAATGTGGATTTTCGCAAAGTTTTGCTCAAGGTGAATGGTCTTGGCGTGATAAATTGTTCTGGGTACAAATTGTGACTCCAGGGGTATGCTGTGTGAATACTGGGTTGTTGTATAGACCCATATTTATAACCTGGGTGATATGGAACCCTAGGTATTTGATTGGCCTCGGTTGTGCGCTTCTTCTTGATTTGATCTGACACCCTGGGGGTTGTGGTACATCCTGGGTTTTGTGTGCCCAAGGTATTGGTTTAAGATCCTGGGGTTTCTACTTCCATGTATTGTGTTGGGATCCTGGAGTTTCTGCTTCCAGGAATTGGTTTAAGATCCTGGGGTTTCTTCCTCCAGGTATTGATTTTAGATCCTGGGGTTTCTGCTTCCAGGTATTGCGTTGAGATCCTGGGGTTTCTGCCTCCAGGTATTGCTTTGAGAACCTGGGGTTTCTGCCTCCAGGTATTGGGTTAAGATCCTGGGGTTTCTGCCTCCAGGTATTGCTTTGAGAACCTGGGGTTTCTGCCTCCAGGTATTGGGTTAATATCCTGGGGTTTCTGCCTCCAGGTATTGCTTTGAGATCCTGGGGTTTCTGCCTCCAGGTATTGGGTTAAGATCCTGGGGTTTTTGCCTCCAGGTATTGCTTTGAAATCCTGGGGTTTCTGCCTCCATGTATTGGGTTGAGATCCTGGGGTTTCTGCCTCCAGGTATTGCTTTGAGAACCTGGGGTTTCTGCCTCCAGGTATTGGTTTGCCATGGCTATTGAAAGCTGTATTGGAATTTATCATTCTTCCGGTTATCACCCCGATCGTGCGAAGGTGATGTAGGGTATTGATGATGTTGTCATGATTTTGAAGTATATATCCCTCATCAGACAATGATGTTAAAGTGGAGGTAATGATTGTTGTTCCTGATGGAGATTTTATGGCCACCTTGGTTGTTTGAGCCTAGGTTGGTTTGTCCCTGGGTGTTAGACCCAGGGTTGCTTTGTTCCTGGGTGTTTGACCCAGGGTTGACTTGTCCCTGGGTGTTTGACCCCAGGTTATTTGGGTGTTGAGTATTATCTTGTGATCTCGCTGCATTGTTTGGCTGATTATTGGGCCTTTGCACTTTTGATCGAGGATCATGTGATTGCCTACGCCTTCCGCTTGGCGGTGTATCACCATCATACTCATCGTATTCTTCATCAAAGTTGATTGCCCTGCCTGCCAATTCTCCTGCGTCCTGGAGACGTCTTAGAGTGCTCAGGATACTGACATAGTTTTGCCGTATGTATGCATCGTCGAGCTGGGGCTGAGCTGATGTAGAGGCATGCGTCGCCCCTACTGATGAAGGTGTTATTTGTGTGTCGCCTTGATTTCGGTTCAGATCTATGCTTTATCCACCGAAACCAGGTGGCGGCTTATTTTCCTCACTTATTCTTCTAGGTTTTAGGGCTTGGGGAAACAAAATTTTTTGCAGGTTTTGCTGTTCAGAGAATGTCCCGCGGATGGCGCAGCCAATCCGGTTTCCTAGAAAGGAGGAAGGGGGGGGGGGTTGGTTGTATGTTGGCGATTCCCTTTTGGTAAGGTGTGAGAACCTTTTGTACGCCAACTATGTGTGGTATGAGTATTGTGAGTGTAGAGAGAATGATCTCTATTGTATAACGCATCCCTATTTATAGGGTGGATGTATCTTGTCTTCCAAGTAGGGTTTCCATGGGCCGTGTATATCTCTTCCGGGAATAGGGGTTTTGTTCTGATCTTCATTCCTAATATATAGGATTCTTGATAGATATAAATCCTTTCCTTGTTTACCGAAAGTAGAACGTACCCTTTAAGCGTACCCTATTAGGATAGATTTGTTACCTTCTTTTGAGGAGATTCGTAGTTATCCGTGTAACTAACTATACTGGAGATAAATGCAGATCTTCATATTTGAGAGAATGTATATCCTTTCCATAATTATCGGATTGAGGTAGTCTGCGTGTAGGCTCCGTAGTGAGGCTGTGTGTAGGCTCCGTAGTGAGGCTGAGTAGATAACACCAACAATTATCGAATAGAATAGTTTTTATGATGTTAAACTATATAAAATACTCTGCGAGTAATTCGATGATGAATCTAAAACCCTTATCGGGCCCATCACTGCTTTAAGTCTAAGAAAAACTCTATTGGGCTTATCGTTGCCGTTTGGTCATTTGGATAATGACCCAAGAATTCAACTATTCAAGCTATTTATGTCAATGACAAACTAACAATAACTTGGACCTACAAAGAGATTAAAGTTTTTATTGTGCTCAACGTTGCCATTCGGCCATAAATTCTTTTTTAATTATCGATGCTATCTTATATATTCAAATAAGGGAAAGACTTGATAAACATACCGTACTTATCTTAGATAAAACATGTGTATTTTAGGACGGATATATGTAAAATTCAATGGGTTATGTATATTTATCAAATTTGAAGGTTTGATTTGTAATATGTCAGTACCTAAAATAGGTAAAGTCATGCAGTACGTATCAATTTCCCTTCAAATAATTATGTAAAATAATGCTATGTTTGGCAAAAGTAGCTGTAGCTTGCAATCCTAGCTTTTAGTTGGAACTGTAAGTTTTAGCTTTTAAGCAAAATTAACATAGAACTTTTATTTTGTACAAGTGTTTGGTATGGTAGCTGTAGCTGTAGTTGCAACTTTAAGAGCTATATGTGTAACTTTTAAAGATTAAAAACTTTATCGAAAAGCTAAAGCTCCTTAAAAACTATTTCAAGTAGAGTTTACTTTGAAGCTTTTTTATCACATAATAGTTAAACTTGGTTGTATCCAAACAAAGTTTTTAATAATTTATGAGCTTTAAGTTTTAAAATAAAATGTTAAAGCTTCTGAAAACCTTGTACCAAATATAGTCTAAACAAAATGAAGATGATGTCTTGGTTACTTTTGTAATTTCGAGTACTTGAAATACCGCAAAAAACTTATCTATCTGCTTGGATAAAATCGTATAGAAAAAAATAAAACCCCACTAATAACAAAAAGAAAAACGAAATTTTTTTTTTTTACGATCTTGCGAAATTTTTGTGAGATGTCAAGTATCTATAAATAAGGGTCCTCCCTAGGGGTGGTAATCGAGCGAGCTGTTCGCGAGCTGCTCGAGCTTGAACTCGTTTAAAACCGAGTTCGAGTTTAAGTATTTTGAGTTCAAGTTGATCTCGAACAAAAAAACGAGTTTGATTAGTTAGACGAGCCGAGCTTTAGAAATATAAATTGGGTTCGGCTCGCTCGAAAGATGGATCACTTTTTCGATCCGAACGAGCTACCGAGCTTTACAAGCTACTCGACTAGTCGAGCTACTCGAGCCTAGGCATACAAGTTTAAAAATATCACTTATATGTTAGTAGAGAAAGTTGAACCCATGACCTCCAAGTTTAATGGATGACACTTTAACCATTAAGGACAACCATCTTTTTATTATTATCCTTGCATATATTTTAAATAAAGGCTCTAAGTCTTTAACCATTACTATCCATTTTGTGTATATATTATTTAAATAAATACAAAATTTGAGACTTAATACTTTAATAATGTATTAAACTTTTTTTTTTTCAAATTTATTTCAACTTACAAGTAATGTGATATGTGTCGCTTTCTCTTAACATATTAACTTTTTTTAACTTATGATTTTGATAACTAATACATATTCTTTAAAAAAATATAAATATAATATGTTTTATCTAAATCTTTCTTATGTATAATTAAAATAACATCTTATTATTTATTTTAATTTTTGTGAGATAACTCGTTTTAGGATAAATGCAAAAATACAATCAAACTTCTCATCATATTACCATGAATAAAAATGATCTATCAAAATTAAGATTGGTATATATATATATAAATTGTCTAAATGTTGACCTATAATGATAACATATTACTACATGTATGCTTTGAATAACGTTATTTCAATAGTGATTATTTTAATGGATCATTTTCATAGTAATGTAATCAAAGTTTCAATTATACACGAATAAGGATCGACAAAATGTTTGATGGTAACATATTTGATAACTAATACATATTAGGTATCCTAACGAAAACGAATATCATATACTTGATTTTGTCCAAAGTTCTGTCTATAATTAACTTTATTTCAATATTAGTCATTTTAATAGACTGTTTCTATTCATAGTTATGTGATCAAAGTTCTGAGTATACAGAAATGAGAATCGATAAATGTTTAATGGTAACATGTACCGCTCTATAACACGAGCTAATCGAGCTTGAGCTCTGGCTCCTAAACATGAAAACGAAACTCGAACTAAGTTAATCCTACAAGTATTCAAATAACTATATATACGAGCTTTAAGCTTGAGCTCAAATTGAGCTCCACCTACTAAACATGAAAACGAAACTCGAACTAAGTTAATCTTAGAAGCATTCAAATAACTATATATACGAGCTTCGAGCTCGACCTCGAACACTAATGAGTCGAGTCGAGCTCGAGCTCAATTTTGAATATTTATACGAGCTCGAGTTCGATTCGAGTAATAAATAAACAAACAAGACTAAATATATTGAAACTCGACTCAACTCGGCTCGTTCCCACCCTTAGGGGTTGCCCCTGAAACCCGATTCCATTAGTAACATCACAGCGGTTGTGCATCGGCTTGACTCCTTCAATTGGTCGACGAGTCTTTGATGGGATTTGTGGAATGGCATTTGTTCTTTTGTTTTTGTTTTTATATTTTTTTTTTATTATTTTATCGTTTTCACTTGACGATCTAGCTAATAAGTGATGTTTTGTAAATTTGATCATTCTTAATTTTCTGACGAGGACCCAATGATCGGTTTTCTCTCATGATGTAAAAAAGACAATGATGATAGATCCAATTTTGAAATAAGGCATTTTTTTAGAGATACACCCGCAACTAATTAGCTAGCTAGGCAAATTAAATCATTGAATGGTAAAATGCAAGACGACTGAGGCACATTTGTAGCGTCTGATATATTGCAATCATGACGGATTATTGTTAATTTGTTCCTTTGTAAATATATATATATATATATTTGAGTCTCATGATATTATATGGTTACTAACTATTAATATTTTTTAATAAGTATATGTTTTTAAAATATTGTATTTAATAAATAAGAATTGAACCTAGCTCTCATCATATAGGATATGATACTTTTGAGTTCACTTATAAAACAAATGATAATACGAAGATCTAAAGTCTATATGCTTATAGATTTGAGAATTAATAAACAATTTTATCATGTTAATTAAAAGCAAATTGTCATGAGAAATATGAAATATCTATAGGGGAGTTAATGATATATCATCCTAGTTAATTATCTTATAAATTACAAGGTTACAACTATGTGTCAAAGTCAAAAAATGATATTAAAGAGAAGAGTTAATAGAATCTAAATGTCATAATTTTAATGATTTTAGCAAAAAAAGATATTTTTTAAAAAAGTTTTTATAAGAATATCTTTAATAAAATCAATCATTTTCCTATCTTTATCATCAATGTATAAACGTTTATTTAAAGTTTATGAAATACACACAAGAATAGAATTGTATATATTTAGTATATTTGTTGCATGCAACATCTTTTACGTTTCACAAGATAATCGTTGGTTTTTTATTTATATATACGTATACTACAAAATGATCAAAATTCGAATATCTCAATTAAACAGTTTTATTTATAATTGATAAATTATTTATTTTGTATGTTTTGTGTAGCTATATATAACATGTAAGATAAGATAGAAGATGCAACCTTTAAAAGACAGCCTATAATTCTTACTGAATTTAAAATCCTTCTACTTCTCCTTAATTGATGAACTTCACAAGTGCCCATCAACATCTCTCTTCCTCTTAATTTCAATCTCATACATGAAACTATTCAATTCTTATTAGCATTGCCTCTTCAATAGGAAACTCATTTTCTCTCTCTTAACTTAAATTCTTATTAGGGTTTCTTTTTTCTCTCAATTAGTTCATTTCCATCATGTCTTTAGACATCACCACACAGGCAAAAGAACCTACAAAAGATGAATCCCAAAATTCTACTGGTGGTGGTGCTAACGGCAACGGTGCTAGTGCTCGGAAAACGTCTACTCTTAAGCCACCAGAACAAATCCTTAAATGCCCTAGATGTGATTCACCAAACACAAAATTTTGCTATTATAATAACTATAGCCTTACCCAACCTAGGCACTTTTGCAAGACATGTAGAAGGTATTGGACCAAAGGTGGTGCCTTAAGAAATGTTCCAATTGGCGGCGGTTGTAGGAAGAGCAAGAAGACACGATCAAGTTCTTCTTCGAGGTTTATGAATGGTGATTCGGCGTACAAAGACTCATCTTTGAACAATATTGGTGGGCTTAGTTTGTTTAGTGGTCTTTCACCACCAGCCATGGATTTTCAACTCAATGGGCTAAATAATTTTTCATCTTCTTCTTCTACTTCAATCAATCACCCACCTTTCATGAATCTTGATTCATTAAGGTTCAATTTCCCTTTGAACAAACAAATTACTAATCATCAATTGCATGGAGGATTATCAAGCTTTCAAGAAATTGGTGGTCCTAACAATAATATTGCTTCCTCTATAGAATCTTTGAGTTCCATCAACCAAGATTTACATTGGAAGCTCCAACAACACCGTCTTGCAACGCTGTATGGGGGTCGTAGTACTAGTGTTGGAGCAGGAGGAGAAACCGAACAACAAATTAATCAACAAAACCACATAGTTATAGAACAACAACCTCAAGTTCAAAAGCTACAACCTATTTTGTTTCAAAATCTTGATATTCCAAAACCTCCCCAAACAACAATGGATGGTGATTTGAGAAAAGATAATGGTGGTTTAGAGACTGAGTGGTTCTTCGACGGAAACTATGCACAGGTGAATGTAGATCCATCAACGACAATAGCTCAAACCGGTGTCAACAATGCCGGAAACTATGAAAATGAAAGCATGGGCAATTGGAATAATGGGAATATTCAAGGTTGGAATCAATTCAATCAGTACACTGCACTTCCATAGCTTATGCTGCTGCAGGTTAAGTTGAAATAAATGGATGATCACAAAGTGCTCAAAATCAAACAAAGTTATTTATGCTTTTTTTCGACCTTTTTAAATTTGTCTTTTTTCCTTTTTTTTTTCTTTCTTTTTTATCATTGTTAATGATATGTATGTGATGGAACAAAAAGAATAATGAAGATATAATAGTTGCGGTTTTTTTTCATTGTTATTAATTATTATGTCCTTGTGAATGTTCTCATTCTATATATTTCTAGCTTTGAGGGTTGTAATTAAAGAGATAATCTGCAAATCTGCAATATTAGTAATTGACATTCATGTAGTTCAATTCCCAAATTGTTTTATCAATTATTTGTTATCTATCGTTTAATTCATTGCAATCGGTAGCGCTTGCTTTGTTTATTGCGTTGTTAATCGACAACGTAAGGTATCGTTTAAGTGTGATCGTGAGCGATTTTTGAGTCTCAGCAAACAAGTTATTTTGAGGGATTCCGCACCTGCCATAGACATTCCCGTTAATTATCTAGAAGTCTAAAGTTTAAGGAAACAATATTGGCGTATATTGATAGTGGTACGTACGTATAATTGTAATTCTGCTATGGTAGAATTCCATATTGTTAACAATTAGCACAATAACGAACTTACAGCTATATATATATAACAATATTAATTTGTATCTCAATAAATGCGTAAAAAACAGACGATTACTTTTGTTATTGATAGGCACAATAATTAGCACAAAACAATATGTTTTCTCCAAAAAAATACATCTTTTAGTTCAATTCTACTTTTATTCTTATAAACTATCTCAAATATCATTAGAGTTATCATTGTCAAAAACTAAAACTTGTTTTTGTATGACAAGGAATGACCTTTCTTTCCAATGGTAAGTTAAATTATTTTGAATGTAAAAAAATCTAAGTACTTTTTATTTTGTCACTTTCTAATCATTGTGCAACTTAAGTTTCTAAAAATACAAGTAAAATTGTTTAACTAGACATAAGATGAAATAAATTTTTTTAACGGTCAATTAAACATTTAATGGTTTGAACTCCGTTCGGGGTGACCTGATGGCTAAAGGATACCGTCAGCGGGCTCAACCCAGTTAGATGGAACCAATACCATTAGTCACACGATCTAAGGAAACTCCATCAATCAGCATGCAACAGCTAAACAAGCGATGAATTATTGCTAAAATCTGGTGCTTGCTAAAACTTGAATTTCGATCTCTTCAAGCCAAATCACTTATCACAAGACCTTCATGTCAATCTTTTACAAGGGGATCGGCTAAAATGAGATAACTTATTTGACACAAATGATGTGACGATTGTTGGGTTTTTTAATTACTTATATTTGGATTATTAGAAAATATATATCTATGGATAAGAATTATGGGTTTAGTCACTAGATGAACAATATATTTTTTCTTATTTACATAGTTGTTCATTGAACTAAATTATTAATATTTATCACCCACATACTTTTTAAATTTTTATATGGTTGACCAGATTACCTACAATAACTGGTTAAACTATCAATGTTTTATAAAGGTTTTGATCGGAAATTCATATATAAAATAATTTCAAATACATATTAAAAAAAGGCTAAAGTTCTATAGATGAACCTACGATGATGATGATGTTGTTGCTAAAGATGAAAAGATGATGATGAATATCAATGTTGCTGGTGTGTATGGAATATGTATGTAATATATGTACGCGAGTAAATGGCCATTGGGAGTAAACCACCATCGGCTGACTCTTTCTGAATCGCGGTAGGGTTTCATCATCATAAAAAAAAAATCCTACGACCGGAAAAGTGAAATTTCAGCTCAAAATTGTGGGGTTTGTAGTATTCAAATTTATCATCGTTGATGACCGGAAAGACCTTCCATCTATGACCCTAGCATCTTCAACCACCGTTGATGACCGGAAAGACATTTCATCTAGAGCTGGATGATGATCTATAGAGATGAAGAAGAAACATAAATGTGAGAAAAACATAAATTAATGAGTTTTATATAAAAAAATAAAAATAAAGTTAGAATTAACCTGTTATTGTAAGTTATCAGGTCAAAATTTGGTCAACCATGTAAAAACTAGAAAAGTATATGGGTGATATATATATATATATTAATAATTCAGGTCAATGGGCAATCATATAAATGAAAAAAAGTACATTAATCATACAGTGACTAAACCCTAGAAGTATAAAAAAATTCCCATACTACTAGGGTTGTAATTATTTGAAAACTAAAATTTTGTGAATATTAAAAAACTGGCTAAAACACTATGTGATATTAATTTAACACAATGTATTTTTATGTGTTTTTAGAAAACACATTAAAAACATATTATGTTAAGTTCATATCACAATGTGTTGGAATAATTTTCTGATTTTCACGCGCTATCAAAAACACACTGTGATTTAAAACTTAACACACTGTGTTTTAGATTACACAATAAAAACACATAAAACACAATAAAAACACATTATGTTAGATTAAGATCACAGTGTATTTTGGTCAGTTTTTTAGTTTTCACAAAAAAGTTTAGTTTTCAAATGAATAATTCACCATATTATTATATATCACAGGTTTATTGGGTAAATAACGTCACGTTATAATTATATCTTAAAAATTCATACAGCTTTGATGATTTCCTAAGACAAATTAAAGCTATTATATAAAACATGAAAGATTAATTTTATAAACATTTTGTTTTATGACGAAGAACGTGACATATAAGAGTTTTAAGATAAAAATCTTTTAAAATGTAGAGTAAGATTTTATATATGATTATGTTGTGGGAACTTTACTTTTGTATAATTACACATCATGTATCATCAAAAATTTTAAAAACTCATTTTTCATAAGCTTTCGTCTTTTACTCATATAGAATTTGCCAAAGTCTATATATATACATGGCCGGGTTCACTTTCCTTTTAATATATGAATAAAATAAGGATAAAATAATACATCATATCATATCATACTTTTTACAAGTTCACATGTTTCAACTTGCACAATACATTTATGAACATTTCACAATAAAATAAATAAAAAAAAAAAAAAAGTTTTTACTTATTTTTACATTCAATTACTAACCACTTTTGTTAAATTAAGTGTTGTGTATTTCTGGGGCGGCAAATCTTTGAATTTGTTTTATGTGGCACAAGTCTGAATTTGGAAACTGAGCTGATCAGCTTTATGAATTTATAGTCGTATGAAACATAACAATATCCAAACATCTTTTATCCTTTTACTTGCAGACCTTTCAATTTGCTCCCACACCCCATACTTCAACTCCATAAACACATAATAAATAGTTTCTATGCATCATAACAGGACATTGAGTGTGTTTGAAATCAACTAAAGAGATTAGGAATGAGGATGAGACAGTATTGGTTCGGTATTTCCTGATAAAAAGTTTGATAGATACGGCCGCAACTATTTAAAATTCAATACTACTTTATGGTATCTGGATCCAAAAAATAAACTGGATTTGAGAAAACATATACTCGTCCCTAAAAATACTAAGTATGAGTTTGATGTCATGTCTAATTTATTAGTTCTACGGATGTTTAACAAACCAAAAAATATAAGTAACCCGACTAAAACATATATAAGATTTTAAAAGCTTATTTAATCTATAACTTGTTATTAATCATTTTTTTTAATAATAAAATATCATCATAATTCGTTATAGAATACAAAATTTTAAGATCAGAAATTTATTTGAAATATAAAGATTAATTAATAAAAATTTTCATGCCTTTATAAAAGATATGAATACATTTATTCATTCCTTTGACCATAAGCCAGTGAGCAGCAAAGTCCGCTAGCTAATAGCTATCATCACTTTTTGACCCATGTATTAATAATCGAGGTTTAGGAATTTTGCTTTTAAGTTTGATTTAGATCGATGCATTATACAAAAAGAATTAATAACGCACCCAACATTGTTCATATATAGCATGAGTACAATTCTAGTAGCACTAAAACCAAAAAAGCTTTTTTTATAAAAAACAAAGTTATTGTGGAATGAAGCCGGACAGAGTCACTTATGGTTTTACCCAATGTCTTGAGTTCGATCTTTAAGGATAGTAAAATCTTAGGGTTTTTCCCTCTGAACACTTGTAACTTCTCATGGTCAACATCTCGTTGTCTAAGTACGTACAAGACTTCACCATTATACAGTGAGGTTTTCCCGATGTCGTATACCAACTGAATGTTTGAAAAAGATTATGAAGAACGATAATATTGGAATGACAAGAAAGATTGTTATATCATTGTTTCCAAAAAGTGAGGGGGATTGAAAGGACTATGAAAAGCAAAACAAGTAGAAACAATGAATTAGGAAAGTATAAAGCTTAAATTTAAGCTTTATAGAATCTTAACGTACTGGATACTTTTGATCGCCTAATAAATTGTATATATACACCATTTCACATTTAATGAACCCCTAAGTTTAAGATAAAAAAAAGTACGTAAATTTCTTGTTTTATACACTAGATTTTATATACGAGTAATATATATGTACTTCAACTGTAAGTCTGTGAACAAAACGTTATGAATCCTCTGACCTTGCTAGCTTTACTTTCTGTTTTCATAGAAAGGGGAAGACATTAGGGACGCTTTGTTTGTCTTCAGCAAAATTAGTCATACATGTCTAACCATATGGTTACTATATTGTGAAATATTTTTGATGATTTCATTTTACTAGGATATACTATGTTAGGTTTTATATCCTGCTTGTTTGTTATTTGTTTTCCTTTTATTTGAACGGCTGCTAGCTTGTTTGATAAATAATTTACAGTACCTATATATAATATAATTAATAATTAATTATTACGAGTATTAAAAATTGTCGAATTACTAAGTAAGTGTTTTTTCTCTAGAACTTCATTGAAGGGAGGTGATCCCTACACAACATAATTTTGCCATACACAACAATACATGCATCAGACAGTTGTACTGTACAACCTTTTAATGCGTATATTGTTGTATATAGTAAAATTGTGTTGTGTAGGGATCATTTACCTTTAATAAATAAATGTCTGGATACAATAAGTCGTGAGTTTGTTTTTGTTTGGAACGTTCATTACCTTAATGTAATTAGTATATGTGAATGTAATTAATTATGAATGAATATTTAAACTTTTTTGTGCTCATTATTGTATATAATGAAATTTCTAATTAATCTTATGTATTGTATATATCCGACTAATAAAAAAAAATATAAGTGACTCCTAATTATATGGTTGTCAAATATACCCGCAGGGGTGGTGTAAAGGGTGGGGAAAGTGGGCGACGGGCCGAGGTCCGATTTTTTAAGGGACCTAGTTTTTTATTTTTCATTATTATATATATAAAAATAAAACTTATATGTGGATTATAAAGGAAAATAAGAAGGGATTGTCACTTGTCTGCTTCTTCGAAGTCTAGTGCTGTCAAACTTTACACAATTTTAATTTATCAATTATCCCCACCTTTCATTTATTTTGCAGGTGATGATTTATTATAATTCTTTCTAGTGTTTTGTGTAGATAAAATCTAATTGCAAACTCCATCCATGTTTATCTTTCTTGTTTATTATTTGTAGTATGTTAATTCATTAGTATGATTTTGTACTTTTTTTAGTTTCTTTAAGAATAACTTTTTGGTTATGTTTATTGATATAACGTTTATCGTCTTTTTTAAAGATTAGCTTATATAATGTAAACTTGGTATTTTGATATATATATATATTGATGATCCACGAATGCACAACTTATGTTATATCTAAATTAAACAAGAAAGTAAATAAGAAGATAAATAACAAGAACAATAACAAGTTCAATTGTAATAAATCAATGCAAGGATAATCATATGTATCATTGATTAAACGATGAATACATGGTTGATCTTACACACTTGTCTTACAAGAATACAAAAGAACAGAGGTAATTGCTAAGTCTAGACACACTAAAAACTTGAACAATTACAAGTGACACACACTTTCAAGGTGACAAACACACTTGATACAATGCGGCTGTGTTGCTTTATATAGAGGAAGAATTAGGACAACACAACCTTCCTTTGATTGTGATAGATGGTGGTTGTCGACATTCCATTGGCTCCTTGTACTTCCAAGCAAGAGCCTTTGTCTTCTTTACCAAAATGGGTATGAGAGAGAAGACCCAAGTTTTGGTCCCAAACTGTACCTTTACCAAGTAAAGCATGTTACAGTTGGAAGAACCACCATGTGACTCTTGTCTTCATATGGTTTGAATACTTCCCGCCATGACGAACATTTGGTCAGCATACATCCCGCTGAAGAGAGTCACTAGACTCGCTGAAGACTTGCTGACTATATATGTCAGCGAGTAAGTCTAATCAGCGAATCCAAGACTCAACAATCTCCCCCTATTCGCTGAAGAGACTTGCTGAGTAAGTAAGAAGAATGTAATATGAAGGAAAGATGTCTTTTATATCATCAAAGAGAATTACAAGCTGAATCATAAAGCTTTTACAAATTAAGACATCTAAAGATTGGCAGCTTCTATCTCCCAAGCGACTTCCTGCTTGGCAATTCTCCGCACTGGATCTTCTCTTCTGGCTGGCTTCATCAGTTCTTCATCAATCTTGCTGATTACTGATCTAGCACTAATCACCTTTGCAAATCTTCTTCTGATGTTGATCAGGAAACCAGTAGATGCTTGTTCAATTTCTGTCATCCTAAAGAAGAGTTGATCATTTTTGAAATTTTGGAAGAATATGCTAGCAGGGTTCTCAAGTACTTTTCCTTCTTCAAAAGAACACCTGGGATGAAGCCTCAAATTTAGTCCAACATCACTTGAGATAGGAGGAAGGTCAGCAGGCAAGGGTTGCATGGTTCGCTTTCTTTTCAGGATACGCTTGCCTGCTGAAGAAGAAACAGCTGTTGGAGATCCAAAGACTGCCCTCAGCATGGGTAGGTTTGCCTTGAACTTAGTTTCGAACTTTAGTGCCTTTTCAAAGTAGTTTTTCAGCATCCCCTGAAGTTGTTCATAGCTGGCAGCCTTTTTGTCTTTGATAATCATATAAACTTCATACCATTCTGAAGCCCCCAAGTTGGTCAGCTTTACATCTTCAATTTTGGTTGAAGCACTATGTCCTTCCCTTAGGAACTTCAGATTGGTTTTTGTTCCCATGGCAGCTTTATGAGCTTCAACTGCTGTTATCCTCTCAGGCCTCTTCCTATCTTCCATGATCTTCAACCACTTGGCCTTCTCTACTTCAAATTTCTCTTTCTTTTCCTTCAGTAGCTGCTCTACATCAGTCTGCTTTTGTCTGTAGAGAGCTTCAAGCCCACCAGTGGTCAGCAACATTCTTTGCTCTCCATCCATCTCATCTTTCTCCAAGAGGGCCTGCTGTTTGATATATTCCAGATTTTTCTTTTCATTTTCTTTATTTGCTTTCAGCCTATCCAGCTCCTCCAAGGCCTCTTCTTGAGTTTTTCCCTCAGCAGTAATTGATAAGATGTCGATGACTTGGAATTGATTACCTGCTGGGGAAGTGATGGATACATTTTGAGCAGCCAGAGGCAAGGATCTCTTGAAAAAGCAGTATCAGTCAGCTGCTTTCTTTGTGTTGCTGTTATCTTAGAGACTTCAGCATTTCCAAGGAAGCGAGGATGGAAAATATTAAGTACTTCCCTGGATCTGTCCCTAGCCATTTCTTGTGCAAATCCGGCTTCCCAAGCTGCTTTGACTGCACGAGGACTCATTTCCTCTTCTTTTTCATTTCGGGAAGCTTTAGCAACTATCAATTGTTGCTCCCCCTCAGCACTTGCACCTTCAACTGTCTCCCATTCAGCACAAGCAAGGGGAGCTTCAGCATCAATTCTTGTCTCCCCCTCAACATCAGCAGGGGGAGTGTTTACCTTGTCCTCACTGACAACCACTATTGCCAGTTCATCTTGTTTTTTAGTGGTTGCAGCAGTGTTTTCTTCACATGCAACCTTGTCAGCAGCAGCTTCATATATATTGTTTACTGCTTTGTTAACAGCTTCGCTGGCAAGTGCCATCACGGCAACATCAACTTTCTCCCCCTTGGAGGTAGTATCATTAATAACTACCTCCACAGTTGCTGTTGGAGCTGCCTGCTGCTGAAGAAGTTAGGACAACATCTTCTTAATGTCCCCAACTTCTTGCTCTAGGTGCATTTGGCGCTTACGATCTTTCTCAGTGAAAGAGACTTGAGGAGGAAGACTAGCCACTTGAGTCTCCAAGGCATTTATGGCCTTGGTGTTGCATTCAACCTGGGAGAGAAGAGGAGAAACCAGGTCAGCAACCCTTTTTGCTCTAGCAGCAGCAGATTCACTGCTGCTGGATGCTTTCTTTGCTGAGAACCGTACAGTAGTTCCAATCTTGCACAGTGATCGCGAGAACCCTCGAATGGCCTGCTGATCCTTTTTGATAACATTTGTATAAGTGCGCAGCTTCTCTTGATCAGCAGCCATAGAAACAGATTTTTCCTTAAGTGTCTCGATGCTGGCAGTGTTTTCATTCTGCTTGCTGTACCAGCTCTCCAAGATCTTCACCAATCTGTCATCTTCATGACTTTTAAGTTGAACAGTGAGTGTGGCAGCCTTGGTGAGATCATTTAATTGGTGTTCCACCCTGGCCAGCCTTTCAGAAGAGTTAGTAGAGTAAGAGATACCCAACTCTTTGGCAGTATGAGAGATGACAGGCTTGGCAGCAGAAGAACAGCCAGGAACACCTTGAAAGGAAGAGGGCATGCCAAGGGAGAGCATGGTGTTCACTGGTTGCATGGGTGGAGTTAGAGGTCTGGCAGAGAAAGTCAGTACCTCAGTTTCTTTATCATTAGCTGTCGCATTATCATCAGCAGCAGCTTCTTCAACTCTTTCATTGATGGCTGCTGCATTTACATCAGCAGCAGCCTCTTCATCAACCTCTATATCACTTGCTTCAATTTCATCAGCCTGGTTGGAGGAATCCAGCTGGAATTCATCAACAGCAAACTCACCCAACTCAAAATCGATTTCCTCATCATCATCATTACCTTCAAAACTACCACCACCTTCAAGATTTTCAACACCAGCACCTATCCTTTCTTCCACAGAAAAATTTAAAGGGGTAGGCGAACCGGGTGCCTCAGCTTCAGTGTGTTGTACCACCAAAGCATCATTGGCCGTAGACTTTGTTGTCTCTAGCATCACCTGTGATATAGCTGCTGACAACGACTCAGAGGGTTGAGAAGAAGAAGAGGGAATAGTTTGTTTGGTGGACTCAACTCTAATGGGTTGGGGTGGCCCTTGATCTTCACCAACCTCGCCTACAGAAGTTTGAAGTGGCTGCTTTTGGTTACCCTTTTTCTCGTCAGCAGCCCTTTTTGAGACTGCTGATTGGCTGGCTGGGTCTCTATTGTCCTTGGGCAGTGAGGACTTCTTAACCTTAGTAGTTTTGCCCTTTGGTACTCGCTGCTGCGGTTTTGGGACAGCAGCAAGAGGTGAAGTGGAGGAAGATGAAAGTGTTTTGGCTTTCTTGGGAGCTTTGGAGGTTGCTGGGGGATTATCAGCATACTAGCTCCAACAGGGTTAGGTTTATAAATTTCAGGATATACAGAGTAAAGTACCTGCTTCATCGCTGGAGTGAGCACAACATACTTTGAATTGAATTGTTCTGGGTCGCAAGCAGGAATCTTATAAACAGAGCTTGCAACCCTTGGAGAGAGAATAAATTGAGCACCTTCAGGGAGATACTTGTCTTTCAGCTCCCTTCTGAAGATCAAATAGAGAAAACGTGCAAAGGGCACTGAGCTTGATCTATTCTTTATTGTGACCTTCCCCTTCAGGTCTTCAAAAATTAAACTGGCAAAGTCAATGTTGCGACCATTGGCCAGCGCATATATCATTTGCATTGGTGCAGCAGTGGCTTGATCGAAAGAGCCACTGTTGCCACCCAGACATTGGATTACGTGGGTGAACAGTAGCCTCCATACTCCTGGTAGATATTTCTTCTAAGGGTTGCTGTGCACAGGTTGTGCTGGTTCCATGTTGGTCCCATACCCAATGGTTAACAACCATTCCTTCCATACTCCAATGGGGACCAACTCCACATATGGATGCTCTTCTGATTGTTTAGGAAGACGAAGAGCATCTCTCAATGAGTCTACAGAGATAGAGATAGTGTGTTCTCCTTTCATAACAGTTCCAGTGATGGTGCTGCTGGCAACCTTATAATCACATGTCCACCAAAACTCCCTTAAGAGGTGGATACACATTTCCTTGGGATCAGAGTAGATAGCCTTTCTGTCAGGACATCCCATGATGAAGTCAAGCATAGAGAAGTATCCTTTGGTTTTAGATGGGATCTCTTCAGATCCCAGATAATTGTTGGCCTTGATGACCAATTTAGAGGCTTGGAAAGATACTTGATTAGAAGGAGTAATGCCTTCATTATCATATACTTTGGAGTTGAGATAAGAGAGATTTTGTTGTTCAGTAACAGATGAAGAAGCCATTTTAGATGAGAGTGGAGATGAAAGAAGATTAGAGGATGAATGTTTTAAGAGAATCTGAAAGATTTAAGAGAAATTTAGAAACTTGAGAGAATATGAGAGATTTTGGAAGTTTAGAGAAAAGAAATGAACGTAAAAGAAGGTAAAGAGGAAGAGATTTGCATATATATGGCATGGATATGGGTCTCATGACCGCAAAAAGTGAGTCGTCACATGTACTCTCTTTCATACGTGGCATAAAAAATATATTAAATTTGTGAGATACTGTTTATATGTACGTATGAGATAAGTGTGATGTGACTATATGAACCACGATTTCAACTGTACTCGAGTTCATACGGCGCGTACAATGTACAAGTTGCCCATTTGGGAGAAAATCGAGGTAACCGTTTGAGATATAAATAATAAAATATTAACAAAATACGTAGTGGAATATACTCAGATAAATTGAGGTATCCACTGAAGAGACTATTTTATTAAAAAGAATGGTTACCAAGTTTTAATCAGCACCACAAAGAAAGAAGGATTGGATGCTGATGGACATTAAACAATTTTTGGCAAATTGTTAGCCATCAACGGATTTTAGAAGTCTTTACCAGCAGCCGTTTGTTGCTGGACTAGATAGGGACTTTCAGCACCCTATTGCTTTTATTATGCTTTTTCCCAAAGCATCAGGGATCAACGGATTTTAGAAGTCTTTATCAGCAACCGTTTGTTGCTGGACTAGATAGAGACTTTCAGCACCCTATTACTTTTATTATGCGTTTTCCCAAAGCATCAGGGATCAACGAATTTTAGAAGTCTTTACCAGCAGCCGTTTGCTGCTGGACTAGATAGGGACTTTCAGCACCCTATTACTTTTATTATGCTTTTTCCCAAAGCATCAGGGATCAACGGATTTTAGATGTCTTTACCAGCAGCCGTTTGCTGTTGGACTAGATGAAGACTTTATGGCTCTTTATTGCCTTGTTTTGTAGCAAGTAAGACACACTTAAACTTGCTGAGGATCTTGATATAAGTCAAGAGGTTTTAACTTACAAAAGATATGTAAGTTAAGTAGCAGAGTCACCATTTAGCATTCCCAACTTGCTAACGAGATCCTTGAATCTCTTTTCATCTAAAGGTTTAGTGAAGATGTCAGCAAGTTGATCATCAGTGGGGATGAAGTAGATTTCAACATCCCCCTTCATGACATGATCACAAATGAAGTGATACCTAATGTCAATATGCTTAGTTTTGGAATGCTGAACAGGGTTATGTGTGATGGCAATAGCACTAGTGTTGTCACACATAATTGAGATTTTAGAAAAATTTAAGTCATAGTCAGCAAGTTGGTTTTTCATCCAGAGGACTTGTGCACAACAACTTGCTGCTGACACATACTCTGTTTCAGCAGTGGAGATGGAAACTGTATGCTGTTTCTTACTAGACCAACTAGTCAGCCTTCCCCCCAACAGTTGACTAACATTACTGGTACTTTTCCTATCTAACATGCAACCAGCATAGTCAGAATCAAAGTATGCAACTAAGTCAAAGTTAGAATCTTTGGGATACCAAAGACCTAGAGAGGAGGTCACTTTGAGATATTTGAAGATACGCTTGACAGCGAGAAGAAGAGACTGAGATGCTTGATATCTTGCACAAAGACAAGTAGCAAACATAATGTCTGGACGACTCGCTGTGAGATACATCAGCGAGCCTATCATCCCATGATAGAAAGTGGGGTTCACATGCTTACCATCAAGGTCAGCATGGAGATTGTTTGGAGGAGACATGGGAGTAGGCTTTGTAGTGATATTAGACATATCAAATTTAGCCAGCATGTCTCGTATGTATTTTTCTTGGTTTATAAAAATGCCATCAGGAAGTTGGCGAATTTGTAGACCAAGGAAGAAGGCTAGCTCACCAATCATACTCATTTCAAAGTGAGAAGACATTAGTGAGCTAAACTTATTGCAAAGTTTCTTGCTGGAAGATCCAAATATGATGTCATCGACATATATTTGTACATATAGGACATGAGCACCCTTTTTATAAATAAAGAGGGTTCTGTCTATAGATCCTCGCTGAAACTCATGAGAAAGAAGAAATTCAGAGAGAGTGTCATACCAAGCTCTGGGAGCTTGTTTAAGACCATATAATGCCTTATAAAGACGATAAACATGGTTTGGCTTGGTTAGGTCTTCAAAACCAGGTGGCTGCTCCACATAAACTTCTTCTTCGAGTTTTCCATTTAGGAAATCACTCTTGACATCCATTTGATATACAGTGAAGTTTTGTGAGATCCCTTGATCAGCACAAAAAGATTCAAGAGTGTGATTTCTACACTCAGTGCCATGATCACTTCTGAGTTCTTTAACTCTTATGCTGTTGAGATTTTCCATTTTCTTAATGAATTTGATAATTTCATCAGCAGCATCACTCTTAGAATTAAGAAAAATTGTCCAAGTGTATCGTGAATATTCATCCACAATTACTAAAGTGTATCTACTACCCTTTAGACTTTGGACATTCACTGGACCAAAAAGGTCCATGTGAAGAAGATGAAAGCAACCTTTAACAGAATTTGCTTGTTTTGTTTTGAATGTAGCTCTATGGCATTTGCCTTTTTCACAAGCACCACAGAGTCTATCTTTTTCAAAAGAAAGAGGAGGAAGGCTACGAAAAAGGTTCTTTTTGGCTAGTGAGTTTATGGTTTTAAAGTTCACATGCGACATACCCTTGTGCCATAACCAATTTAACTCGGATGCTGACTTAGCAAAGAAACAAGTCTCACTATCAGTTTTGATAGGAGTGAAGTCTACAAGATATACATCTCGTTTTCTTGGTGCTACCAAGACGACTTCCTTGTTGATGTTTACTACAGTGCCTTGATGTTTATCAAGGATTACTTTGTAGTCAGCATCACATAGTTGACTTATGCTGATGAGATTATGCTTTAATCCATTTACATAAGCAACTTTAGAGAATTTTATGAGGCTATTAGAAAGAAGACCATACCCTTCAGTCTGTCCAGTGGAGTTATCACCAAACACCACTGTAGGACCAGGTGCCTCTGTATAGTTATCCAGCAAGGACTTAGAGCCAGTCATGTGTTTTGAACAACCGATGTCCAAATACCACACTCCTTTTCCCAGCGAGCCCTACATGGATATAAAGAAAGGATTTAGGGTTCACTTTGTTCATCTATTGCCATGTCAGCAGGATTAACTAAAGGTACTTCAGAGGAGGATATTGGCTCTTCAGAGAGAGCATCCTCAAGAGTAGTGTGATTTCCCACAGAGACAAGACTAAAGGAGTTATCTTCATTGGAGGGCATTATGTTGGTTTCATTACTATGAAGATATGCATAGCTGCTTACTACATCAGGAGCACTATAATCAACCAGCATTGAAGGTTGCCCCCAAGCATTTGAAATAATCCTCTGAGAATGGGGAAATTCAATGCGCTGAGTTGCAATGTATTCAGCAATGCTTGCATTTGTGACAGAAGAAGTGTCACTGATTACTGGATTAGTAGAGAGGTTCTCACTGATCCTTGTAAAGGAAGAAGATGTTTCAGCAGATGCAGAGATGTTTGGTTGAACTACAACCGCTGGAGCATCTCTTGAGCTGACTGAAACGCATTCAAAGGCAACATGTCCTCTGCTGTTACAGAGATAGCATTTTTTGTCAGAGGGGTTGCCTTGTTGATTCTGAATGAGAAAGTCCCTCAGCTGAGAAGAAAGATCATTCACTCGCTGAGTAAGCTCATTTATTTGAGGAGAAGAGGAAGATGAAGCCTTGCTCTTTTGCTTAAACTTGGATTTATTCCTTTGTCTAAGTTTAGGAGGGGCCAATTGAGGAACAGGACCAAGGATGGACTCACCGATGATTTTGAGGATTTTGATGTCCTCTAATCATGGTCCATGCTTGCTTTTCAGCACGATAGGAAGAAGAGGAACCTTGCTGAGATTGATTCACTTGGTTTGGAGTTATGGATCTGATTTGACGATTTGGAGTCACTGACCTCATTTGCCTATGAGGTAAGTACTCCATGTTCGACACTGAGGAATGATTGTGCTGAGAAGGCACTTGTCCTCTTTGTGGAGTAGTAGGTCTCATTTGCTGATGTGGCAAATGTCCCCGCTGAGGAGTTATAGGCCTTACTTGCTGATGTGGCAAGTGTCCTCGCTGAGGAGTGGTAGACCTATTTTGTGAAGGCAGTTTTCCCCTTTTTGGAGTGTTATGCCTTAGATTTGATTTTAAATGCATAGATTGAGATGCCATATGTGAGTTTGAGTATCAGCAGGTACAGCCTTTGTGGGAAGTACTTGCTGATGTCTTGCATCAGCGAACCTAACCCGTCTGTTCATTAGACGATCATGTTCAGACATGGGATTAGCATGGGTAGGTTCCAGCTGAGAGGAAGATTGAGCACTAGAGTGTTGCTGAACGACCTGATTAACTCGCTGAGGAGTACCATAGTCATATAGAGCAGCAATAGTGCTTCTTTTAAAGGGCTCAGCACCTTTTACAGATAGTCGGTGAGGAGCAATGGGTACATATCCATTACTTGAAATATCCCCTTTAAAGGTTCTGGGTGGAGAATGTTGAATTCTCCCTTCATGTGGCATCATGCCAACAATGGGAAGATGAGAGAACATGTCAAAAGTACTGGCTGAGGAACTGGTACTTTTAACATTAGAGGAAGAGGGCACACTGGTGGAAAATGTAGCCTTAAAATCCATCTCAGCATGGTAGTCATTTTGTCCCTTGACAAAATACCACTTTTTCATCTCTTCAGGAGAGATGGTAGATGAAGAAGGTGGAGGAATAGAGATTTCAGGCTTTACATCATCATTAAATGAGTCAACAATTGAGGCAGCAACATCAAAATTGCCACCAATCACTGCATGTACTTGAGCAGGGACTTGCTCACTCAAGCATTGATGATGAAATTTGGAAGCCTTTGACCAGGAGGTCACAATCTTCTTCAGATTAGAAACTTTAGTCTTGAGAGTTTCATTCTCAAGTTGGAGTTTCTGAGTCATTAACTCATGAGATTGAAGTTAAATATGAACATTTTTCAATTTCATAAGTTTTTCATATTTTTTCACTTAACTCTACTCTAGCAGAGTTAAGTTTAGATTGAAGTTCAGCACGTAGACTTTCTACGAACTGAAGATCACAAGACAAAGACTTAATAATTTTGGTCTTGTCATGATCAGAAGAGGAAGAAAGAAGAGAGTGTACCTTTTTAACAGTGACGTTTACCCACTGACTCGAAGAGACTTGATCCTTTGTCAGAGCATCACTGTCAGCAAGTGCCATAAGGCACATGGCATCAACATAATCGTCATCATCAGAATCATCTGAGTCAGCCCAATCATGTTCTTCAGCAACAAGTCCTTTTGCTGGAACTTTGGCATCCTCTGTTTCAGCCACCTTTGCCTTCAGCTGATAGTATTTGTTCCTGTATTCATCAGCAGATTTAGAAGGGTTAGGTTTAGGAGCAGCAGGAGTGGGAATAGAGACTCTGCACTCCTTCTGGTAGTGGCCTTTTCTGCCACACATCCAACACTCTTCCTGTGATTTATCAATAGGAGGTTTGAGGTGAGCAACCGTTTTGCGATTGTTCCACCTTCTGGAGTATTTTCTACCAGCAACAAGGGCAAAGCCCATAAAGTCATTAAACAAATCTTGTTTCTCTTCATCATCCAGCTCATCAATGAGAGTCTGAATAGGTGCTGGAAGATTTGAAATACTGGTACCATCATAGAGATCGATGGGCTCAGTAGAAACAAGAGCTATAGGGTCAGAAATAGGATGGGAGGAGATGCTGACAGAGGAAGAAGAAGAGGGGCCAACATGTCTTTTGGCATCAGCAGAGGCTCGAATGTTTTGAGCCAATGCTCTCTCTTCAAATTGAAGAGTGCCAAAAAGTTCTTCAAGATCAAAATCTTGGATTTTCTTCGTTGTACGAAGAGTTTGTCTTAAGTTTTACCACTTAAGAGGAAGAGAGTCGATGAATTTATGACATAATTCAAAATTATCATGAGTAATGCCAAAATTTGTCATATCATTGAGCAACCTTTTAAAGCGAGTATAGGTGCTCTCAAGACTTTCATCAGGAAGAGAGAAGAAGTTTTCATAAGCTCGTTTCAAATCAATTTTCTTGATTTTGATGAGGTCGGAAGATCCTTCATAGGTGCTGACCAGTCTATCCCATACTTCCTTTGAAGAGGGATACTTGATGACTAGCTTCATGATCTCAGTGGGAAGAGTGACGATAATCATGTTTTTCAACCTAGCATCAAGATTTACCAGCTTTCTTTTTTCATCTGTCCATTGAACCTCTGGTTTAACTAGGTCAGTGACTATCTCAGGAGCTTCAAGTGTAGCTCCTGGAGTCCTTTGGACATACATCGGTACGTATGGACCCTCAATTAATATGGTCATTACATAGGGTTCCACACTAGAGATGTGAAGAAGCATCCTCTCCTTCCAAGACCCAAAATCCTTGGGCTCGAATTTAGGAGGTTTCGACACGTAGCCAAAGTCACGTGTGTTCACTAGGCTGAGAACAGAAGACATGTTCTTGTTTTAGAAAAAAAAGGGTTTCAAGAAAGATTAAAGAACAGAAATTTTTGATGTAAACACAAGGAGGCAAACAGATCTTGTTCCAATGATTTAGGAACGGTAGCTCTGATACCACTTGATGGTCCACGAATGCACAACTTATGTTATATCTAAATTAAACAAGAAAGTAAATAAGAAGATAAATAACAAGAACAATAACCAGTTCAATTGTAATAAATCAATGCAAGGATAATCATATGTAGCATTGATTAAACGATGAATACATGGTTGATCTTACACACTTGTCTTACAAGAATACAAAAGAACAGAGGTAATTGCTAAGTTTAGACACACTAAAAACTTGAACAATTACAAGTGACACACACTTTCAAGGTGACAAACACACTTGATACAATGCGGCTGTGTTGCTTTATATAGAGGAAGAATTAGGGCAACACAGCCTTCCTTTGATTGTGATAGATGGTGGTTGTCGACATTCCATTAGCTCCTTGTACTTTCAAGCAAGAGCCTTTGTCTTCTTTACCAAAATGGGTATGAGAGAGAAAACCCAAGTTTTGGTCCCAAACTGTACCTTTACCAAGTAAAGCATGTTACAGTTGGAAGAACCACCATGTGACTCTTGTCTTCATATGGTTTGAATACTTCCCGCCATGACGAACATTTGGTCAGCATACATCCCGCTGAAGAGAGTCACTAGACTCGCTGAAGACTTGTTGACTATACATGTCAGCGAGTAAGTCTAATCAGCGAATCCAAGACTCAACATATATATATATAGTTTCCTTATTTTGATAACCATTTTTTTTATAAGAACCATGAGAACTCTTAAATTATATATTTGTTCACATGTTTTTTTTTTTATTATTCACATGTGAAATGATATAAAAATGTATGTTGTAGAAGAAACTTTTTGAAGAAGCCTTCAAAGTAGCCTTTTATGAACTTGTGAATGAATTTGTTCATATTTCCTTTTCAAATGTGACAAACGACTATATATAAGGTTTGAAATTTTTTTTTCTTTTGCAACATATATTTTTATAACGTTTCACATGTGAATGAAAAAAATAAATGTGATCCAATATAAAATTTAGGAGTTCTCAGGGTTCTTACAAAAAAATGGTTTCTCAAAATAAGGATCCCCCAAATACATATATATATATATATATATATATATAGAGAGAGAGAGAGAGAGAGATAGAGCGAAAGTGTTTCCTTATTTTGAGAATTATTTTTTTGTATGAATCATGAGAACTCTTAAATTATACATTTGTTCACATGTTTTTTTTGTTCGATCATCTACATGTGAAATGATATAAAAATATATGTTGTAGAAGAAACATTTTCAAGAAACCTTCAAATTAGCCTTTTATGAACTTGTGAATGAATTTGTTTACGTCTTTTGTTCACACGTGACAAACGGCTATATATAATGTTTCGAAAAAAATTTCTTCTACAGCATATGTTTTTACAACATTTCATATGTGAATGACAAAAACAAAACATGTGTTTCAATATGAAATTTAGGGGTTCTCACGGTTCTTACAAAATAATGGGTTCTCAAAATAAGGGTCCCCTATATATATATATATATATATATTTGCGCATAGCCGATGAGCCCTATTTTTTTTGCTCAGCCAAGACCTATAAATCTTCGAAGATGGCCCTGATACCCGACTACATACAATGCATATGATTTAAAAGTACAATAATGAACATAATTTTAGTTTTTCACAATGTAAATATTCGTTCATAGTTGATTACATTCACATATACTTATCCTGCATGAAAAGGTTAAAATAGTATATTTTTTTTTTTATCAATTCAATCGTAACCTTTTAATATAATTTTTTATCCAACACAACTATCTATATAATTAAGAAATTAAAGGAAATGCTAGAGCTTATGTGCGTGGTTGTCTTCTAATTATCACAAATCATCATTATGTGTCAAATTTTTATGTTTTTATTATTTATTTTTTCTAATAATTAATATATTTCAACTCATCTAATATTAATCTTAATCATTAATAAATTAATAAAAATAAATACTCAAATAATATAGTTGCCATATCATATTTTGCTTAGTTGTTATTTTCTCTTCTAATTTTTTTTTCTTTATGTATTTATATTATTTTTTATAATTATTATTATTTCATTATTTCTATTTTAGTTCTTCTTCTTTTTATTACTATTACTATTACTATTATTATTTTCACATAAATTTTTATAACTTAATGTTACATTTAATTAATTATACTTTAACATATTTGACCTATATCATATCATATATTTATAAAATCATAATATTATTATTTGCATCAATCGTACGTAATCTAATAGCTTTTTTAATGTAAAAGCTATGAATAATATTGTAACTGTTAATATATTTTTTATTTACATTATTGGTCAGGTCTGGACAACTTCCGAGTTTAATCTAGTATAACATAGAACAATATTATTCGCTATACACATATACAAACAACCAATATTTATTTAGACAAAACATTTCTTCCGAACGTCATTTAATGAAAAAAAAAACAAATAGGCCAATTTTGAATAAATGGTTAAGTATTTGGGTATGTATATAACTTGTACAATTTTTCTATTGTATGGAAAAACTTTCTTTCGTTTCATTATATGTAACTAACTTGTAAAATTGAACGAATCGTGTAAGTAACAGGCTAAATGCTAATGTGGGAATCAGTGGTGAAGCTAGAAATTTTTGAGTGGGGGGTCGGGATCTAAATTTTTTTCCCCCAACGCTATTTTTGAGTAGGAACCCCAACGTGTATCCCTGGCCCTTCTTAATGTCCCGACCTGGTTTTTTCTAGGCTCCTAACATCCAATTCATTGATGTTAGCTTGTGGAATTTGTTCATTGCAAGTATCCGGACCAATAACCGGTTCGCTTATTGAAGCTTTTTGACGTTTACTTTCTTGTTGTTCTTCATCATCAATTCCTTCTACTTGTTCTTCTTGATTCTTTCTTTTAAAAAAATGAAGTTATGGTTTTCTTCTTCAATCTTTCTTTTGAAATTTGTCCTACAACCACAAAAATTACAAATAATAATTAAGTAATCAACTAATAAATCAAGTAATCAATTAACAAAAACACTATCTCAAATTCTCAGTAACAATTTCTACTTAAATCCCTAATTTCTACTAAAAACTAAATCCCTAATTTCTATTAAAAATTAAAAACCCTAAATAAAACTATAAAAGACACACATACCTGGTGACTGGTCGGCGGCGGCTCCACTGCCGGAGGGGAGGTCGGACAGCGGCAGGCGGCGGGACTGCAGGTGGAGGTGGTCCTGGGTGGCAGGGGACAGAAGGGGGAAGAGTTGAGATGAGAGAGCGGGAGATTTTTTGTTAAGATTTTTGTTCCGTTCCTTTTTTTTTTAATTAATGGGCTAGTTAGTAATTAGGTTATGAGTTTTAGTTTGGGTTAAGTAATTTTGAATGGGCTTATGTAAAATGTAATGGATCAAATTTATTGTTTGGTATTTAAAAAAAATTTCCAATTAAAATGGGGGGTCGAAACCAAATATATCAAAAAATTTCTACACGAAAAATATATACCCCTACATCGTAAAAAAAAAATTTTGAGGTTCGGGCGCCCCTCTCTGCCCTATAGAAGCTGCGCCCTTGGTGGGAATCACTAATTATTGTGCCATATCTCAGACGTCACATGGTGCCAAATCAGTATCCAGCCGATTTCTTACACAATATGTTCAATTTTGCAGGTTAATTACATCTAATGAACCAGATGAAAGTTTTTTTTTTTCCACACAATAGATTAATGTTCAAGTTACATACAACCTAAAATACTTAACCCTTAAATAAATTAAGGTACTTTATATAAATTTATGATTAAAGGAATAGGCTAATGTTATATATTTTTTCTTCACAATTTGTATAAATATTAGGAATGAAATTGCAATTGGCGGGTAATAATGAAATATGTCTCGTTCCCTCTAAAAAGGGTTTCTAATGAGTTTCTCTCAATTTAATCGCACTTGTTTTGTGGGTGGGTGTGGGGCTGGTGCATGATTAACGTGATGCTTGGGTTGGCTCTGCAGACGACACCGTTTAGATCATGTATATGTATGATGTGTATGCGCTGTTTGAACTGTCAATTTTTACAACATGCAAGAATTTCATGACTTTCTATCTATCTAACGTATTACGTGTCTCCTCTAATCATGTATTACTGTATATCTTTACTAGTTTTAATACTTGTAGGATATAGTTTATTAATTTACTATATTTAATTTTTAACTAATAAATTTTGTTTTGTTTACCTATCATTCATTCAATTAATCTAAGATCTCATGTTTTCATCAAACTATTTTTACACAGTTACAGTTTTATATTTAAAAATTTAGTTTTTGATTATTTTATTCCGTCTTTTTATATATACATAACGTTTTTAATATATAATAATTTTTATTATCGAAGTATTACGTTCATGTAACATTTAAAACATTAATATATAATAACTTTTTCTTATTGTTGTTGTTATATATATTTAGTTGTCTTTTTTAAAGTTTGTGTTCGAATATTTGACATAAATTTGAGTCTAAAACTTAATTGTATAAAAAAAGTATTCCGCGACAACTCGCGGGTACAATAACTAGTTTCATTCTTCTTCTTCCTACATTCTCGAACATTGATCAGGATAATGTCTTTGGTAATCACCTTGATCTAAAGTGATGCTCGAACACTTCATCCATTGAAATTTTCCTTATAAGTAATACTCCGTAATATCTAGTCAACCCAAATTTTAATAAAAAATTAATCCTCTGATATTTTGACCTTACAAATCCTCCCTATACTTTTTGTACTATTGAACCTATACAAGTTAGCTATATAATTTAAAAAGATTTGTGAAGGTTTGAACTTTGAATAAGTTTTCAAGTAAATCTAAGGTCATTGTTATACTTTAGATTATATTCTTGCTTTTTTAAAATCTTGGGCGCCTTGATTGTGATTTTGTTTTTCAATTCTTCCGATGGTAGTTAACGTGTTTTATGACAATGAATGCAAGATGAACTGGCTAGAGTTATCTCTGATTTTATTTCAGGTCATGGGTTCGGTTTTTTAGAGTGACATGTTTTGGGGGTTTTTCTTTTGAATCACCTGTAACGGTTTATGATCTACATCTCGTAATTTAGAGTACGTACAGGGCTTCACACCTGATGTCGAATACCGACTGGCTATTAAAAAAAAGTTAATTAACGTGTTTTATAATGTCATTTTTCAGAACACGAACACAATACGATAACTAATCATGTTTTAACATATCAATCTATAAACAAGACGAAACATGTTAAGCTTAACTTCAATTCTTGTCATAGATCATATATATTGTAATAATCAACCCTAATATTTGGCAAGTTTAACATCTTGTCATGTCGTATTAACATTTTCACATAACAAATTATAAATTTTAATGCATTTAAATAATTTAAACCGGTAATTCTAAGTCTGTGATTAACAAAACTCTTATATTATTTGCTGTATACTCCATTAACTAATTAAGCTACTTGACACGAAGCACGTTCAATTAATACATCCTTTCTAAAAGTTCGTTGGTTTTTTACAAGGATAAGAAATATGCATGTGTTTGAGACAAAACCAAAACAACTATTCTCAAACAAGTTTTAAGGTGAAATCGATGTAATTTTGTTGTAAGTGTGAATGTGAATTCTCTTATATATATAAGCAAGTCATGATTAACTTCTCAAAAAGCCACTATAAAACCTTCACTTTATCTATTTTTGGCAAACTAAACTTGTACAAATCGTGAATTTGGAACTGTCAATCAACGTTTTCTGAGATATGGCGGTTTCTCATTTTGTTTCGTTCTATCATTAGCTACTTGCATCACTATTATCATCATTATCATCATCCTCATAATCACTCAATCACATGTTCTAGCTTCTCCATTTTGTAAAATAGAAACATGAAAAATGGTACACAACGTCACTAGCTATAGCTTTATATACACATCTTGTCGCATATTGTCACATTTATCATGTTTCTTACTAAATGATCTCTCTCTTACCTATGGCCGGCTCTAAACTTTAATCTCGTAAAACTGCGTATACGTGTTTACTATCAAACCTTCATTGATACACTACTAGAGATGTTCTAGCTTGAAAACAAATAAATTTATACTAGCGTATATAATTAACTAGGCAGATTTATGTCCATCATTTTGATTCCACATGAAATTTGTATTTGGAGGAATAGATAAACTTGCACAAGTCTTTGTAAAAATTATATAAATCTCATTTTTATCGACTTATAATGGCATCAGTTAATTTGTGAAGCTAATAGAAGTTGTTATTAGCGGCTTATGATTGCAAGACATGAATATTGTAAAGGAAATTAAGTTTTAAATCACAAAATTTATATGTTAGATAAAAACACCTTACCAAAATTATGTAGACTATTAAGGGGGTGTTTGATATAAGGAAAATACTAAATAAAGCCCTAAATACTGTATTTAATGTGCATTAAACAACTTATATTTTCTATATTAAAAGTCCACCCCCTGATTTTCATGATAAATGTACAAATAATTTATGCACCTTAAACACAGCCTTAAAGGCTGTATTTAGCAAACCTCAAAAAGGGAATGGAAATGGAAGAATGGGAATGTGAAAGACTTGCTTTATTTGTTTACCAAACAGCGGAATTAATTCTCTTTCCAAATACTTTTTCTCTTTGTCACTATTTTTATTATCTATTACATTTTCATTCTCTATTATTCCCTCCTATCAAACACCCCTAAGATCATATCTTGTAAGCATATGGTTAGAAAATGGGTCGAAAAGCATTGAAACTTATACTAGACTTTAGACATTAGAGCCTTATTCAAACAATAGGCCAATCGAGGCCCATGCATGATCCATTTTGGGCTACTAACCCAACAGATACGAACTGTTACTATCTTACCGCCCATCCATTTTGGTTATCCTAAAATAAAGATCGAGTAAATTATATGTTCGAATTTCATTAATATGGTTGATGAAACTTAGGCAAACCACATAAACAATATGTGTAATTTACTCTAAATAATTAGAGAAGTGATGGATATTAAATTGGTAACTTAGTGAACTTCAATATTATATCCACGCAAACTTTTGAAATCCGTAGAGTTTCCAGGATTGTAAGAATAGGATTTTTGAAATCAATGATCACAAATACCGGATATGGATCTTGTCTCTCAACTCCATATCCATATTCATTTTTCTGCTTCCTTCATAACATCCATCCAATTACTTTTTATTGTTTTATTTTCAAATCCATCAAATGTGGCAGATAAATGGATATCTACTGCTTCCTTCATGATATCCATTCAACTACTTTTTATTTTTCTATTTTCAAATCCATCAAATGTGGCAGATAAATGAATATCTACTGTTGACACTATAGGTTATGTGGTTACCAATTCGGTATATGAGATCAAGCGTTTCCTATCAATCTACCATTAAATTGATATCTACTGCATCTGATACAAACGTCTTTATTAGAAAGTTTTTTGCAAACCATTAGGGTAGTAAGTTTATGCGTATGACTATCCATTATATTTATCTGTTTTCATCCATTTAGTTCATTCACATCCACCAATATCGATCAATCGGACGAATATCCAATGATGACAATTGCAACACCTACTTTGTGACAGTTCAAGTAATTGAAATACTATCATATCACAATTCATAAGCCTTGGATCTCTAGACATTTAGGTTCAACAGCTTACCGTATCTAGCTATTTTGCTATTCGCTAGGCAACGATAAATCATGGACCACATCGCGTTATTCAAATATCTAAGTAAATAGAAAACTAAGCTGCTATATCAAATAAACAAAACTATCAATATGACTTCTTTGTTTGAGACTGTAGCATAAATAAGAAAATTCCCCCAGCTACCGAAACATTTAGTGACTCAAATTCCCCAACCATTCTAATGCTTACTAGCTCAGATGCTTTAAGTGCTATTCCCGAAAGTCCACTCCCTTCACTACCCAATACTAGACAGACTTTCGTATCTATTAAAGAACGTGCAAGTTCATTAGAGAGACAAGATACTGGTTTCAATCCAGCATTGGTTCCAGGATGTCCAGCAAGGATTTTCAAATTAAGTCGATCAACAAGAGATTGTAAATCAGACCATCTGCCAGAAACGATTGGGAGCTGAAAGGAAGCGCCACGGCTAGCTCTAAGGGCTTTCTCGTTGAACGGATCACAACATCCAGGAAGTAGAAATGCACCATCCTGTCACCAAGTAATGGTTAATTTACTCTTAAAGCTGACTCGTTAAACATATTATAGTCTATAGACCTCAACATTGGGTTTTTAGGACTTTAAAGTTAAATCATTGATTGTTCCATTACACTTTAAGTTACTTTTCAAACAGCCTGCAACAGTGCATTTTTTTTCACAAAAATAACCTATTTAATGATTTTAGCTATTAGTTTCTTACATAATCAGTACCAAAAATTCAATGATTAACTTCAAACACGATAAGCACATCCAAACACCATTTTTGACAGCACCTCTTTACTACGGCTAATTTTCTAATTATGAAATATTTAATATAACAATCAAGTTTAAAAACCACATCCAAACATCTTATTTTAATTAGTGTAAATAAGGTTAGTATATTGAAATGTTGAAATCTAGTTATTTACCCATCCGAAGGCCACTGCTGATCTTAATAAGGTGCCTAGGTTACCAGGGTCCTGCAATCAAGAGAATACTATGTCAAACAATGGCCACAAATAGCTCAGTTCATATGATAGGCAAACTGGACGTACAACAAACTTACTTGCAGTCACCTTATTATTTAGCAAAAATATTTCAAAATCGTCGTCTAAGACCTAAGTTGAGTGTTCATTATATGACTATAACAATGTAATATATGCCCTTAAACATTGATTTTTAAAGCACAATCCTAAAATAGATAAGGAAACTACGCTTTTTTTACATACGATTGCAGTAAAAGAATGAAAAAAACATCAGAAGCATAAAAAAGTTCAGTTCAGTACAGCACATAAATCATAAATGCTATTAACATGTGGATATAAAAACCTGGATTCCGTCAAGAACCAGAATTCGATATGCAGATCGGAACCATTTTGAAAAATCTTCATGGTAGTCTTCATTTATATTGTGAAAAGTTGAGGGGATTTTAACAAGAGATATTGCATCAATGGATTCCGTAGATTGCACTCCAGAAAGTTTCTTCATTACCACAGAATTAACACGAACAATGTTAATACCACTATCCACTATCTCTTCGGGGACAGCAGCTTGCTCATGCAAAAGTAAACAATCTATTGTACTTGACTTCTCTTGCATCGACTTTTGAAAGTTGTACATTTCCCTAATGTTATAAACATGTGTAGGTTAAACAACATATTTGGAATTAATCCTGCAAAATCAAATATGAATCAAGAAGAAATATGAATTCTGTTATATATCCAATCACTACAATTATCAATGGAAATTGGCAATTTCCAAAATGCATAGCAGAGACAGTAACATGGCATGTCGAGTAACACGTCAAAAGTGAAATGACAAGTGACCGTTTCTCTATCTTACTTCCTATCTTTGACGTCAGCATAAATACCCTTAAGTTTAAATTCAGGATACAGAATCAAGTCGTTCCTTAACGTAAATTGAATGGGTCCCTGGCAGTTATAGCAGACCTGTTCATTATATAATTTCGTCACTTGGTAAAGTCTTCAATACCCATTTAATGATAGATTACTTATCACACGGTAAGGATAATATACTATGATTTCAAGTCTTCAATAATAATATTGGGGGTTCATTTGTTTTATGAAACTAGTCGAGGAGTTGTTTTATGATGTGAAAACTAGTTAAATTAGAAGAGGTAAAAAAATTTGCTCCCATAGATAAAACATTATTGAAACATATTTCCTTTTACAAGTGCTGTAATCTAAAACAAGGGAGTTAGGAATTTTAGAATGGCGCACATGTATACAAAAACCACACTATACAAATGCACACAATCACACATATCCATATGGTAGATAATATGTAGACATCAAATTTTAGTTATACACAACAATTGCACGCTTCATAGTTCACTCAATTTTGTGCAGTATGGTACTAGTACTCGTAATTGGTTAAGTTGTCCTTCACAATCACCTCCCTATCCAAAAACATGCCACATACATATATTTGACGCACATGTTCTTTAAGACCAAAGTCTTGACAATAGAGTGGATTGGCATGGACACTATTGACCCCGGGTGCCATCTTAGCACCAGCCATGGTCCACGCCACAAGGATGACTCCGGGCAACTCAAGTGTCAAAGTGTGGCATCACCTCCCACATTCAAACAAATACTTGATATAAGTTTACCGAACTTAACACTCACATTCAAACTCAAACAGATCAAGAACCCAATTCAAAAGCAAATTGTTAATGCAAACTTTTGTATCTGAAGATGAAACCATTTAAGTTGGTCAACTAGGATGGCTCACGATGTGAAAGTGAATAACTTCTAATACCGTTGAACAATCCATCCAAGATGCAACAAGTATAATTTACACAAATTGTGAAGGTATTCCATTAGTACAACTGTTCCATGAAGATAAACCTGGAGATGATGGCGGTTGTGTTTGTTCAATTGGAAAAGATAAGAGCAAGGAGGGATAAATTTATATAATTAATTTTTATTTATATGAAACTAACGAATACTTTAAACTAAATAAGAATATAAAACTTGAAAACAAATAATGGATTAAGGTATTTGGGTCATCTCACTAGGGTAATGAACCATTCTTGCAAAAACAATGCTACCAGGGACTATTTATAGTAATAGTTTTGTGAAGTGACGTTTTATGATACTTTGAGCAAGCCATACAAAGTTTTATACATATAAAATCATTTTGGATGGCTTTTAACCTGTTGGCCACACCTATTAGAAATGAAACATGTTCAAAATCAACACAATCTAGTTAATTGGGTGAAAAAAAGTAAACATCACATGGCACCCTTGCCATTGATGCGTACAACATACAAAGGGTCTTTCGAAATGAGAAATCTCGATTACCATTGATTGTGCGCTAAACCGTGCCAAGAGTGTTTAGGTTGAGAGTGATTCGAAGAGAAAACCTAAGGTTTTCTTGGGTTTGTTGGTGATTCCCCGTAGGTAGGTTTACGCCAGTCGGAAGATGATGTTCTTTAATGGTGATCGAATTTTGATCTGGTTTCGGATGATGAGTGATCGATTGATCGGTATATTGGAATTTTGCCAATGATTTGTGGACGACCTTATACGAATGGCTTGTCATGTATTTATAAGAATCTCCCTCTCCTTTGTGGAGAAGGGTTCTATGAAGAGTCTTTGGGATTTATCCCTACTTCTTCTCTATAATACTTATCCATTCGTTATGTTGATATTTGGTTTATGCTTACCTTCTAAGAGTTATCTTAGTGATTTCCGGATTAAATAACTAACTGTGTTTATCCTTTTGAGGATTCGTATTAATCCTTATCGGACCGTTAGCCATGTTTTAATGGCTTTACCTATTCTTCGTGAATAGATGTTCTTCGTGAAGAGTTTTTTCCTAGTAGGTCCTTCGTATGACCCCTCGGAGGGGTACGGCGTCAACCATCTTATCTAGTATGTGCATGAACCAACACCATGTCGTCGAACCAAGGGTAACAAAATAGTCCTTTTAACCCCACAATGTTAAGTTGGGGATCAACCGTAAAAAAATACCACCCATGACCTTAAAGTCATGGGTCGAAGAACTATTTTGGTCAGTCCTGTTTGACCAGGTTAAAATGGTTCACACACTAAGTAAATAGGATGGTCCGAGTGATATTCTCTTACAAAAGCCCTAAATAAACTATATCCAAGATACGTAATGAATGTCACGTATTGGCTTTATTTTTCTCCCAACACAAATCAAGTAGTTTATTTTAGCTAAATCACACAAAAAGTTGAATACCACAACAACTGCACTAATTCGAGGCATAAGCGGGTGCGAATAATGAACGTGTATGATATGTGTCCCATGCATATCTGAAGTATATGACAAAAAAAAAAAAAAATTAAAAATAAACATATAAACAAATATGAGCATATACCAAGTATGGAAAGCATACACCACTAAGACACATGGGCATATACAAAGCAACCAAACACTTCTCACATATATAACATCCTACACAAGTAAAAGCCTACAAACGTATGAAGTCATAAACAAAGCATGTAAAGCATATAATTACAAGCATGTCATTGACCAAACATATAAAAGATACAAGTATCACAAAGCATACACGCATACACACGTACATGAACGTATTAAACATAAGGTTAGGTAAGGGCACTAGGAGTGGTTTGGTTGATTTTATCAACCCTCCCAAAATCCTCCAATAACAGTATTCCAACCTTTAAATCCTCTCAAACAACCCTTCCAACCATTTTTACTGGTACTCCGTATATTTTCAACCTTCTCAACTTTATCCAACAAAAAACATTCTCCTTCTTATCCCCACACATTCTCTCTCTCTTCTCTAATCATTGTTCTCCACCCTTTCTTGATTTTATGCACACCGGCTTCCCAACCCTCCCACCATAAATTTGAACCATAAAATCACAACCGGCGGTGGTGTTACTGCCAGTTTCAAACATAAATTTGTGCAACCCACCATCCACTCCTACCCCCTATGCCTATATAGTATTAGGGATGCTAGACTGCATATGTTGAAAGTAATTAGTGTATCTAAAACTGGATAGTTGCCAACACTATACTCATAGGGCCCTAAGTCACCAAAGCCACATGCTAGGAAAACTACCCCACGAGGTGAATATCTATCCTAATCATCTTCCCTATAAAGTATATTGGATCGTGAAAGCCATGAAAAGTATCCCCATGGTACGCTAAGTCTCTTTAGCAACCTACACAAAGTGCACCTAGAAAAGAGAAATACAACGCCCCTATCCTATTCATTTACGCAAAACCTAATTCTCCAAGGTTAATAGTTGTACAAACTATTAAGTTTTAGACACTCAACTATATTACGCAATATAAAGAATATAACTTTATATCATCAAAATGGTATGAACTAGCCCATGCCCAACTAGGAGATATTTTCCTCTTTGGTACCAATACATCTCGCATTCTAGCAACACCGGCCAAAACGGCATCCACTAGTTTAAGGAACTTTTCTAGTTAAATACCCAAATCTCTTCTATAAGGGTTCAATGTGCAGAAAAATATAAAGAACTTATAGCTTTACAAACATAAATCAGCAAAAAATAAAAAAATAAAACAAGAAAAGGGATTTATGGGGATAGAAAGGAGTACCTAAGTAGAGTATTGCCGACAAGAAGAACAGAGCCATGGGAATGACGATAAGAAGAGCTGTTGCGAAGTTTTACACAGTGTTTTATAAATGGGTTTGAGGTGCTTGTTATGGATTTCACATTGGCTGCTGGTAATATTGATGATGTCTCAGGGGTATAATCGCAGCGAGCAGTTGGTAGGATTAGTGATTCGGAGGTATGTGAATTTGGGATGAAGAGCGACAAAGGGGAAGATGTTGAAATTGAAATCCACATTTTGCAATTGGATTTTCGTTCATTTTTCGTTTTCCTTTTAATCAGTTTGGTGAGATGCGAATTACACGTATGTTTTTTACTTTTTTGTTTTTTTCTTTTTCAAACTAGCTAATCACTATGGGTTTTAAATTAAAATTTTAAAACCAAAAAAATATAAGAATATATATGTAATTTATAGTCGATACATTAAAGAGTTAGGTTACTTTTATATAAATTTAAAAAAAAAACTTACATTAGAAAAGTAATATGAATAAAAGGAGATGACATATGGCCTAATATAAGAAATAGTTTTTGGAAAGAAAAAAAAACTATTATGACATCATTATTTCTAACAAATAGTCTAGGAAAAAATATTCAAATGTCACATAGGAAAAAAAATTTAGAAACAATTTTGTTTTATTTATATAAAAGAATATTACTACTTTCGTTAGATTGTAAGGGGAGGGAAGTGGTAGCTGGTTAGGTGGCTGACTGACTCACTCGCTCACCCCATTGGGGAACACCGTTGTCATCCTAACTAGCTTAGGGTGGGTTGGGTTGGGTTGGTTGTTAACCCGTGGAGGGTTGGGAGGAATCTAGTTGTTGTAGCGTGTGAATGAGAGGGAGGGCCACTTGAGACAAGTCGTTGCCTTGTTTAAATGGAAAAAAAATCCTACTATTTTTTTTCTTGAACAGCAGTGGTGATTGAACTTAGCGGCATTGCCTCTTCATCGTCTGGTAGAGATCGATCACGTCACCAACACAGTCAATCCGAGGGCATGACTATAAATAGACTACTAATTCTCAAACAACTCACAACAAAAAAAACTATATACATTTTCATACATCACACACATTTTCTAGTTTCACAATCGAGCATCAAAGTAACAAGAGCATGAGGAGTAATTTCAAGTTTTTCAACACCCCACACGCACACATCACTGATCAAAAAACGTTAGTGTGGATGCTTGGCCAAAAAACGTTCGATTGCGGCGTAGTATGGATGAGAGTTTAATGAGTGATCTTTATGTTTTCAATCTAGTACATAGTTGTCGTTTATTTTTTAAGCATGTGTCGAACCTTGTTTTATTTTATTTGTTTAATTATGTAACAAACCTTGTTTTATTTTATTAGTTGATATAATGAATGGTTTATGTTTTATTATATTGTTTTGTTAAAAAATGTTTGATTAAATTAAATGAAAATTTTTTTTCGGGAGGATCGACAAAATGATAAATGCCAAAGAAAAAGGTTGGGACTTAGAAAGGTTGGTTGAGAGAGTTGAAAAACAAAAATAAGTTGGAGAGATGTAATTAATGAAATTTGGGAGGGTTGAGATCGTAGTCACATGATTCGCGGTTCGGGTTCGCGATTCGGGATCGCAATTCGCGGGGTCCTATGAATCCGGTTCGGAAGGGGTAGACTCAGTTCTGATCACTTCGGTACATTTCGGTTCGGTGAACTCGAATTTAAAAGTACAATAATAGATTTGAATATTGAATACTTCAAAGTCAAAATATATTCAATACTTGAAAAAAAAAATTAAAAGTCTTTAAGCTTAAAAGTTTACAACCAAATACATAAAATAAAACAAATACACAAAAATTACTATATCCTTTGTTTTTTTCATCCATTTAATATATTCATTTTGATAATCGCAGTATTAATTATTAGTTAAATCAAAATTATTAAACCAAAACACAATTCAACAACCGTTCTTCTAAAACACGAATTTTTGTTGTTCAGTTTATTGAACCTCATCCATTTGGGGTCGTCGAACCACCCTTTACCAATTCGATGTTTTTTGTCTTTAGTTCGCAAATGGGATCGCGAATCATATCACAAATTGGATCGTTGAACCAAGAATGGAATTCGTGGGTGCTCAACGAATCCTGTAACTATGGTTGAGATTTTGGGCTAAATGACTCCTCTCCCCCTAAGTAACTTTTATAATTTTTGTCAATTCCATTTTAACCCTTTAAGAGCTAAATATAAAATATCATGACCAGTTTATTTGCGGAGAAATCCTAAACGTACTATTCGAGTATAGGAGGAGGTGGTAGGGGGCCGAAACAAGTATATATAAAGCCAAGCTAATCTCACATGTATTGAAAGGTTAATCTGTGGTTGAAAAAATGGTGGGGTAGAGGTTAAGATATTTAGTATGCAGCCTGTTTATATAATCATCATAATTCTAAAAAATAGTTTATATATTAAGATTTAAATAAATATCTTTTAATTTAGAAAAAAATGTATTAAAAGATTCCAAAATCACTTCACTCTTTCATATTTACGGAATATCTAGCTTCAATCAATAATTTTATATATAAAATTGAAATAAAGAAACATATAAAAAAGTAAGTATTTAATTTCTAAGTACATTTTTGAGTACAATGTTAGTTTTAACAATACACACGTACTGTTTAGTTTGTTGTATCTTGTAGGACAGACACGTTCTGTTGAATGGCCTGAAATCTATTTTAACTTAAACGACTTTTTTGTTGTAAAGAAATCCTCAACTAGCATCCCGTTTCATTATTCGAAACCATTTTCCCGTTCTAGCTAGATTTATGTCATATATACTGTAATTTTCTTTTATGTTTCTGTAATTGTGAGCGGTATTACTACTTAGAAGAGTTTTTTTTTATAAAAAAAACTAATTAAGTTTGTTAATTCATTTTTAAGTTTGGACTTGCAATAATTCGGATGTTAAAACGTTAATCTAAGATATCAATTTTAATGTCAGTTATTTGAGGTAGGGTTTTTGCTTAATGGAAGACATCATCGTCAAAACCGATAGTGAAGTTGGTACTTCTTGGCAATAGTTTACTCATATGATAATCACATCGTGCATGCGTTATCATAAAAAATTAAGGAATATTTTTTGTTTTGAGGGCTTCTTTTTAATTTCAAATGTGGGGTGGGTTAGACTATATATAAAGAGTGTCTTAATTAATATTGCTGTTACATACTCTCTTTATTTTTAAGGCTTGCTTAAGATCGAATTAGATTAGTATTCGAGGAAGTCGTAGGTTTAGTTGAGCCACTACACATACTCATAAAACAATGATCCGCCCGACAGTGACGATTTTTGATGATGAAATAGATTCCTTGTAATTCATGTAATGGGAAGTGATGCGACTCTATTAACAACATAATTGTGATTGAAATCAAGAGGATTTAGAGAGAGATTTGAGAGAGTGTTTTGGGAATTTCATTATATTCATTTCTGATTAATTACAAGAAATGATAAAATACAATATTATATACTTGGTAACTACCTCCTAACTAACTTGCTAATATTTACATTCTGTACCCCTACACTATACAAACTTGCTAAAATACAATTCCTTTAACACAATTCCTTTAACACATTTTTTAAAAAAAATTTGTTAAGTTAAATATATTTATTTAAAATTAGACTAAATTAAAAGATTACTTGGAAAATGCTCGCGCGTTACGGTAGTATGGCGACGGCGGCAACGAGTGGTGGTGACGGCGACGGATGATGATGTTGGCAGCAATGTAAAATTGATTAATATAAAAGGGACTGGTATATAGTTATTTTAATGGTTGTGGAATGTATGTTGTAAATAAATTTATTAAGGGTATTATAGGTATCTTATTTGAAAATGTTTAACTTAATAAACAAAAGAAATGGTATTATAAGTTATCTAACAACTTGGTTTAAAAAATGGAAAGGAACATTATGGTAGGGATAGAGATAATTGCATGAGAGTTAATGGGAACATTATACAACTAATGGTGAAAGTTGTAAATCTCGGTAGGCGATTATTCAACTTCCGACCGCCTTTAAGAAAAAATTTGTTTTCGAGGAGATATATCGACGATTTAACACAGACGATAAATTATCAAAGCATTTAGTTTATATATATATTAGCATTATACTAACAAAATAAGTCAATAAACATAAAAATTAAAAAGTTAAAAATTTTAATTTTGTATGTATTTTTTTTTTGACAAGTGAATTTTACATCAGACGCGTATGATGTATGCTTATATTACGTATGTATTTAACTTAGTGTGTTTTGAGTGCAAGATATTGGGGAATATACATTGAGAATACAACTGTAAACGAAGCAAACAAATCCATATATTAATAGATTTGTAAGTTTTTCATCTAGCTATTCCATTGATCAAATGAAACATGTCAAATACGGTTAGAACTTGAAATAGACACTTAGACCATTAATTAGCACTTATATAGATAGTAATTATTGGTTATAAACATTACACATAGACATGTCTTTATTAAGATGTGTTATACACATGCATCATGCATGTATAATATGTGTATATGTTTTTACACACATATTTAGTTATTATTTAAGATGTATATAAACGATAACTATGTATTTTACTAATAAAAAAATTACACAAATGACAAACGATCTCGATTTTTTATTTTATTTTGAAAAAGATGTATAAAAATAGACAAATAGTTTTGATTACACCACACAAACAAAGAGCATTCTTTTCTTCCCTCCTCACACTCTCCCTTCAAATAATATCTGCCTCTCAACTCATACTATTTCTCTCCCACCCATTCATTCATTCCTTCCTCCTTTCTCCGGCACCGTCTCCTCCATTTCTCCGTCTCCGTCACCACCATCATACACCCGACTAAAGACTCTTTAATGATGGACATTGTTTGAATATTAAATAAATAAAAAATGAAAGGTAAGTGTTCAGTTTTCACTTTTACATATATAACTTCCATTACAGTTTTTTTTTTCCTCCCCAACTGTTTTCTAAGTAAGTAAAATGTCATTTTATTTCACATTCTAATATCATTTATCAATTGTTTAATATCATTTATCAATTGTTTATGCATATAGGATCACGAAAAATCGTCAAGAGTTTATCGAAAATAAAAAGTACAAAGAAAGATCCTGAGAAAAACATAGAAATGGAAGAAACTATGGAAAGTAACACAAACAATGACAATATTGAAAGCGACGATCAATCGTCTCCAAGAGGTGTATTGGAAGTCTCTGAATCCGGGTCAGATTCGGATAATAGTAGTATGTTATTCTGTGAAAAATCGTCACTAGTGGTGCAGGTTGATGGAGATGTCACGAATAATCATGCAATGGAGATGGTACAAACGGGGTCATGGGGTAGGAATATGATTGATAACTTGAAAATTAAATCGAGATCATTGAGGCGATTTTCGACAGGAAGTTTTATGAGAATATTGGGAAGAAATAATAGTTCACAACCATCCATTGATGATTATTATGTGCCAAAACCTTCATGGAGGAATTTCAGTTTTCATGAACTTGTTGTGGCTACTAATGGCTTTCACATAGGTATGTTTTTGTTCAACTTTATTGGTACTGCTATACTAGTTTATTTCTAACTGCTTGTTTGCACACATAAATAGTTTATTTTGGTAACTGCTTATTTCAAATAAGTAGCATAATTGTTCAACACATCATATATAATTACTATCGTCATGAATTAAGCAAACCAAAATACTATCTCATAATAATCAATGGTTTGATTTTGCTAGGAACCATATAGCAAATCTTAAACACCCAATAAGTGCTTACTTGACCTTTTCGTTTGAAGAACAATTAAGCTAGATTTATTAAAACACTAAGGACCTGTTTGTTTTTCTAACCATTAAGTGACTGAATTGATTAAGTGACTGAATGGATAAGTAATTTTTGTATGGATTAAGTTAATACAGTTGTTTTTTGTTTATTAAGCCAAAAAACACAAACAATATTGATGACCTAATGGATTAAGTATATTTAATTAAGTAATGACTTAATTTATTAAGCCCCAAACAAACACCACCTAAGAATTCAGGAAGACGTCAAAAAATTTATAAAATCTTTTTTATTTATAAAGTTCGGGTTAATTTGTCACAAATGTGAATGCGTACTAATGTTACCTTTTACTACCGGGCTAGTTTTTTAAATAAGGGCAATTTGGCATGAGTATTGTCAAGTTCGGTAATTTAACAAAACTAAAAAACAAAAGTAATTAATATGCCGGTGAGTATAAAACTAGAACTATCCAGAAATCAATATCTTATCATGAATCTATCACTGGAGTAATTCGATTGGTCTATGTTCTGTTGGCTAGCTTTAATTAAAGAAAATATTTTGTGAATATAATTTTGACGCATGATGAAAGGCATGCGCAGCTTAGTAAAGTTAAGGCAGATGTTTAATTATATCAACTTTTTTACATTTCAAGTCTAATTGTGTTAATGTGTTATAAAATTAAGGCTTTCATCCGATTAGTTTTTCTTTAATTTATAAGAGGATGATTAATTAATACAACTTAATTTCCACATCAACAAACGTAATTTAAGATGTTATATATTGTATAATAGTATAAAGTATGTTTTTATTTTACTGTTAAAAAAGTTAGTGTATTAAAAAGAAAATTGAAAAAGAAATTTTTGTTTGACTCAAGGGAATGAAACATGACAAAAAATTCTCTATCTCAATATCTCATGACAGAGAAGAAGAATAACAATAATACTCACAATATAAAATTAACTATAAACATGCATGTTCTTATGAAAACATGTTCTGATATGATTTCACACAAGGATCCAAAACTCCATACATGTACCTCTACATTAAACTTAATTAATTATATTGTAAATAACACACACAAAAAATATACCTTTTGGTGAATACCATAATAAATGCACAAATGATGTCAATCAAGAATGGAAGAAATAAATCCAATGGGGTCAAAAGAACCTGACACTAGAACTAAGATGTCAACCAAAAATGGAAGAAATAAATCCAATGGGGTCAAAAGAACCTGACACTCGAACTAGTTGAAGAGCATATGTTGTAATCAAATCTAGGTGGTATGTCACCTCACGCTCCTTTTTATCGACACACTGATTGCATTGTTTCTTACTCATTAACAAATATGTTTTTGACATATCGATCGCTTTTTTGGTTAACATTTTTCTTATAGTATATAACCATATTTAGGTATAGATGCTTGCAAGAAATCATAAATTTTAAAAATTCAAAAATTCTCTAAAGATATGTTAAATACATATATAAGTTTTCAAATACAATCATATGGAGTAATATGTAGTTATAGGTAATGTCTCAAACTTTACTAGTAAATTGACAATCACCATCCATATAATTATATCAGTTGTTAAAAGAGAAATTAGAGTTGAGTGGAGATAACTTTAATTCTGTAGTACCCGACTTGTTTTTGTTGATGATTATATTATAGATTTTTACTAGATTTTGGACCCGTGTCTCATACTGGACACGAGACGACTTACGACATTATCAATATTAGATCTTTATACATTCAACTCATAAAAGCTTGTAGTTTCAAAGTTGAAGATATACGTAAAAACTAACTGTGCAATTCAAATGTCAAGAATATTAACAAATAAAAAGCAAAATAATGTGTTAAATGAACATTAGAAGCATATATCTTCCTTCGTCTTTTACAAATTACATGGATATATATTACTGTTTGTAGATAAGTTTTACAATAAAAATAATATAAAATAATATATTAATTAAAATTTGTACGTCTCTAATTTTTAGGTATATTTTGTTATTAGATTAACATTATGCAACAAAGCATAAACTATTTTGATATTGGAATAACGTGTAAATTGGTGATGAAAAAAATGCAAATTAATTTAAACATGTGCTTATTTAATTAATTTAAAGATGGACATTAAGCAACAAAGTATTAACTATTTTGATATTCGAATAAAGTATAAATTGATGATGAAAAACAAAAAAAATATAAATTAACTTAGACATGTGTTGATTTAACTAACTTAATTATATCGAGACTTATGATTGGTTAATATTTGCTAGGTTAGTTGTTTTGAGTATATATTAAAATTAAGATTAAAATAAAATAAATATTATATTATAGTTATATATATAGTTATATGATTACGGTAGGATATATATTATTGATAAGTTTTAGTTAAAAATGGATAAGGACTATTTACAAATCATAACACAAAGATGGCGTTAATTTATTTATTGAATAAATTTAATTGTTTATTATTATATTTATCTTTAGATCATAGGTGGTCGACAATTAATGTGTAAATATATTTACTTATAATATAAAAGTCAACAAAAGTTAAAATTAAAAATTTAATGAAATCGAGAGTTATGATTGGTTAATAAGCTATTAGATAACTGTGCTTTAATATAATAAAAAAAGATTTATTTTTAAAAAAATTGGCAAATTTGTCCAGTTAAGTTGATGTAATTTGTACTCTATTTGGTAACCTACCGAAAACTTGTTTCTTAATGCAATTTGTCTATTCTATAAAAGGTTGCATAAGTTGTTATTGACATAACATGACTTATGATGACTAAAGTAGCTTTTAAGGTCTAAAAATCACTTGTCATTGTCAAATTATAATTGTGGCCGGTTTTGATGGCACAACATCTTTATCTTAGCCAAGGTAATGTTTGGCTGAATTTTAATCAAAATTTGGTATGTTATATAATCATTTACATCATTTGTATATCACATAAAATACGATAATAAACCTTCCCACCCCATCTCTAACCAATTGAACCAATAATCTTTCTAAACTTATCTATACTATATACTCGTATGTTTATAATGCAACATTTAGTTTCTTTCATATATATTTTTTTTAAGCTAAATTCAACTAAATCGTTAATCTCAAGATACCTTTCTCTTTTATTTATTTCTTAAAAATTTATATGTAAAATACTTATAATATTTACTTGAAATATCTATCTATACTTCTATATCTATACTTTTATATAAAAAAATAACACTCTCTCCTAAAGTGTTGAAAAGTTAACAATTTTGGGACATGCAAAATTACCATTTTACCCTAAATTAATTAACTTACACAATCATTCAATGATCTTCTAATATATATCCACTACTCTTTTAAATCAAATATCTTTATATCATATACCTACATAACTTGACTCATTTGCCACCGCTAACGGTCGTCGCCGCCATCACCATCCGTCGATGCCACCACATCACTGTCACTACCATCACCGCCGCATTTTGCACGGGTACCATGCTCGTAATATCTTAAATAAACTTAATTTACCACATTTACTGTTAACTCTAAAATCACTACACTATCTCTTTCATATCAATTACCTTTAAATTAATAACTGCTACCGTTACCGTCACCGTCACCGTCGCGCACCGCAACCGCTGTCACCGCCGCCACCATTACACTGCCGCATCGCACGGATATATGAGTATTTTCTTATTATAATGTTAAAAAATAAATAATATCCTTCCAACTTTTATATAACTTTTGTCTGTCACAATTTAATTTACTCCACTCTCTCATGCACCCGATTCATTAGAGCAATAGAGCCCCACTTCCCCACTCCGCAACCCACATCTCCCCCTACCCTCTTATATATTTAGTTCCCCTTTTACATCCATTTTTATTAATTAACTATTTGTTTCACATAATTATTTATTTATCTCGTATTGTTGTTATACCGTGAGTACCCGTTTTGTAAATTCGATCTATCCTAACATTAATAAATGATAGTTGACCTAATTAATCGATCGATCACAATATTTTTCATTTGGTATTTAATTTTCAGTGGACCAATTACAATCTCAATCTATATAAAACTAGAAATGTGCCCTTACAATACACGGAACCGGATTTGCTTCAAGTTATCTATCAATGATACATGACTAAAAGGTTGGGAATGAAGGCGTTCAGTTTTGCCGACAACTATGGCCGGATACACTGTCATTAAGCTTCAATATTGATTTTTCAATATCTACTTTAAGTTTTGTAAATTGTAATGTTGATTTTTAAAAAATAATAAAAGTCGATCAAGACGCGATGTACTAGATCAGGAGGCTCAAAAAACAAACAAGAGACGGGTGTTGAACGTGTGGGATTGAGGTCCGATTAGACTTGGCATATGCAAGGCATTTTATATATGCATAATAATCCAAGAAACCCCACATGTTGTTCACATTGATTAATAGTCCTCTTCCATCCCATCACATTTATCTACATTGCCAAAATGCACCATGTGAAGATGTTCCATTGATTATCATCGATCTCACAAATAAAAGAAAAAGAAAATTTCTTATATTCCTTTTTCATTCATTCTTTCTTTCCAATGTAAGTCCCTATACTAATATACAACAACAAAACAGTCTCTAACTTTAAAACAAATTAACTTTTGCCCATAACTTATCCCTTTTTACTATCTTTATGTAGACAATTTGCTCGGAAAAGGTGGGCATGCCGAAGTGTACAGAGGATGCTTACCGGATGGTCAAATTGTTGCAGTCAAGAAAATAACCAAGAAGGAGAAAAAAGATGAAGATAGAGTTGGGGATTTCTTGAGTGAGCTAGGAATCATTGCACATATTAACCATCCAAATGCTGCTAGGTTGATCGGTTTTAGTTCCGATACTGACTTGCACCTTGTTCTACAATTCGCCCCTCATGGCAGCCTTGCAACTTTACTACACAGTAAGCTACCATGGGTGCTATTTTTTTCTTTAAACACCAACTATTTCTAATCCTACTTCTAAATTACATGAATGTCTGGGTATGAACTCAACACTCTAGAAAACCCCCAAAATAATCGATCCATATAAATGTAGGAAGTGAGACTCGAACCCTGGTGGAATACCCCAAGGTCAAAAACCTTACCAATGGGCCGCCAAACCTATTGGCTTACCATGGGTGATATTCTCAACAGATTTAGTTTGAAAGACAACAATTATTCAAATATATGATTTTGGTTTCCAGATTCAGAAGATAATATTGACTGGAACATAAGATTTAAGATTGCCATTGGAATCGCGGAAGGTCTGCAATATCTACACTACGAATGCAACAAACGCATAATTCACCGTGATATTACTGCCTCAAACATATTACTAACCGAAGACTATGAACCTCAGGTAAATTTCTACGTTTGGCTGTAAGAGTGCTAGATAATAAGCAGTTTTCACTTCACCTAAAAATTAACATTTGAGTATTTGCATTTGATCAGATATCAGATTTTGGTCTGGCAAAATGGCTCCCTGACAAATGGGCTCAACAAATTGTATCCCCTGTGGAAGGGACATTTGGGTACTAAAATTTGCCTCCTTTCATTTACGATTTTCGTTTGACACAACATAACAGACTATGTTTAGTAAAACTTTTATTTCTTCATTTGTAAGAAAGGTTTAAAGTTTTTGACAATTTCTTTTCTAGATATATGGCTCCAGAGTACTTCATGCATGGAGTTATTCATGAAAAGACCGATGTATTCGCTTTTGGTGTTCTTTTGCTTGAACTTATCACTGGTCGCCGTGCCGTTGACTCGCATCAAAAAAGCCTTGTAATTTGGGTACGTATAGATGTACATTTTCGCTTAACTTTATGAAGAACTGTCAAAATCTTTGCAAATTGCTAACAATGATCAGCTTTTGACCATTTTTACAGGCAAAGCCTTTACTTGAGGAGGGTTATGTGAAGGAACTTGTGGATCCCCGATTAGGAAACGACTATCAACTTGTTGAAGTTAAACGCACAATTGTAGTTGCTTCGTCATGTATTCATCACATGCCTGACATGAGACCAAATATGAAACGAGTGGTTCAAATGCTAAAAGGGGAAGGCACAACTGTAGAGTTGAGACAAAATACGTTCGATGGAAGATCAATTATTGTAGATGAGTGTGATTTGGAGGGCTATACATCTACAACGTATCTTAAGGATCTCAATCGTCATAGGGAACTTGTTATGGGATGAAAGATCGCATTTTTAGACCTTTTGTACACACTACACCCGCGGTTTGGATCAAAGATGCTATAGGTATGCATATATACCAGAAAGCATGATCGAAAACTGGTTTTCACCAATGTTCTTGTGAATTTTAGGAAATTTCCTCAATTTTCAGTTTTCTTTTCTCTTGGGTGAGCGTTGGTGCTTATCAATTTGGACAGAAAAGTAAAGCCAGAAGGGATGTAAATTGTATAGTTATAATTAATACTGTATAAGTTTTTGTATCCATCCTGTTACACATGAAGTGGGAAGACACAGAGAATTACCCACATGTCTGGATTTTCGGAAGTCCTGGTCATCCGAGAACATTCGTGTAGTTTACGTGTATAATGGTTTGCCGTTGCAAAACTAAATATAGTAAAATGTAACCAGACAATGAAAGATGGGGGACATCCTCAAACTGAAAGGAAGGTCACATTAACGCAGCAAGGCACATTGGTGCCTATGTGGATAGTGTGACAGGCCTATCATACAATGAACATCATCCGTTGTTCCCCTGTGATGGCTTCCATTACCACCACTTCGTGTTCTGCTGATGTGATTTTGTGATTTCAAGCACTTCTTGATCATGATAGACTACTGACCCACAGATGTTAGTGAGCACGACAAAGACATTGTTTTTGAATCATTACTACACATAAATTATAGAGCTAAGTAAAGATGCAAATCATTAAAATCTGATGCGAACTTAGACAGGCTTAGATTAATCACTAAAAACTGGAAACAAGCTTGTACAATTCTGTAAGATGTTCCATTACAATAGGGCTACATGTAATAGAAGATCTGGGTAGACCAATTTTAGTTCAGCAATTATAAATGCAGAGTTTATGATATGTGAGATGATTAAGACCACTCCCAGCTACTAAACCATCAAATTAATACATAAGCCACAGAATACAATTCACATGATATGCAATTGAAAGAAGCTATCATGGAACTACTAATCACAGCCTATATGTTCAATGGGGAGATCAAGGATTCCTAATTAGTACATTATCCTAACCTCAAATCCCTTGGAGTAGCTGCAAAAGGGATTACTCTGTAGTCTAATGATGTTATTTCATCAAGAGTTTATAACAGGCAAGAACCACATTTCAAGAAATACTATCAACTAGTTCTTGAATCTTATAGATGATATGACAGCATACTACATCAAAATTTAACTAATACTGATCAAAAACTCAAAATATATTCTTGAGTATATTAAGGGGAAAATCACGAACTCAAGTCCCAACACTATAAACTCAAAATGTTGCACCAGACACACTCACAAAGCCCTAAGATATCATAGCATTCCCTAAACCACCAAGTAGAAAAAAAGAGTTAAAAATTCGGTGTTTTATATTCAAAACTACAGGCATACAGTTTCATCTGTAAATCTGTTCCTCCCTCTAGGTTATTATAACTCATATCGTCCAATCAAGTTATTAAAATGCAATATCATAGGGAAATTAAGCATAAAATCTAGTTTATAAGTTATCAAAAAACCAACTTTTAAGACGTCATTTGATAATGCTAAAAAAGAACATAATACTCTATGAACAAATTGGAAGATAAACCCCTCAAAACTTAGCCACTACATTATGCAACACAAAAGAAACAACAAAAACCACAAGTTCTAGGATGAAAAAAATATACCTCTTGAGGTGACAGAGGTTCACCAGAGACGACTCCAAATTACCCGCAAAGCGAGTGGTCGTCTTGGGATTAGTCGGCTCGCAAAGCAGGTTGATTTGAATCCCTAGGTTAAAGAAATACAACAATACCCAATTCCGTCAAGCAAATATAACTCAAATTATAACTAAAATAACAAAACCCCAGTTAAATACAATTCATCAAACTACAAATTAAACAATTATTATTATCAATTTAGTATACACAAAGAAAATCCAAAAAAAAAAAAAGGAAGAGAAAAACATGACAAACATTTTATTTAGGTTGTTGTACGGACGACAAAAGAAGAGCAAGCTGATTTTGTTGATGAATAAATCTCTGTTTAAGATAAGTTTCAATAATCTCCATAACTGATACAAATCTTTTCATCTCATTTAGTTTTTTGGTGAGCGCCGCCTCTCTTTCTCTTGCTCTTTGCAGCCGCGCCTCCGTCTCCGCTAGCCGTAATCGGAGACTTTCAACTACGGCGGCGTTTTCTTGTGATTCAGGACGGGACCTGATTTCTTCGCCGGATGGTGGAAATCGATGGGAACCGTAGCACATGGTGGCTGATAATCGGAGAATTTCGGTTTGGGGTGTGTGTATTTTATTAGAATATATATATTAGTTGGGAATTGAGGGTGGAAAGTTGTTGGGATTGGGATTGTAGTTTCATAAAAATAAGTTGACCATAACACTCAAATGCATATTTTACTGGTCCCAATCGAGAATTATCCACATTCGATTGGTAGAAAATTTGTTTGGAGTGGAGTCTAAACGAGCTTAGCTATTAACTCTTTTGGTTATCGAGCCTTGCCTCAAACTTTGAATACATAACTCAATTAAACTCGTGAAACTAAATTAACTTTCAAATATAATACTCATAATAATATAGTTGTTTATATATATACATCCATATTTTATTAATTGGGCTTTAAAATATTAAATGAGTTGAGCTTAAACAAGTTTTTTCACGAGATTAAAATAATTGAGTTAAATTTTGATCACTTAGTTCTAGCCAAGCTTTAAATCATTTAGTTTTTATTGACAAACGAGCCGATTTCGAGTTGAGCTGGAGCTTTCTTAATACACTAAGAGCCGAGCTCAAGGTTAAACACTAAGGTCCAAACGAGCTGAGACTCGAAATTGGACTCGGATCAGCTCGTTATGGTTGATTTAATCATTTATCCATAAGGTTGCATTTTGTATCATCAAAAATTCTTGCCGTTAACGAATATTAATTAGGCTCTGTTATATAGACTACATCCTAGAGTTAGTAACCAAAATGGTGTAAATGAAAGTTATAATAATTGCTCATGACCCGATCTTGGGCAAAGGCATAAACACGTTTTCTTTTCGCATCCCCTACCAACTTGGGATGTGACTCCTTATATATTATTCCACTAGCACTCTTTTCTATAGGGGAAAATGATACGTACTGCAGATTTTACCTAAGCTTAGGTACTGCCATATTAAAAAAGTTACATATTAAACCTTTAAATTTGATAAAATACATAAGACCCATGAATTTTACATAACCTACCCACCCCCAACCCCCTCTGAAATTTACATAATCCCCTCTACTTTACCTAAAATATGGTTTTTAAATGGTGCAAGTGGATCCTGAGGAAGTGTAATATCTTTATGTGGCACGTTGGGTTAGATAGGATTCCGACTATAGCTGCCCTCAATAAAAGGAAATGTCGATTCGGCTCCCTGTTATGTGGAATATGCGAACATCATGAAGAATCGACTGCTCATTTGCTGCTTGAATGCGAAGTGGCTATGGTAATTTTGCAAAAGATTGGAGCATGGTGCAAGGTACCACCTCTGTTCTTCTTCTCGACCATCGATCTGTTCAAAGCTCACAAAGTTGATGGACTCGGTTCAAAGGAGAGAATCGTACCGAAGGGGATCGTTTTCACCACCTGCTGGTGCATTTGGAAAGCCCGCAATGACCTACGGTTTGCCAATATCACTATAAGTGTTGATAGGATTTTTAACGACATTAGATCAATTGGTTTCTTATGGTATAAAAATAGAGGTAAGCACGGATCGATTACTTGGAACGATTGGTGTAGTTTCAATTTAAGGTAATTGGTGATTGTATATGTTTAGGCCTTACCATTAATTGGTGGTAATGGTACTATGAATAATAGTAAACTTTCAAAAAAAAAAAAGATAAAACTTACTACATGCTTTATTAACCTTTTTTTTTTAATTAGTTTCCTGAAATTTAACTATCTTTGACCGAATGTCTATGTTAGGAAAAAAAACTAAAGTTATGTGTATTGTATGTAAGCAACTTGAAAAAATGTTTATTGTGTGTAAGAAAACATACGTGCCAACCATATACAGGTGCCACTTGTCAGATTGTAATTGGTTGAAACGAAATTCTTACATACAATAAACATTATTTCAAAGTTGTTTACATACATTACACACAGCTTTAGTTATTTCCTACTATAAACATTCGTTCAAAGTTTCTTACATTCGAGGGAACTATTTTTTTTTTATTTTTATAAACACTAAATTCTACTATGACAAACCCACATTATTTAAATATTAAACACAATAAATACACTTTCCAACTTCATTTGAACATATTTATTACGTTGATAATTTATGTTAGTATAATTATGTATTTCAACATATGAATAAAACTTTTATAAAATTTCCAACAATATATAATTATAATTAATTATATTATATAATTTGTCCAATCTCGAATATGTATTATATAGTTCAACATTTTATATATCTGGATGATGGTTTGATTGATTATCAAGATTATGGAGCTTTGTTAGACTATTGTAATGAGAATTCTGAGTTGAAATTTAACCCAATATGTAACAAATGTTCAATGATATAAAAAAAGGAAAGTATACTACTATACAACAACAGAAACATAACGATGTCATGTACGACTACCTCTTGTTTTCTTATGATTGTTTATAACATTGAAGATCGACGGCTTTTGCTTTTTCGCTTTGACACCAAAAATGAAAGACCGTAAGGGTATGCCTGGTCGAGTTGGTGATTGCACTGAAGAAGGTTGTCGATATGGGTTTTGATTGTCTGAAAGACCAAACTCGTCTTCTAACCTTCGCAAGATCCTCTTTATTTCGTGTTGTAGTTTCCTAGTATGATCTAATCCCGCTTCAAGTTCTTCATTAACTCGGTTATTTTCTTGTTCCATGTTCAATAATTCACCTTGAAATTTTGCGGCGTGATGAGTACTAAACTTGATTTCATCCTCTAGCATACCTTCCTTTAAAGCCATTGTTATTTCTTCTTTGATATTAGATAAAGATGCACATCTCCAATGTAGCTCTTCTTTTAGATTTCCGGCTTGCTCTAACCATAAAGAAAGTTCACCTTGGATCTCTTTAAGATGTTTGTATATCGGCCGAATCTCTGATCTTAGATCCGTTGTGAATACGGATTGGTTTGATCTTTCTTCATTGGGTTTGGCCTCTGTTGTTCTTCTAGCTTTAGCTTTAACTTTATTTATCTCTCCCTTTAGATCATTTACTTCAGTTTTGAATTTTTGTACTTGATGGAACTGAGTGCTGAATCTTAACCAGAAATCAAGATTTTCGTCGAGTATTGCATCAATATCAGTTCTAAATTTCTCTTCAATCTCTGAAACGGGCTCTGGATCATCTATTGAGATATGTATTTCTTCATCTTCTTCTTTTTCTTCTGAAGGTAAATCATCTTGTTTCTCTTCTTGCCAATTTTCTTCGGCTTGAATTTGGTTGAGCTTCAGTTTTAGCATTTGAATTTCACTGTCCCTCTTCACTATGCCTGTTTTCAGTTCTCTAACGAGCACAATTAGTTCAAAAAGAGTTTCTAGTTTTTTCTTCTCTTCTTCACTCAACTTCTTCTTCGTTTCCTTGTAGTTCTTCAAAGTTGTCGTATATTGTTTTAACGGATTCTTTTGAGTTTCATGATTGGATTCTTTGATGTTCTCTCTTGTACTATCTCCCATTTCCGTTGCAGTATATGAGTCATTCATCACATCATCGTTGATGTGAGTATTTCTTTCTTTCGTCTTGACATCACCTTTTCTAATGTCAGAATTCTTCACCCCATCTGCATTCTTTTCACACTTTTTCTTCTGCGTAGTTTCTTTTATGTCTTCATCATTGTCATTCAAATTGCCTTTTTTATTAGAAGTATACGAATCTATCTCACTATCATCATCATCATCATCATAATCATTGTCGTCCTGCTCATCCTTCACATAATCATCATTGGCTGTTTTTCTAGAAAATTTATGATCACCAGTGCAATGGGCGTTTCTTTCTTCAACACCTTCTTCTGAAATCATATTTTGATCTTCGTCTTCATTGCAAACCTCATCTACGCCGCCTTCCTCTGCCCTGAAATATTCTTCTTCAGAGGCAGGAGAATACATCTCGGTATCTTCATCTGGTTGCACATCATGAAGCTTCTCAGAGAGATTTTCAATGTTACAACGAGCTCCACTAAAATATACATTTAGGGTGCTATTTTGCTTTTCAACATCCATATACAACCCCTGCAGTCCTTGAAATTTTTTATCTAATATCTTCAACTTTTGTCGTATTTGAGCCTCATCTTCCGTGGTAGTCACATCACTTTCCAAGTTCTGAATTTCTGTTTGAAGTTCACTAGCCTGGTTTCGCAATTTATCTATATTTGCAGTCTGAGACGAAACAGTACTTTCTAAGCCGATAACATTATTGGCAACCTTGTCAATAGAATCTGCTAATCCAGAAACTGTAAACTGTTTTTTGGACAATTCTTGAGAAAATTTTTTACTATTTTCCGCAGCCTCCTTTTCATTTTCTTGGTTTGATACCTGTGACTCCTCTGCGTCATCTTTTTCTAATTCATCAACTTGGTCCGGGAGAAATTTATGTTTCAATGCCTTTATTTTCTCTTTTGCATCGACGATTTTCTCATGTTCTGCTTTAGCAGCTTGACTAGAATTCCCTCGTTTCTCTTCTAACTTGTCGAGTGTTTCTTTACACGATTTTAATGCAGCTTGTGCCATTACAGTTCTGGCGTCACCGTCTTCAATAACTCTCCCAACTTTGAACTCATCTTCTAATCTACAAACCTTTTGTTGCATTGTGTTTATCTTGTTCTCAATCTCCCAGTACTTGGAAAGCCCGTTTTCATATGCACTTTTCGTGAACTCTTTCATGGTTTGCAAGGCAAGTATCTCCTTTTGAATCTTGTCAATTTCTTCAAATGCTTCTTCTTCTGTCAAACCAGATTTAGGAACAATACGTTTTGGGTTATCTTCTTTGAATGCATTGCTTACCTGCATTTTCTTTGATGCATTGGTAATAAGACCTTTCAGATTTTTAGTTGGAAATTGTGGGACTTTAGGAATTTTTGCAGCATTTGGACCTTGGTTTTGAGGGGGCATGTTTCGTGGTATTTTTGGAGGACCATCCTCATCGTCAAAATCATCATAAGAAACTTGATCTGGAAAGATTGACGCTATGGTGGTGTTGGCTTTTTGCAAGTCCCTTGACAATTTATCATAACGCTCAGCTAATGACCGATAAGCCCTAAAAGTTTCCTCTACAAAGCATATTAGATCTGGTCTGTGACGATAGTACATTTCTGCCCTCTTTGCAAAAGAATCACCATCTTTCTGAATAATGTTTAGCGCGTTATGAACCTTTTCTTCCATATCTACATTTACATGGATCATATTACGAAGGAGTTATATGCAATGAAAAAAAAAACAAATAGTAACATAAATTTATGCAATATCTCATACATAATCCAGTTCTTTTCATAATAGTTTGTTACCTAAAAGGCTCTGCTCGAGCCATTTGGACTGCTTGGTTCGAATATGGCTAGCCCACCACCACGAAAATGCGTTGCTAGCCGCTCTTTGTAACATCTTAAATGCCTAGATAATACACTTCACTTTCTTCTTGACTTGTAACCTTAAGAGCATCAAAAAACATGCAAACTCTTTCTTGACCATTAAATTTTACTCTATTGATGATTCAAAATATAACTAACCATACAAATAAGATGCCCGGTTTGTTGTATCGAATAGAAACATAAGATGGAGAATGCCTCTCTACAAATAGAATGGAAATTCCATGAAAATGGCAAGTTAGATTTTGATCAGACTTGTTTTGTTTGAAGAAATGTTGAAAGTAATGGTTGTCAAATGGGCATTTGGTAAACCAAATGGAAGTGATTTATAGTTAAGAGGGTGAGAGATGATATAGGAACCGGGATTAATGCACACCTTAGGCCTAATGCATTAGAAATAAGTTTTGTTTACTAAATAAAAACTATAATTCCTATCAATCTATCAAATCAAATTATAAAATAATAAGATAAATAAATAACGTAATAATTGTCTAGAAAACCAAGAGTTTACAACACAACTCCAAGAAATACAATAGAGCCCCAAAATTGACAAGAAAGCAAAAAAGGCAACAAGAACCCAACATACAGCAACCAAGAAGCAAGATTGAAAGACTTCCATTTTTCACATAGGATGCACTCTCCAAACAAGAAAAGAGACCTTCTTTGGTAGTTAGCTGTTCCAAAAAATCTTTAATCTGGAATAGAACGTATATGAAACTTCAGCTTCCGTGTAATCGATTTTGCTGAGTGAAAACCATCATTTCCTGCAACCATATCCATTGATCCCATGGTTGATGCCAGGTGGATAAAAGGGAGGGCGTTAGAAAGTTTATGGAGCTCGTTGATCTTGGCGAGTGATAAAGAACATAGCATAAGACCCAAAGCCCAGACCATTTCAATTTTGACCCGCTCATTTTCAAGTTTGAGCCGGTCATTTACACAAAGACAGAGAGCATACCACTGCACTGTGCCTCTGTTCCATAAAAGGTCCCAAAATTTTCGGGCTTTAGATCTCTTAATCAGAAGCTTGTTCTATTGTCAACCCAATTCATAAAGTTACATATTTATGTGAAATTAATCATATGTTGCTTAAGTACATCATTTTCAAAGTTGTAACACATAAACGACTTGTTCTACTAGATTAATGTGAAGTTTGAAACCAAAAAAAACAAAAAAGTAAATTACTGAAACCCAAAAGAATAAGAAGTCATTTTATTCAATTTCATCATCATATACATGAGATATACACATATATTCAGGTTATCATATACCATAGTAATTCAAATATGTAATAATGGGCCACAATGTGTATATATATATATATCTCAAATTGATTAACATGGAAACAAAAATATCGACCCCCAATATGTAAGAAAAATAAATATTGTATATATGTCAAGAACAAATAACAGTAAAAAAAAAAAAAAGAATACAGAATTTATCTCATGGGTGTGGCAAAACCAAACATTTTTATAACCTTCACATCAATGTAACAGCAATGAAAGATCCAGCGACCGCTAGAAACATTGGAACGTTAACGACGAAAGAGCCGTTAGGAACATCTGCAGGGGGACCACCAGGTGCTGGTGAAGGACCTGCAGAAGGGCCAGGTGACAGGGCACTTGGTGCAAGTGAAGCAGGTGATGGAGAAGGTCCAGAGACTGGTGACACGGTTGGGGCACCGGGGGCTAGGACTGGAGCCGGGGAAGGAGTTGGAGGTGCAGCAACTGGAGTCGGGCTAGCGGTTGGTGAAACGGTTGGGGCCGCGACAGGAGATTGGGCTATACAAGAAGTGGCTAGGAGAGCCATGATTATCAAAACTTGACACACTGTAGAAGAAGCCATTTGATGAGATTGGGTATAGTATTGAGAAGAAGGATGTTAAATTAAAGAAGTTGAAGATGAATGGAATAATGTGTACAGAATTATGTATATATATATAGAAGGAGGAAGGAATGTGACCAAGTCACATACAGATTGTATATTTCTGTAAATGATTTTATTAAGAATAAGAAGATAAAAGATTAAATAGATAATTGAGAATTCTGTTAGCTGTCACTAATCATAGCCTTTCATGATGGATTAATCATTATCCATGCAGTAGTATGATAGTAATCAGTATTACAGTACATTACATGCTAGCAGTAAAAAAAATAGGAAATGACTCCTATCTCCGATGAATTACTTAAGATAAAACAGTTGTATAAAATGCATTGAATTGTTTATTGTATATTAAGGATGTATTTAAAAGAAGAAGGTGAAAATAGGAGCACCTATTTACGGTAATACATAGGGATGAAAGTAAAATTCATCCATTTATAAAAAGCAAGCGAATATCAGAGAAATTGTACAAAATCCTTGTTTACAGATGTGTCGTCAATGTCATGTAATTTAATAAATCAAAAAGTTAGAGAAAAAATATATATATATAATATAAAAAAAGGTCGACATGGTTATAAGTTATATTATTTGGTAAATTTTTTTGTAAGTTTAACATTATTTAATTAGTAGTAGTTATATAAATGAAATGATATGTCTAACTAGTGTTATAAAGGTAGTGTTAAAAATGTTATAGTTGGCACTTGGCACCACTATTCTTCTAAATAATTGATCTTATATCTTTTGCTTCGACACATACAGTAGTAAACTTGATAGTAAAGTTGATCATAAGTAGATCTTAATTATTAGAAAACTGTTTATGATAATAATCAATGATTTGTCATTAGTCACATAGAGTTTATACATAACTGATTATGATCATAAACAGTTGTCGATTATAACTCAACAATCCTTTTCCTTTGGACGGGGAATAAAAATATTATTAATTAAAACGATCAATTCGCAAGGTACTATTGAACAATGAACAAATCTGAAAATACACATATTTACATAGACTATATTTTTCTCGGACCTTTAATTGCAAATGATACAAAAGGGTTGAAAAACAACGTATGCCAATTAGAGATCAACAAAGACATTAAAAAAAATCACACCAATAAAAATCGAGTTATTGTTTTTCACTTCTTGATGTTATTATTGCATTCCATATAAGTTTCAAGGAAAACAAATTAAGAACATTGCCATCATCATTTTTAATATCTTAAGTAGGATTTTGCAATGACTAAGTATAAATATTATTATTATTATGTTATAAGTAATACATTACAAAATATTTGATCCTTTCTCATTTTTTAGAAAAAGAACTTGATTTATTTAAATCATTGTTTTCTTTTATTTACTAATTTAAAGATATCTATATAATATATTTATATTACCCTTTATTTATCCAAACGATCTCTTTCATTTTTTTTTATTGATTTAGTTCTAAATTTGTACTAATTATAAATTTGGACTAAAAAGATTATTAACTGTCGAAGAATTTACTTTATAAAGATTTTACAGAAAATAAAACTGACATTGTCTAATCTATGCTATCTAATAAAGCAAATGATCTTCTTTTTTTTTCCTCTAAACTTTCAGCCTTTGAAAAACAAAAATTACGCTCTCATCTTTTTATTAATTAAAACATCTCAACCTAATGTACCTATAATATCCTTAATAAAATAGATCTCTCAATCCTTAAAATAACTAAACTAGACTTTTACATTCACCACCAGCGCGCCCCCACCACCGTCACCGCCACCACCGCCAAAACTACTACCCCAACTGTCACCGCATTCCGCGGGCATAAATCTAGTTGCATTATACAATAATGCATGTTTGTTGTGAGAGAAAAAAAAAAGGTTTTCAATCTATGACTACCCACCAAATAATATACACAAATAAAGCATGAGTACGGAGTATTTGGTACAATGGAAACGTAAGAAATATAAAGAAAAAAACTTTCATTGCTTGGTTACAATGAAAAATGAGAAAGAGAATGAAAAATGAGAATCAATTTCATTCCCTCCATTCTCAATAAATTGTAGAGAATGTAAGAGAATAGAATTTTCATTTTTAATGATGCTATAATGTATTAAGTTTAATTATTGTTTAATATTTTGTATTTTTTTTATATTCATTTTCTGCTTATACCAAACGATGGAATCTATTCTCTTTTCAAATACTCATTCTAATTTTCATTATTTTCATTCTCCGTTACACTTTCATTCGATTTGATTCCCTCGTACCTGGGTGTGTTTGGTAGGATGGAACGAAATGATGGAAATAGAATAAGAATCACTTCCTTTGTTTGGTTACATAAAAGAATGAAAATGTAGAGATAGAAGGAGAAATCATTTACATACTCATCATTCAGCTCAAAATGATGAGGATTGATGAGAATGGAATAAATTATCTTTTTTTTTTCCACATGCATGAATTTAGTTATTAATTTTATTTACTTATACCATGCATGATGATATTATAATTAACTTTAGTTAATTTTTATTTTTCATTTTAATTTGATTATTTTTTATACCAAAGAATGTAATATATTATATTTTTAAATACTTATTCTGTTTGTTACTATTCCTTTCTTTATTGCATTTTCATTCTCTATAATTTCCTTCCATCAAACTTAATTAAGTCTTTCACTTTTTACAGGTCATATGTATAATTAATAAATATTATAAGGAATATTACGAGTATAACAATGATATAGTAAATATCTATATGTTAGAAGTTGTATAAGTCAACGGTCGTTGAAAGGACAAATCTAGTAGCTGTTGACAGGAATTTTGGAAGCCAAGTCATGACTTGGCTTTTCGTTTTTCTTTTGCAATACGAGTAACCCATAAATAATAATGCTTTCACTACGTTTCCTTTGTATATTGCAATTTGCAATACGCGTAAACAAAAAAAAATGTTTTCAATAGTCAATACGATCATTAACCTTTCTATCAAAAGTGGACTAAGTATATATAAGTTAATATGCATTAAATAAATTCAATTAAGTATGTTAGACTATTAACCGTGTTTAGGAAAACTCATATTTCAAACTAATTAACACTTTAGAATTTCATTCATAGATATAGTAATTTACATAGAAATAAACGGGCAACAAGCTGCGCCGCCACTCCTTAAATTTATAATTTAATTCCGATTAAGATACGTTTAAGACCTCTTAATTTACGTGACTAATCCACACAAAAAACTTTTTAATGCTTATATATAACTTTTTAATACTTATTATAATCTTAAAGTAAACTAGAGGGGTGCTGGCATAGTGCAACGGTGATGATGAAGACAATGGTGACAACTGGTGGTGATGATGAAGCTGCGCCGCTAATCCTTTTTGTATCGCAAACCCTAAATGTTTAAAAACTACATTCGTAGACCTTGGCATCGTAATGTTACTGTGCATAAACCTTTGAACCCTGTCAAGTAACTCAATGGCCTCAGGAGAGAGAAAACCGAAGGTATCAAAAGCAAATGGTATAAACATGCGTTGGTTGTCCAGGCATGCCTTCTCATGTTTGGCCACTTTGCATGAAGCAGCCTTTAAAGCAGCTTGGCCCGCCGTGAAGGTACCGCATCCCAAGCCCACAAGAAGAGAGACCCCTGTCAAATCCACACAAGCATGTTTACCCCCCATCCATCCAAAGACGAGAATGTCAGCCGGTCTAAGTGTTGATCTTCCTTCTAGTGGGTCAGTCAAAAAATTTATCGGCGCTTCCTTCTTAGCAGAAATCCTAGCACGCCTAAAAATGTCAAAAAGAACATCCTAACCAAATCGTGTCGGTATTTGAATCCCGGGAGCTCTTTACAATGAACTGCATGCTCGCCAAAAGAATCTAAACACACCTTGCGACAAACAGGGCATATCTCATCAACGGGAAATAGAGGAATCATTAGGCGGTATTTGAGAATAGTGCGATACTCCACCCATGACATATGTTGCCCTAACCCATCTATAGGGATAGTAAGGAGAAAGTCTTGAGCATGAGGCACCTGTAAACATTTAAAGATGACTTTTTGTCTAGTGGTCATATCAAAGTGAACCTCCATATCTTGGACAATTTTAATAAAAAGAGCACTCGCCAATGCATGTTGGGCTTTAGGTGGGGCGGTGTCCTTTTTAGTGAAACCGCCGAAATCAAAGCTTGGAATTGTATCACGAAGACAAGTCAAAGCACAATCATAATCAGAATCCATACCACAAATGCCACTATCTCGTAAGATGTGGTCTTGTAGCCCCCAAGATTGCGCTCTTGAAGCCACAAAAGCATAAGATGAAACCTCAACTGCTGAATACAACCCTAAACCCCCTGACTTAATAGGTAAGGATGCAAGTCGCCATTGGAGGTCCCCAAAGAAAGGACCTCTACAAACTACAATGTCCTCAATTGCTCCTCGTAATCCTTTGTCAAAGAAACAAGCAGTTTCCTTCATGTGAAACGGTTGACAGGTACTCAATCCAAAGTAAAATTTGGCAATACCCATGCAGGATCGAAGTAGAAGAAGCTCACTCTGTGGGTCACCAAGCTTTGGTAGGAGGCGTATCAAATCAACAGCATTAACGGCTCTCCTCTTTGCTAACCCACTAATAAAACATGTATCTCTACTAACAGCCCCCCAAAGGAGCTTCACACCCAATACTAGTCTCCCAATAGCATCAGGGAATAAGCCCTTTCGAGTCTTCCTACCATCACAAGAAGGCCAAAATAGTTCAGTTTTCTTAATATTCAATTCTAGACCCAAGGAAGGACCTGTCGCCTTAATGATATCCAACACCTTAGCAACCTCCTCTGAATCTCCAATGACAGTCCCATCATCAAGATACCAAGCATGAAGAAGAAGATGACACTTGTCCCTAATCTGATGCACAAGAGGGTGCAAAACAAGGGGAAATAAAAATGGTCCTAGTGGGTCTCCTTGTTGAACCCCCGTGGTAGACCATATATGCTTATCACCAATATACAATCTTGCAGGAAACCTATATAGAAACTCGACCCACATGGAAATAGAGGGACACCTCAACCTCACCTCATTAAGTAAAGTTGATCTATCCACATAATTAAAAGCATTAGAAAAATCGACTGCAAGCATAGCAAGAGATCCATCAGTGTGATGCTCATTCAATACCCTATTAACACTGTGCAATATGGCCTCGACGCCACCCGTTACACCGACACCAAACTGAAAGTCATTAAGGTACTTGGTCACTTCTTTGCTAACACCTTTCATAGCAACCTTAGAAATCAAATGCCTCCATATAGTGCCAACTGCAATTGGTCGGATCCCATTGTTGGGTTTTAAAAGCGGAGTCAAAGGAGCAGATGCAACGAACTCTGCTAAACTTGAGGGACATCGCCCACCCAAACACAAACTAACCACAATAGTAATGACACGTAAAAGATCAGTGGCAATAGGAGACCCTTCTCCACATAAGGCATCCAAAATGTGTTGTGCCCGTAAACCGTCCCTCCCACATGAAGTTCCCTTAGGAAATGATTTAATGCAACAAAGAACACTATCACTTGTGGCAATTAGAGGAGGCTCTGAATATACAATGTTCGGCATAGATGGAGGTGGCGTTTTTGGATGTTTATCCTTTAATGACTTCATGGTGTTGCCATTGTAAGGAGCAACACTAGATGAGCATAACACCTTTACCGCGGCAGTGAAGTGACCATCTGCAACCTCGAAGGCATTGCTTGATATTGGTATTAACCATTTTATCCTTATTAGTATCAACGCCTTTCCCGCCTAGAGATCCCAAATCAGAACCATGTAAAATATTCCCAACTAGCGTGGCAATGCCATTTTCTTTCCCCCAGGTAGCTAAGGAATTCATAATAGATCGATGTTGCAAGGTCTTTTTATTCCCTGACCTATTTTCTTGCCTACCTTTAGGCCTAACAACTTGCAAAGTGCAACGAGGGAGAATGAGCAACCTTACCCAAGCTTCTACGGAATCAGGTCGGCTAACAACCTTGTCAAGAGTTGTTTTTAATGCTTGCGAGAAAGCCAAACGACAACTATGAGGAATGCTTTTGACAGTCACGATAGGCGCTTTAAAGACATGATCAAGGAGAACCTCGTCCAATACGTACTGATCATCAACTTTGGGCTCGTTTACCGAGATAGAAGGCTTTAAAGTTCTCTATTTAGTTCTTTATTTAGTTCGGGTTATCTAATGACGAAATATATGTCATCATAAGTTATTTCAATGAATACCCTGCAAAGGCTAGAGCCAAATTAAACTTCTACCTTGTGAGTACAATCGTTTGAGTGCCTCATACATGTAACGTTTTTTTTTTTTTTTTTGTATCCATAATTTCTTGATCTCTTTTAAGAATGTTTCCAATCTTTATCGAACAATTTTGTTGTATATGAACTAATAACTGGTTTTCTTATTTGAAAAGCCTGGCGCAACGCACAAGCATTAATATCATAGTTGACCATCAATATACTTTATAACTATGTCTATTTAAACTTATATTGAATTTATACATGCAATTATTCTTATATTAATAACAAAAGAAAAAACTAGTTGTAAAAAGAGAGTTGACAACGTGCATATAGAAAGAGTATTGCATACGAATGAGCTGTCATCATACAAATGAGTAGAGGTGATGGTGGAAGAACATGATATTAGATGTATATAAAAGTTAAGATGGATTTATCTAAAATGAAAAAAGAAAAAAACGATTTATTTGTCGGCTTTGCGCTTCACGACCGAAAAAGAATAATCTTTATTTGTGTCCATTTGCTTTGCCAATGATCTTTTTAATTTCTTTTAATGGAGTTTTAAAAACATTTTAATGATTTTTAAACTTCGCTCCATTTTGAAATGAGAAACTTACGGGAACAGTCAATTTTTATTGCCCTTCTGTTGAAATAGCCAACTTTTTTTTATCATCACAAAATAGTAAAGTAAATCACAACAACATGCAAGAATCAAAACAAAATACTCGAAATCGCAATAAAAAATGAGAAGAGCACAACAAGAATTGCCATATCGCAACAAGAAATTAAACTTTTTTTTTTCTAGCGATTTTGTCAACAATAGATAAAAAAACATATTAGTTTATTACAAAGTCCATGAATACAAAGCATCTAATAATAACCTAAATTAACAATCTAGAAAGAAGATGAGTTCGATTTCGATTTTTATTTGGGATTTTGATTTTCCTTTTGATTTTGATGAAGATCGATACTCTTTCGGTGAATGGAAAAATGTTTATGATAGCATAGTGCACCACAAGTCAGCCTTATATGACCATGTTCGTTGCAACGACTACATGTTGTTGTCTTCTTCTCTTCACCTTTAGATGGTAAGCGATCGCCGTTTTTGGGTCGGTCAGGTAGCCTTCTATCCATGAGTGGTTGCAAAATTGTTTATAAGTCATTTGGTATCTCTCATTGAAAATGATATGGTATGGGATAGACAATCTCGGCAAATGTCTGAGAATTTTTTCTTTTAATGAATTTTTTAATATTGTCTTTTATTGGATTGTTTTCTAGTATTTCCCTAAAAATTGATCATATGTACATCCATATATACATACATATTGGCGTTAGTACATATAAGAAAATATTCATATGAGAACCATTTCAATTGAAAAACCTATGAGAACCTTCAAATTATAACTTGATGTTTATATGAAAATGATATATATGAACAGATTTGTTCACATATAAACATATCAAATTATATTTAAAATTACCTATTTTCATATGTGAATAATTCTGTCATGAACTTTACCATACATAGATATAGTACAAAACATACATATTGTATAACTATTATATACATACATAGAGAAGTACAATACAAAGACACTACAAAAAGCAATAAACACTACATAGATATAGTATAAAGCAATAAACACTACAAATAGTACTTTCTAGCATTAACACTGAAGTAACTTGAACTAATGACACATCAAATACAATACGAAGAATGGAAGAGATTAAACCATTAGTTCATTTTATAAATGAAACACAATAGAATGAAATTGCTTAATGTCGTCTTTTGTGTGCTTTAAGTCTCAATACCTAAATGGTATATGAGAGAGTTTAAGATGTAGGCAAACCTTACCTCTACTTATGTAGAGAGGCTAGCTGCTTTGATCATTTTTTACTTAAATGGTAAGGCTGTTAACAAGCCTTACCTCCAAACATTTATCATACAGCCCTTATGCTATTATACCGGCATATACTCACCATGACCAAAGAAAACAAAGCACAGGGTATCATTGTATGCTGGCTGTATAAGGCTGAAATTGCCAGAAAAAGGACCAGATTTGTTACAGATCAGTAAACAACCATCATAATCTGTTAACATTTCTGTCAAAAAAAGGACCAAATTTGTTAACAAATCGCCAACTTTTTAACAACTTGTCAGATTGAGGCCCACCAGGCAACATCATACAATATATACACTCATACGTACTGTATGGTGGGTGGGTGGGTGTTAGCAAATGGGGTGTCCCTACAACAGGACCCATCTGTATGTTATCATTTGATAAAACTAGCTAAACGTATAGCTGGAGCTTTAATTGTAACTATAGTTAATTGGTTAATGGTAGATTGTAATTAACTAGCGCTTTTGGTGGTACACTACAAGAAATTCGGGTTTTGGGGGCGACAAAAGTCGTCCCCAAATGTCACCAATGTCGTCCCCAAATGTCACTAATGTCGTCCCCAAAGGTCTTTTGTGACGACTTTTGTGACGACACGTCATGGTCCCTAAAGCTTCGTCTCTGAAAGTATTTAGCGACGACTTCAACTGGGTCCTATAGCCATAAGAAGAAAATGAAAAAGAAATTCGAAAAAATTTAGTGACGACTATAGCGACGCATGTATGGTCGTAATTCGTTTGAATGGGCTTATTGGTTCTTTAAACCTGTTTGTTATATGATGTGATCTTATTGTACCTTTACATTCGTTTGTTATCTCATATGAGCCCATATTGGGCCATGTGTATTCTTCATTCGTTTAAATGGACTTGTCGGCTCTTTAAACCTGTTTTTTTATATGATGTGAGCTTATTGGGCCTTTACACTCGTTTGTTATCTCATATGGGCCCATATTGGGCCATGTGTGGTCATAATTCGTTTGAATGAGCTTATCGGTTCTTTAAACTTGTTTGTTATATGATGTGATCTTATTGAGCCTTTACACTCGTTTGTTATCTCATATGGGCCCATAATGGGCCATGTGTGGTTGTAATTCGTTTAAATGAGCTTATCGGTTCTTTAAACCTGCTTGTTATATGATGTAAGCTTATTGGGCCTTTACACTTGTTTGTTATCTCATATGGGCCCATACTTGGCCATGTGTGTTCGTCATTCGTTTGTATGGCCTTATCGGTTCTTTAAACCTGCTTGATATATGATGTGAGCTTATCGGGCCTTTACACTCGTTTGTTAACTCATATGGGCCCATACTGGGCCATGTGTGTTCGTCATTTGTTTGAATGGGCTTATCGGTTCTTTAAACCTGTTTGTATAAGTCCCTCGATAGCTATAGATCGCTCTCGAGATCGTCTATGATTATGTCGTGAGTGCGGAATCCTCACGAGATAACTAGTTTGATTAGTAAACTGGTATATCGCTAATTATCAAGTAAATAATCAGCCGTATTGTGCTATCTTCGTTTCTATAAGCTATAGAACGAACTTAGGTGTCTGGAGTACTTGTATGTCGAACATCTATAATCTTAGGGTATTCGTTCGTATATATATGTTTCAGGTCGAACTGGGCTTGCTGGGCTTTGTTCTTACGAACTTAGCTGCCAGCCCATCTAACGAAGTTAATCTTCGTTTGTACCAAACGAAGTTTATCTTCGTTTGCCTCTAACGAAGATATACTTTATCTTCGTTAGATGTAATACTTGGTTATATTCCTAAGTGTTTCATCTTAAGGAATCCTAACACATATTATGTTTGTACTTGTATATCACACAACAAACATCATACATAACACATATATATATATACAACTCCAAAACATGTAATCGATCATTACCAAAACATAAAGTCCATAATCTATCAATTACATATATAGATACGACATAAATTAACATAATGTCTCAATCTAAACAACATATTAAATCTAAGTTGCTGTTGTCACATCAACGTGCATCAACAAACTCCCCCTTGACAGCAGCACCTTCGATTTCTTAGTCTTCAAAATCTGATCATTCATCAAACAACAATCTTTTGCTATTTGCATGAATATCTTCATGTAAGCAGAGCTGAAGTATCTTACGATATCTACTTTCTTCATGCTTCCAAAATGGCAAAAACAAGCACTCCGTATCGTATAACTTCCTCAGATCATTTCTTGAGAAGTTCACCAGCTGCATCGGATCATAAACTCTTCTCAACAAAATCTGCTTCTTTGAATCTGCATACATTTTGGCTTCACCAGAATTTCGATCAATTTCCCAATTATCCATCTTGTCCAAGACATCTTGTGCCCATTTCTTGGCAGGAACCTTGATCATACATTTAATATCATGTTGAACAAACTCAACTGTTTTATCTGGCTTAACCACTCTTTTCTTCGATCTTGGCTCAATCTTAAATTGTGGTTTATCAGAATCTTTCATGTTCTTCCTTAACCAAAAATCTTTTCTAAGATTCTTACCAACAACGTCAGCTAAGCCATCATCACTTGGATTGATAATCCAGTTATTTCCAAGCTCATGTAAATCTTCTTCACACAAACTTCTGAAATGTCTCTCACACCATGCTAAGTACTGACAACCTTCTGGTCTTTTAAGCACAAACAACTTCAATTCATCATCATAAAACCAACTCCAGATGATTGTCTTGTACTTTGCAGCATCTTTATCTAAGATATGAATCCAATACAAATTCGGTTTCCACGTTTCCCTATGTACTATCCAATCATTTACTCTTTTCTCGGGAACACGTCGATCCACAATATGTAATGAATCATCATCTCTGAGAGAAACTGGAAAATCATTTGAATTGAATGGTCTTGTCACATTAATCTCATATTCAGATGGAATCGACACATCACCATTCTTAGCATACACAACAAAATGTAGAACTTGAGTTAGGCTGCTGAATGGGACTTGAAGCATTCTTTCTCTAATATCTGATCTCTGCTGATCCAAAACTCTATTTTCTTCAATCAACGGATCTTCAGGAATTGAGTCCCACACTTCATCAAACCCATAAGGCTTCTTGAATATATCTAGATTTGGTTCAGGGACAAATTCGCCTTCCTCGAGCTCATCACCATCAAAGAATAAATCTGTATAATCTGGATCATCTATTTAAATTTACACAAAATGAACACCAGAATAAAAGAATAAACATAATAATTATAATAAAGATGAAATGTACTTGTATTAAAATAAGATAAATTACATTTTCATTACATAAAATGTCATAACTTATTACACACAATCAAGTATACATTCTATCTATCAATCTTTATCATAGACAAAATTAGAAACCTGAATCACGAGGAGCACCAGAAGGACCAGCACCAGAACCAGAAGCACCTTGCTGAGAAGTTTGAGAAGTATCACCTTCTGTCTCCCCCTCGATCGCTGCACCCTTTCCTCTATCTTCAACTGGGCGAGAAACATTCCTTGCAGCAGCATTATCAGCATCATCATCGTCATTCTGACGTCGTGGTTGAACCGCTGACAATCTGCAGACCTCTTCCGGAACTTCTCCCCCTTGATTTTTGACCCAGTTGATCAAAAATGTTAAGGCAGCGCGAGTAGCAGTGAGATCTGACTCCAAAGTGCGAACTCTGGTCTCCAAAAGATCAACTCGATGACCAAGAACAGGAACAACAGCAGCAGTCGGTCATGGAGAATCAGGCATTGCTACAGAAGAAGCTTCAACAACACGTCGACGCTTAATCCTGGTATACTAAAGATCAATACTCCCTTGCCTCTTTGCTGGACTAACCGAACTTGCTCTGTTTATAGGATCTTCCATATCCTCAAAAATCTCACGTAATTCAGAGTCATGCTGAGCTGCAACATCAGGATCAATCTCAGCAGCAACAGCAGGAGTAGAAACAGCTGAATCTGAAAGAGCAGGAATGGCATGACAATTCTTGCTTCGACGCTCTCTATGAAACGCAACACCTTCTTGATCAAACGACTGATGCGAATGATCACTTTCAGAAGCAGCGGCGACATCATGAATCAGCTTAGTTCGACGTTCAGCAGCAGTAGAATCATCTGTGTCTGTCGCATTTGTAGCAGCAGAACCGTCGAAACTATCAACATCATCTCCATCATTTCCAACATCCAAACCAGCAGACTCATCCCCGGAGTCATCATCAGAACCATCAACAGAATCATCCGAACTTTCAGAATCACCAGACTCAGAATCGTCATCAACATCATCCACAAACATATCATTCTCAAGACGAGATCGATAGTTTGGATTAATCAGGTGACCAAAAAGTGGTGGATCATGAAGACCAGCCACATTACTCGTATTGGCTTCAAGATCAGCAAAAAGACGCGAAGGCCAAGCATGAAGAACGTAGCGAGGACCTTGGTCATAGTCTAAGTCTGAACAAAAATGTCTAACGATAGCCATCACAAATCGAGGATACAGAAGAAATCGCTTTCTCCCCCTAGCATTAATCTGATCAACAAACTCTTGATAAAAATATCGGGAGAAAGGATAAGGGCGATTATATACCAAAGCAACCATCTGCGACGCAATCTGTGCAGATAGTTGATCAAAGCCAGCCTTGCGATTGCTCAAACAGACAAGCAATGCATACGCCAGATACCTCCATCTTCCCTGAAAACCACTCTTGTCAAAAGGAAGTTTGACCTGGCCAACAAACCCCATTCTCTGAAAGCAGCGAAGAAGGAGTTCGAACTCGTAAGTCATTTCAACGTCTTCCTCTTCATCTACGTCTGATTCTGCTCCTAGATGCAAAATAGTTCGAAGCGATTCAGCATTGAAATCAAATGTTGTGCCTTCAACAGTTGATCGTACAAAACTTTGGCCATCAATTATGACTTCATGAGCAGTAGACCAGAAAGAATCAATATACAGCTTAATCAGTCTCGGCGAATCACAGAAAGCAAAAGATAATCGCGAGCGAGCAATGTAGTTGAACATTTCATGAAAATGTTCGCAATTATGCTGATCTGGATCTAGGTTCAGGGCAAGATTGTGCTTTTTCACAAATTGACGAGGAGCAAGAGCCATTTCTGCAAAACCAATCACAATATCGAAACAAATATAAATAATCATGATAAATGGATTGTAGAATTGAAAAACCCTAAGTTGAAAAGACCCTAATATGAAAAAAACCTAATTCTTAATTTCGCAAAATAAGTCTGAACGAAGATAACCAATAAATTCCTTAAGTAGACAGAACGAAGATAGAAGCTAAATTCGTAAGCAATAACTAAACGAAAATAGGTCTTAAGTTCGTAAGAATTAAACCTAAATTAACACCTAACGAAGTTTAAGTTCGTTAAGACTAAACTGTACATGCAAGTTCGTAAGTTATAAAACTTATCTTCTAAGTTCGTAACCTATAAACGAAGTCTAAGTTCGTTTGAATAAACCTAAGGGTGTTAAGCTAAATTCGTTCCTCATCAACTTAGGTCTAAGTTCGTAAGGCATAAAAGTAACTTCGTTTCTACCCAAGGTAAATTCGTTCAATTCAAATCTAAATTCGTTTGATCAAACCAGGTGAATGATTACAAGAATTTTATAAACATAATCAACACAAATCAAATCGAAGATACATGGAAACCTAAATCATATTCGTGAATGAAAAGAACATTAAAAACTTACTTAGATCTCAGTTTGGACAATGAATCAAGAAAACGAATTAAAGTGAGAGAAAAGAAAAAAGTTTGTGTTTTAGGTTTTTGCTCGAAAATAAGAGTATTTTTCGTTTGATAAAGAAATAACGAAGAAAAACCCCTTTATATATGGAACTAACAATGGGCCAACTATGGATCGGGCATAACTTCACAAACGAAGTTAGCCAAACGAAGATAAACTTCGTTTGAACAAAGGTGTGTCGAACGAAGATAGCAGCTATCTTCGTAAGAACAAATCTGAAAATATTCCGTAGTTCAGCAAAAATTTCAGAGTTTCATCCAAGCAATCTTCCAAAACACAACCCTTTATCACAATCTGTACATAGCAAAAAACTCGTTAGATAGCAACCTGTTCATGCCTTGTATTAAAAACTTGCTTAGCACCCAAATTCATAATCATAATGTACGTAGATAACCGAACATTGTAATCTTGAATGAAAACCCATGGTTTAAACGCTATCCTGAAAATAATCAATGTAAATATGAACCTCATTACCAATATGATTATGACACCGAGAACTTCCTTGGATCATAGATATGCATGACAGCAAACCATCTTGAAACACTTAAGTCCCATTCTAAATGCCGTCTACAAGACTTAACAAACAATGAACTATCCAACAAAATTCACTGAAGAACTTAGTAAAGTTTCCAAAAGTATGTCATAAATCACAGCATGAAATTCAAAGGAAACTAATATCAAATTTGATTATTTTCATTAAATACATGAATCATAAATAAATAACTATTCCAAAAACCAGTTCATGTATTCATCCTTCACATGCTCTAATCTGCATCACAAATATTATCACTACACACCAAGGATCTTATTGTAATGATATCATCCATGTAAATAACAATGCAGTAACAGAAGTCAGCATTCCAACGTTATCTTCTTAACCTGAACACTGCACACTTACCACAGAACTCATCAACGCATTGAGAACAAAATAGTATAATGCAGAAAATTCAAGTTACAATCATACTCAATCAGGGTTAACAAATATGAAATAACTAAAAATCTAACAAAAGATCAAGGGAGGTCATTTCTTGTCAAACCCTAAAATGTCACCACACAAATTTAAACAAACCAATTAATAATTTGGTGACAAGTGAAAATCATGAAATTTCAAATGACTTTGACATTTCACATTACACTTGAAAAGATCTTTTTCTAAACTTTAAACAAATTAATGTCCATATTAGAAAATCTTCTTTGTGAACAGTCTACACAACTTCACTAAAAATTCACATGAAGGAATTCAGCAAAAATATACTCAGAATTTGAATAGGATCTCTCATGGAATAAGAACTTATAAAAATACTTATTTTGACTCAATTAAAAAGAAAAATAACACAGAATAAAAATTGCAGAACAATAAACTAATCTAAATTCTAATTAACTAGACTTTATACATTATTCACATTAAGCATGATTACTGCTGATTAGATCAGTATAGCATGTTACATAAGCCTGCGGGTGAGAAATAATTCTCTTATTATAAGTTTTGAACCATGACCAACAGCGATTACCGGTATGTTAGTCCTCTTAAACACTCGGTACGTCCAGTTTCCTTTGTGTTATGACACTTTCGACATACCCTGGCCAAGGACAGTCACCATGTAACCCGAGTAGCCTAATATGCCATTGGATAGATTGCGAACTTATGTAACCCACATTCAGATATACTTTCGTAATCGATACAAGCACTAAGATAAAAAATATTCAATATATTCAAGAACATCCTTAACCAATCATGAGACACTTTGTGGATAACTGAATTGAATTACTTTGTGATTTCACATATTTGCTTCTGCATTTCATGATTTATAAGGAACCCGTGATTTTCTATGAGATCCATGTAGCGAACTTTCCGACAACCTATCCCAAGTTGTAAGCTTTAGGTAGGCTAGGTATACAAAGACACCCCGAGGACATACTTGTCCGAATCTCAAAGACCACATTAGCCCCTTAATTTGCATTCATTTGATTTGCATAACAATATCACATTTACTTTTATGCTCATGATTGGTAGAGGTTCTTGCCTATTCATTGAACAAATCTTATAGTAATGCTAGATCTTTCACAAAATTTAAGGACTAGATCAATTCATTACTGAAAAGCAAGCAATCTCAGCCATATATCTGAATATGTTTCCCACAAGAACATTGTATAATTTAAGTTCAGATTAAAGGAAACCTTGGTACTTTGTGTCTACCGATATATCCCAAATTGTAATCACTGAACTAATCAGTTATATTACGATTAAGCAGGCTTAAAAGCTAAAGTATCGTCACTTTTATTCATTTAGCGCAGTAACCTTACTTTATTCATTTTTTTTTTTTTTTTTTTTTTTTGACACTAGATATTACAAACTTATACTAAGACAACTCTTTTTGTATTTTTATGACACACGAAAAATACATTTAAGTTCTTTGAGAGAAACTACTCGGCATTCTTCATACCATTGAGTTGAAATAACAACTCAAGACGAGGTCCATCAAAAGCTTTAGTGTATAAATCAGCAAGATTATCATCAGTAATAACCTTTTCTAAATGAATAAGCTTTTTCTCAAAACAGTCACGTATGAAATGATACTTTATATCTATGTGCTTGGTGACTTTAAAGTTTTTCGGATTCTTGGTAATATCTATGGCAGACTTATTATCAATACAAATAGGAGTATTAGAGATATTCATACCATAATCGCGCAGTTGTTGCTGTATCCAAAGCACCTGAGAACAGCAATATCCAGCAGCAATGTACTCTGCTTCACAGGATGACTGTGCAACAGATGTCTGCTTTTTGCACTGCCACGATACAATTCTCCCCCCTAAAAGCTGACATCCACCTGACGTTGATTTCCTATCCGAGTTGTCACCACCATAATCCGAATCAGTATAAGCTACAAAGTCAAAAGAACCATACATGGGATACCAAAGACCTAGACGAGGCTTGGCTTTCACATAACGAAGGATTCTTTTGCAGCTGTCAAGTGAGACTCTTTCGGATTAGCCTGATATCTAGCACACATAGAAACAGCAAAGGTAATATCTGGACGTGAGGCTGTCAGATACATCAAGGATCCAATGATAGCTCGATATTGAGTGGCATCGACAGATGGATCATTAGGCTTATCAGGACACAACCCATGATTAGTCTTAATGGGAGTAACAGCATCCTTAGCATCAGACATGCGAAACCGAGTAAGCAAATCTCTAACATACTTGGTCTGATGTATAAAGAAACCATCTTTCAGTTGATCCACCTGTAGTCCAAGGAAGAAGGTTAATTCCCCCATAGCACTCATCTCAAACTTAGCCTTCATGCTGTGTTCAAATTCCTTGCACATTTGGTTATCAGATGAACCAAAAATGATGTCATCGACATAAACCTGTACAAGCAAGTAGTCCTTCCCTTTCCATTTAATAAACAACGTGCTGTCTATAGAACCTCTGGTAAAACCACTTTCCTTCAAATGAGTTGACAATTTTTCATACCATGATCGAGGAGCCTGATGTAAACCATATAAAGCCTTATCGAGACGATATACTTTATTAGGAAAGTCTGGATCCTCAAACCCGGCAGGTTGTTCGACATACACTTCTTCTTTAATATCACCATACAAGAAGGCACTCTTTACATCAAGCTGATACACCTTAATACCCTTATAACTAGCATATGCCAGAAATAATCGAATAGCTTCAAGTCTAGCTACAGGTGCAAATGTCTCATCGTAATCAAAACCTTCTTGTTGCTCAAATCCTCTAACCACCAATCGAGCCTTATTTCGAGTAACTACACCTCTGTCATCGCGTTTACAACGAAAACCCAACGCGTTGTTAAAGGAGATTCACCCGGAGGTAAGTCAACTAACTTCCATACCTCAAGCTTCCGAAACTGAGCCAATTCTTCTTGCATCGCCTCAACCCATGACGGTTCCTTAAGAGCCATTCCAACATTCTTAGGCTCAACCTGAGAGATAAAGCAGTAATACAAGTACCAAGTAATTGCCCCAGTATCCTTAACTTCAGCAAACATACACGACGGTTTCTTAGATTGATTCCTCGTGCGAACAGAGGCAGAAGCATCACCAATGATTTGCTTGACTGGATGATCCTTGTGGACTCTGGTTTGAGGAACCTTATCGACAGAAAGATCATCTCCCAAATTCGTCTGCACATGTTGCTCTGGAGTTTTGTAATCTGGAGTGTTAGGCTCCTCCTGAGTTTCACCTTCCGTGTCATCAGTATCATAGAAAGGAGAATCAGGTAGAGGTACATGCAAAGGATCAGTAGGAACTATAGGTGCAGGCTCTAAGGTTGAATCTGCTACTTTTGTCCCACTAGATTCTCCAGATTTAGAGGTAGGCTCAACTATTGGTGAGGAACCAGAAGAAGAACCAGAAAACGGTCCACCATCCAAAGGATCATGAAGAGTAACGACATCCTCCACTGTTGGAACACCTGCAAAAGAAACAGGACCACGAAAAGAAGTGAAGACACCGTCATAATCAAAATGATTAGCAGGACCAAGGTGTACAGCAGGTTTGTGACTGACAATTACAACATTTGTACCAAGATCTACTTTGCTAGTCTTCTGATGTACACTCGCCTAATCGGTGTACTTGGAACATAGCCCAAAAGAAAACCTCCTCAGATTTAGGTTCAAATTTCCCTTGAGGAAGAGTTTTAAGAAAAGTGCACGGAGCACGAAAGGCTCAACATTCTGTAAATTGGGCTTTTTGTTGTGCAATAGTTCATAACTAGTCTTCTTAAACAGTTTAACTGTCAAAACCCGATTCAGAATGTGACAAGCTGTATTCACTGCCTCTCCCCAGAAAGTAATAGGAAGCCCTGAATCAGCAAGCATCGTCCTGGCTGTCTCAATTAACGTCCTGTTCTTCCGTTCAGCCACTCCATTCTGTTGTGGCTCATATGGTGCACTGTACTGATGTTGAATTCTTTGGTCAAGCAAAATACAGTAATAGTATTATTCTTGAACTCAGTACCATTGTCACTCCTGATTCTCTTAACTTTGACTCCATGGACATTTTCAACTTGCTTGACAAAATCCATAAATCGTTCGGCAGTCTCATCCTTGGTCTTCAAAAAAAATACCCATGAGTACCTCGAGTAATCATCAGTGATCACTAAACAGTAAGACATCCTCCAATGCTTCGTTTGTTCACGGACCAAAGAGATCCATATGAAGTAATTCGAATGGTTTGGAAATGAGAGTGCGACTTTGGATTTATGCGGATTTTATGTTGCGCTTCCTTTCAAACACGGTACACACTTATCTCCATCCCAAACTTCTTAACAGGCACACCGCAACTAACACCAAGACTGATAAGTTCATTCATTTCCGAAAGTTGATATGTCCATTCTACGATGCCATAGGAGAGATTCAGACTCATTTGCCTTGCTCACAAACAAAGGGGCTCCTTTGGATTATCAACACCTAAAATTAAACCATAGATGTCTCTTTTTAGGAGCTTTGAGCATAATCCATTCTTCTGGTAACAAACCCGACTTCAAGATGTAGCCTCCTTTCTGTGAAACATGAACATTGTGGCCCTTATCACGATCTGGGAGGACACTCATTAGATTGTGAGGTAAGTTGTTCCCACATAATAACTCTTTCTAGAGTAGTTGTCCATTGACGACATCTCCTTGACCGGTGATGTTGCGCCCTTGGA